>NC_090442.1:757821436-758125300 GCF_031143425.1 Pleurodeles waltl
AGCACAGTGACATGTCAGGTATGTGATTTCTCCGCAACATGCAGTCTTGTTATTGTCATTTGATGAGCTAAATTTCTGTAACATGACATCTAGTAATGCATTGAGCATGTGGGTTAATTTGGAGTATATGTAATGTGGAAATCAATGTTCACAATCATTCCCAACGCTGGTTTGACAGTGATGGTGTCTATATGGACCCATTTCATGTTGTCAATTCATCTTGTGCAGGAACTTTTTGTGCTATAGCTGTACTGATGGGATGGTGATTTTGTTGTCAGAAAGGTGGCTTATGTGGTGGGTGACATTATTGTCATGTAGGGTTGTGGAATGTATGTTGCTGTGATATTTTGTTGGCTCAGAACGGTTTCTACCTCGGAGTGTATCACACATATATGTGATGTTAGTGTTCTGTATAGTGTGATGTAAATGTATGAAAAGAATATGATGACCCTGCCATTGGCAGGTGAAGGAGACGGGCATAGACCAAGTGGGGAAGCTGCTGGCCACAGGACCCGAAGTCATGATACCACTGACACGGAGGAACCCATTGGCCCGGAGGACAAGGGGCGTGCCAGGTGGAGACAGGATCCATATCTTCATCTTCAGAATCCTCCTCCAGTGGACATTCCCTGGTGGTGGCGGACCCATTTGGGACCACTCCAGCACCATCTCTGTCTGCCTTCCCCTTACTACCACCGCCCTCACTGTAGCTCCCAAGATCCAGTTAGCCCTGCTGCCCTCATTGAGGAGGCTATCGACCTCCTGAAGTCCATCTCTGTGGGTCAGTCGACCATCGAGAATGCCATCCGGGGACTGGCGACTTCCTGGAGGCCATTCACTCTGCACTGGCTGGCTTACAGAGATCCTTTCAGGCTCTGGCCTCCACTGATGGCATCCAGTCTCCCATCCCCCCTCCACCTTCCTCTTCCCAATCCCAAACTCCTCTTCCCCGACCCAGCCAAAGCACACAGACAGACAGGCATGCATCCATCTCAACATCCAAGGGTAGCTCAGACAAACATAAGCACTGCAAGACACACCACTGGCACGCACACAAGCAACATCCAACTGAAGACGCAGCAACAGTCACAACCTGCCCTAACACCCCAGCACCACCAGCATCACACACACCACACCTGAAATACCTGCAGACACCACACCAACATTCACAGATCTGCCGCCACACCTATGCTACCCAGAGACAGCACCACAGCAGACCTTCAGACATCCACCCGTCACCACATCTGCAGACACCACAACCACTGAAACTCCTACATGAAGCACATCCACCATACCTGTAGTGCCCACCCCAAGAGACACCACCCACCCACCATGGCATCTCTCAGCATCTCCACCCCCTTAGCCCAGGACACATAAATGTCCTCACTCACCCATCCAACAGACACCCACCACCCACGAGCATACCTCCCACAAACATGCACCCAATATATACATCTCAACACCTCAGACAACCACTCCCTTTTCCTCCACACCCAAACCCTTTTGCCATAACCGTTCCTGTGTGTCAAATAAATCTTTCCTTGTGGAGTTTTCCCTTTTCCCTACTCCTCTCCCCGTGAAACCCTTAAGCATTCTATTTCCCTCCCCAAGACTGTCCCTACCGCCCTGCAGGTGCCCATGCTCCTCCACCAAGAAGTCTATCCCTTCCAAGAAGACTCAACTCTCCCTGAAGCCTAAACCTAACCCCCTCCCCACCCCAAGACTAAGCCCAAAACATCCCCCTCCACAACCACCCCCCCCCCAATAGCCCTTGAGGTGCCTGCCTGCCCCCTTGATGCCCCTACCTCTGGAGGTTATGTGGCAGTCACGAGTCAAGTTTGGGGCACACATGTGTGCACTGTGTGCATGAAGACTTCTTATCTGGATTGGTCTATGGTCTTTGACTTGCACATTTGAAATTACTTTTTAATATAATTCCAACAACCTGTTGTTGGTTTGGTGGTTAAATCTTTGTCATGCTTTTCTTTCCCTGATATCTGATATGGAGTTGTTCATGGCAGACATTAGTTGTGGGTCTGTATTTGTGGTGTGTGTGGTGCTTGTGCTACCAGTGTTGTTTAGCCAATTTGTGAGGTTGTGTGCAGTGCTTTTGCCGCACAGTGCTAGGATGTGTGTTGTGTGATGGACATGTGCATGTTCAACACAATTTATAGTGATGGTATTGAATGGTGTTTGTGTTAACATGTGTTTGTTGCTGTGTTGCGTGGCTTTGTTTACTTTGACTGTGTGCATGTGCGTGTTTTGTGCATAGTATGTGAGATACGATGTCCTGTGTATGTTGATGGTTGTGAAAATGTGTGTGTTTGTTTCCTTTTGGTTGTACGTTGTGTTGTATGTGTGATGTGTCTGTTGATAGTGTCCAACGTGGGTTCCTGCCTGTAGATTGGGGATGGTGCCGTTGTGTTGTAGTTGTTACGTGGTATGGTGTTGTGTGGTACTGTGTGAAAGTGGGCCTATGCAGTGTTTCCATGCACACCTGTGTGTGTTTGTGACGTATGTGGGCTGTGTGTGTGTGTGTTGGCTGTAGCATGGGTAGTGTGTATGTGATGTTGTGTGTGTGGCTCTATGTGAGTGTACGTGTCAGTGTGTTGTTATTTGTGAGTGTCACTCTCACACCCAGTTCCTGTTTGTATGTTGTGTGGGTTTACATCAAATGACATTGTACAACAATAAGTGTGTGTACTTACAGTTGCTGTTGTCGTCGATAAATCCGGAGTCTTTGTGCGAGCAGGAGCAGTGGGATAACATGTAGTTCTGGTTCCATGGCTGCTCTGGATGAGTATGGAGTATGGCTTCCCGTAGGTGAGTGTCTCCTTTTATGCAGTTTTGTTTCTGCCTGGGTTTCGGTGGTGGTGCAACCGTTGCAGAAACCTTGGCGGTGTGCAACCTCCTAATCTGTCCAACGGAAACATGGTCTCCACCGGCCTGCAGATGGCACCCGTCGTCCGTGGCAGCCAAACTCCAGTGGCGGTGCCGGCGGTGCTTTGGCTGTATTCTGTTGTAAATCCCACCATAGTCATGGTTTGGCAGTCTTTTTCACCAGCCTTTTGGCAGTATGACCGCCAAACACGTACTGAGGCCCTAACTGTTTTCTGCAAAATACACCTTACGCAGAACCATTTTCTTACTGTTAAATTATATTGCAAATATTTAAATTAATAAAAACATTCCACATTTCTTACCCATGTAGGAAATCATGCAATCCAAAACTAAGCTTTAAACTCTGAGACTGATCAGACACAGACAATGAAGGTCATAGGACTCCAACAACCTCATTTAAGGTTTGGTGGAGGGGGAACCAGTGATTAATTGGTAAAGAAAAATATGCTGGTGCCCAAAGCTCTCCTCCGAAACACATGGCTGCAGCATTTAAATGTGAAATCACAGAATACTGAGCCAGGGTAATCCTAAAGCCAACTTGGGCCTCTTTAATCCATTTACAGCCACTTCCTGCACCTTCAGCTCACTCTTGCAGCTTTCTACTTTCTTCATTTGTAATGCTTTTCTGTCTTTCGTTTGCTCCATCTTTCCCATATGTGTCTTTTGCTTGCAGTAATTGCCTGATGCTGGAAAGTAAGTGCCAGCCCTCAAAAATAAATGCTGGTGCCCCCCCACCGGCAACCGCCAGCTCAAATTAGGCACTTGGGGGAGCCCTGCTGTAAATTAATCGGTCTCCAGTATCACCAATTGGGGGGTCCGCCCTACCTTCATGAAAAGGTGGAAGAATCATCAGGTTCCAACAAAGGAGGCTGAGTAGCCTCAGCTATCGGAAACCCTAGAGCAAGCTGCACATCCAACACAGGGCCCCTGACATAAGTCACAATGGGAAAGACCTGCAGTAATTGGGCTTGGTTTGATTTCTTCTACCCATGACTACCATACGAGGCATGGTGGTCCCAAAGTGTATCAGACAAAAAAGTATCTGACGCAGTAAGAAAACACCTGAGCATCAAAGCATTTAGACATTTCTTGTTTGTTCTTCAGAATCAAACTCTGGCTTTGAGAGACTAAAATGCATTGGCTGCTCTGCTAGATACACATCTGACCAAACATTTCCTGCCAAGCAGGTGGGACTTTTTAAAATATTAATGGGACAGGCGTCATTCACTGGAAAGGCAGCAGTGACCTACCCAAAATTGTCCTAGGATTAAATGAACTTCCAAATTTGAGAGTCTTGGCTTTGCCCCGAACGTTCCAAGTCACGGACAGCGAAAGCCATGTACTGAAAGCTCAAAATCAGGTTGTGAGAGTTCCTACGCTACCATGATATTGTAAAAATGTTTAAGCCCGACACTGGAGCTCTTCATTGCAAGGGGAGGAAATGTATAACTTTTATCCAACAGATAGAAGCCACCATAGATAGTGACAATATTTAGTCCTAGTTCCATGTCGGTGCCCTTCTCCGTTTTTGGTTCTGAAAATCTTTTCACCCTAACAGTAGTGTCGATCGATTGAGAGCTGGTCATGATACCTAGATAAGACATCAGGCCCCTAGACTTCCCACATATGGCTGAGAGTAGTGATGATCTGCTTCCGTCCCGAGAGTCCCCAGCAATATTTACAAAACACTTTTCTGAAGAGCTGTCTTAAAAAGACTCTGTAAAGAAGAATATATTCCCTCCTCCCGTCCCCTACAGCTTCCCCTAGTTAAGCCCCCATCAGGAGGTTATTTCATTTATTTTTACTTTGCTGAGGCAAGATTAATAAGTGTGATTAATTGATAAGTGCCCATTATTCATGATTAATTGACTTGGAGCTTTCACTGTCTCTTCTGTCACATCTCAAGGGAGCCAACTATGGTAATTAGGTTTTCATTAGATTTTTTATCATTTGCATTTCTAGCTTTTCTGCAGAGGCTGCTGCGACTTCGTTATTACTGCTGTACAGGAATACGGGGAAAAGACATCTACGACATTTGGAAAACTGCAGAGACTGTTAGCCTGCAACTTTTTTTGCGGGTCACGTCCAGGTCAACCTGAAATGCTAAGGACTCAGACGTCCATATATATATATATATATATATATATATATAACGCCCTAAGTGACATTGATGCAAGGGTTGCAGAATTGACATTGTGATACTTATTGAGGCAGGGTTGTTCATGACATTGCTGATCAGTCAGAGACCCGTCAGATTTCCCTGATATCCCTATGAGGTAAATTTGCATATAATTGCTCTAAATGGGACTGATATCTATAGTAAGAAGTCGTACTGCACAACTGGAAAGGATCTGTCCCAATGTTGCCAATATGGTATGTGATCAGGTCAGGTCCAGATCCCACTGTTGGGTTGGTGGGCCTTGCCCACTAGACATGGGCACATGTCTATCTAGGGCAGACCGCAACAACTGTCACACAAGATCATTCTCTAGTTACCACCTCAAAGAGAGAAAATCACGGAACACCCATGGAAAGAATACCACACTAGTTCTCCACGCTGTTGGAAGACATGCTACATTCAGGGAACGCCTATTGCAGATGCGACATTGCCGCCTCCCACAGTTGTGGTGCCGGCATGTCAAGCGATGGGTAGGGAGTTGGCCTTACACTCTCTTTCCGAAGTTCACTTACTTGGTTCTTGCAAAAACTCACTTCTTCTTCTGCCCTAAAATCGCGTGGGAAAGTTGAGAGGAGCTCCAAGAAAAAACACCTCTAACAGGATAGCCTGGTGAGACAGTTAATAGGGAAGAAGGGAGATAAGGAAGAGTCGTTTTTCTCTGTAAGGAAGCGGTAGAAATCACTGGGAACTTGACCCTCTTTCTGGTCAGTCTACAAGAAGAAGCTGATCAGATGACAGGAGAGCTGACCATTTTCTTTTCTTCAGGATGAAGCGTGGAACCTATTACGTCATTTAGGGGGCGCCAGACTTGCCCCTGGTAACCCCTGACACTGCTTTTGTGAACCGTGGCCTCAGAGGTAACAAATTCTATTCCAGGAAGACAGAGGTAGCACACCCTTTTGATTGTGAGGCTTCAACTTCGTTTTTGCCAATTTTTGATTGCACTAATAGTGAACAATAGCTTATTATTCACTACTAATGTAATACAAAATGGAGCGCCAGGAGCTAGAACAAGACTTTCAGTGGAAGATGTAAGTAAAAAAATATTTATATGTAGTGTGCGTGCCTGTGGGTTTGTGTGTGCAAAATATCGTGTGTTTGTGAGTCTGTATCTGTGAGCATGTGTGTGTGAGTTAGAGAGTCAGTAGCAGGTACTGATCGAGATTCAGTGACAGGCTGTGAGGGGGAATACATAACTGTCACAGTTATGAGAATGACGGTCACCTATGAAAAGTACTGTCAAGCTGGACGTAATTATTGGGAGAAATGGCACCTATGGAAAAATGCTGGCACTGGCACAGTTAAGGAAATTGTTGACGTGGGGACACCCATGACAAAATGCTGGAGCTAGCTCATTGGAGATACTTCTTGGCATAGGGAGGAAAACCATGACGTATGGTAGGGGAGTAACCATGGCAAAATAGTGGCCCTGATGTATTAGAGGTAATTAGAAATAAGGGCAACCCAGTGTAAATGATGATATTAATTGCACAATTCTGACAGGAAAATTGTAGGTACTGTTTGGTACTTTGACATAAGGGGGCCCCATAGCGGAATTACAACTAGAATTTTATTACCGCTTTTCTAACTTTAGTAGGTGAAACATTGAATTGAAAAGGGGACATTCAGCCTATTTTAACTCCACGTGTAGCCTGCAGGGGGGAGTTTGAAATCCTGCCTTTGTCATCTCAGCCTTTACTCCTTCCCAGGCTGATAAACTGAGTACTATTAGGTTGGATAGTAACTGCATTTATTAGTCAAGAGCCAATTCAGATTGAGGTCTGCAATGTTTAGTTACCATTAATACAAACAAATCTTTCCCAGAACCATCTGATATTTACAGCGCTGTGAAAGATTACATCTAAAGCTATTTTTAAAAACACGTTACTATTAGATATGCCGTCCATCTTTTGTTGATTACTCTCCTCAAATCTCAATTCTGGGCTACCTTAAGGCACTCAAATAATTTATAATGCGGGGGCGGAAACAGAGCAGGAATTTTGTGGGTGATGTTGGAATGGAAGATTGGCAAAAAAAGCAAAAAACACGAGTCACCACCCTGCAGATCTGTGGTTCCTAGGACGGCTCAAATGCTCAATAGTGAGTCCATAGCACAGATCATGAACTGAAATGTACCTTGAATAATCAAAGTTCTTATTATGAAACGTACCTGTACTGACTTTTTTACCCTATAAGGATAAAGTGCTGAGCCTATCATGTCAGGGTTTAAGCTTCCCACGAGCTGATTAAACAGCTGTCTGAAGGAGGTGTGCTATCCTTTCAAAGACGCTGAAGGTAATACCAATTCAGTTTTACAATTTGATAGATCATATTAGGTTATAAGACACGAGACCTTACTACCAAATGCACAAATGCTCACGAAGTGCTGGTACTTCTGTGATGTGTCCCCACATGTTCATAGACTCCAGGAAAACACAGACATTGAGACAGAGAAACAAAAAGTCAGACACAGCACATGCCAAGGAAACATGGATAACGGGACAGGGAGACCAAGACTATGGGGCAGAGAAATACACCTTTGAACATCCAGGTACAGATCCTGGATCAGGATGTAGTGAATACTAGGTGAGGGATACAGGGAAACTAAGACATGGAGAAAGAGATATTGGAGAATGGAAACAGGCGGAAATGTGCAATAACCCAAACAGGAAGGTTTGTGCATCATGATAAGAACAGAGAACAGGGATAATGCATTCATTACTTACCGGTAATGGCATTACTCTAAGTCCTACTCCCTCGCCTTCCTTTCCCAACCAAAGAGGCTCCTTACCTCCCCCTAGACCCCTCCCTTCCCCTTTGAAAAGTCCCCCCACACCACCACCTCCTGTACAGGAACAAGCCCAAAACAGCAACTTAGGCATTCCGTACCGGGAGGGAATAGAAAGGAAGGTGAGGGAGTAGGACTAGGACTAATGCCATTACCGGTAAGTAATGGATCCATTACCTCCCGTCCCTCCCTCGCCTTCCTTTCCCAAACAATGATATGTAGCAAAAGAAACAGAGGAGACGGACACTGAGTTGCAACAAATTTATTCAAAACACAACAGGACACCGAAAAGGAACCACCCCTATTGCATCATAGAGGACAACACACAGTGACCCAACACTGACTCCAAACCCCTAAAGTCCGCCAGTCTGTAATGACGAACAAAAGTGGAAGGAGAGGACCAAGTAGCCGCCCTGCAAATTTCCAGCACAGAAGTGCCCTGTAACTCAGCCACTGTAGCAGCTATACCCCAGGTAGAACATCCCTCGATCCCCGGAGGCGGCACAACCCCTATCAAAGAATAAGGAATCAAAACCAGAGAGCGGACCCAACGAATCAAAGAAGCATTGCACGGTTTCTCCCCCTTCTGAGCCGGACCAAAATTAACAATGAATCCCCTTTCCGGAAAGGAGCAACCACCCGCAGGTATTACAACAATGCTCTATGCACATCCAAACAATGCAACCGAACCTCCTCAGTCAAGGAAGGGTCAGGTCAAAAGGGAGGCTAGATAACCTCCTGCCGAGTATGGAAAGCGGAATTCACTTTGGGAACAAACGAGGGAACAGGCACGAGAACAATCCGATCAGGAAAAATCTTACAAAAAGGAAAAGAGCAGACCAAAGCCCCCAACTCCCCCAAACGCCGGGAAGAAGTGATGGCCACCAGAAAAAAGTTTTCAACGTCAGATGACACAAATCACAGGACTCCAGAGGCTCAAAGGGAGGACCAGTCAAGATCTGCAACACCAATGAAAGATCCCATGAAGGAAAGGACTGCACTGGATGAGGAAACAAGTTAAGAATGCCCTGAAAAAATCTAGGTATCAAATGATCCTCATCAGACAGATTATGCCACGGACCCCGAAAAGCCTGAATCACAGCCTACTGCACCCGCAGAGAAGCCACAGACAAACCCAACTGGGTCCCATCCTGCAAAAACTGCATCACCTCAAACAGAGATGCCTCCGTAGGATCCAACAAATGACGCAAACACCAGGCAGAAAATACTTTCCACTGCTGACCATAAAACAGTAATTTGGAACGACGCCAGGAAGCCAGCAAAGTTGAAGTCAAAAGGACCAGAACCCCCATGCCCGTCAACTCCCTCCATTCAACCTCCAAGCCGACAAGTTCAACCACTGCAACGACCCCAGAGGGAGGCAAGGAAACGCCAGAGGCGAGGACAGAGAGGGAGAGCCCACATGTGACCGGAGGCCATCAACCGAAGCAACAGAAACTAATTTGCCCATGGCCAGAGCGGAGCGATCAAGAGAACCCTGGCCTTCAGAAGACACACCCTCACCAGAAAAGCACAGAGCAACTGGAAGGACTGGTACGCATACAGAAGATCCTTAGGCCAAGGACACAACATCCCGTCCACCGCCCAAGCCCGAGGGCAACGAAACCGGGAGCAAAAGCGCCTCACTTTCGCATTCTCTGGGAGGCAAACAAATCCAACACCGGAAGACCCCACATGCGAACCAGACGATAGAACAGAGATAATCGGAGGGAAAAAAGCTGGGAAGAAGGAATGACCCGGCTCAACAGATCCACCTGAACATTGCCCACCCCTTGAATGTAGGTGGCCTGAAGAGACAGAACCCACTCCCGAGCACAAACGAAAATGTCCCTCGCAATCCGAAACAGAGACTGAGACCTGGTCCCACCCTGCCTGTTCACGTGAGATTTGACCACCAAGTTGTCTGTCCAGAGAAGAACATCCAAGCCCTTCAGGGACCCCTGAAAATGGACCAGAGCCAGAAGTACTGCTTTCAACTCCCTCCAATTTGAGGAGCGGCTCGACTCCTGAGGCGACCAAAACCTGTGGACCTGTTCCGACCCCAGCCACACGCCCCATCTGGAGAGACTGGCATTGGTCGTCACTACAACCGGCAGTGACGGAGACAAAGCGACCCCCAATCGAAGATTAGCAGGCACCAGCCACCAACACAACTCCCTGAGAATGAATCCTAATACACGAATCCTCGTCCGAAGAGTGCCTGAAGCCAGAGACCAATGAGCGAGAAACCAGTTCATCAGGCAAAGAAGATGAAACCATGCCCAAGGCACCAGAAAAACCACTAACGCCAAATGACCCTGCAGACGCGACCAATGAAGGACTCTGGGAGCACTCTGGGACAAAATCGACAAGACCTGTGACTGGAGGCACAACAACTGCTTCTCTGACACAGTCACCAAGCCTTGGAGAGTCAGAAAGCGGGCCCGAGGAAAACCAGATCCTGGGAAGGAACCAAATCTGACTTCCCCCAGTTGACCAAAAACCTGTGACCTTGCAGGACCAACACCACCCGTGCCACATGACTCCTCAACAGAACCCGGCTGGGAGCCTGAATCAGAATATCGTCCAAATACAGATGGACAAACACACCCTCAGAATGTAAAAGAGCTCCCAGAGGAGCCAGCACCTTGGTGAAAATCCATAGAGAGGATTTGAGCCCAAATGGCAGAACACAGAATTGAAAATGGTCCTGGCCAAGTGCAACGCAGAGGAACTTCTGAGAAGACAGGGCTATGGGCGCATGCAGGTAAGCATCCTGCAGATCCAGAGAACACAGGAAATCCCCCAGACTGATCAGAGGAAAAATCTTCTGAATGGACAGCATCCGGAAATGCACAGTCTTTATCCAGGAATTCACCCACTTGAGATTTAGTACTGGATAAAAAACCCCGACACCTTTGGAACCAGGAACAAGGCGGAAAAATTAACCCTGTCCCCTTTGCCCCACAGGAACTCAGGAGATGGCCCTTTTCACTAGCAAGTCCCAGACACCCTCCATCAATGCCCCCCTCTGGGCACTGTTCACAGGCAGGGGTGTAGGATGAACACCCGTATCTGGAGGAACCATGTCAAAGTCTATGGCGTAGCCATTGTCCACAATGTCCAGCACCCAGCGATCGGTGACATCCCCCTGCCAAACGTTAAGAAAGTGCCTCAGATGACCTCCAACCGGCCAACCTCCAGGCCCCCTTCTTGAGGCCACCCTGAACAGTAGGACCAGATTTATTAGGAGAAAAACAGGGCTGAAAACGACGTTTCCTGAAAGAAAAACATTTTGAATCAAACTTGGGAGAAGAGCGAGAATGCTTTCGCCAACCCTTGCCAGACGAAGAACTACCTTTGTAAGGTAAGGCATGCTTCCTCTCCTTGAAAGCTTTCGAAAGCATGGAAGGCAACTGATCCCCAAACAAATTGCGACCTTCAAAAGAAGCCACAGGAGAGCAGACTTCTCCCCTGGATCCGCCTTCCACATCCTCAACCAGAGGGACCGTCGAGCCCCAAACAAAGCCCCAGAAGCCAGAGCCGAAGTGCAGGCCACATCAGACGACATGTCAGCCAGAAACCTGGCCTGCTGTTCCATGACCGCAAGCAGCTCCAAACATTCAAAACCCTCCTGCACAGCCACCACAAGTTTGTCAAAGTCCTGCACCAAGGATTGGGCAGAATATGCAGAGAAAATACCAGCTCTGAGGGCTAAATTCTCTGCTGCAAAGGTCCTCTTCATACCCGAATCCACCTTCCTGTCAGTGGCATCAGCAGGAACGCAGACCTCAGGATTGACCACCGTCTTGCCAATGAAAGTAACTAAAATGGAATCCAGTTTAACGGAAGGGGGAACACCTCCTTCCCCTCCAGCAAATACAACTTCCGAAGAAAGCGAGTAACTTGAGACTTGTCCACATCCTTCCACTCACGGAAAACCATCTCCTCAACCGGGCCCTGGAAAGGCATGGCAAACCGTGAAGGCGTCTTATATTGACGGAACAAGTGGGAATCAGTCCCAGAAGGCTGAAGAACAGGAAACCCCAAATTGTCCCGAACATGGGTCAGAACATCCCACATCCCCTCCCTGGAGACATACTTCACACCAGAAGACGTAGAAGGGGCGTCATCATCCGAGAAGGAGGACCTCTTCCCCGCCCCGAAGGACGGGAGACAGAAGAACGTCCAGGCCTAGGAGCTCCAGCCGGAAGGGCTTTAGACACAGCCACCTCAATCATGTCTTGAACTACCTCCCTGGACATGAGAGGCGCAGGAACCCACAGTGCAACCTGGCACCCACCAGGAGTTTTAAGGGGAACCTCAACATCCTCTCCCTCCGAAGAAGAAGAAGAAGAAGAAGAAGAGATAATCCTGCACCATTTTGAAGGACACCGCCTTGACAAGATCCAAACACAAAATGCACCCAAGATGCCAACAGCAGCCAGTAAAATAAAGGAGAAACTCCTCCCCCCTTTTACAAGCAGCATATTGAATCAGCTCAGTAATTAAACAAAAACCAAGAAAAACGCGGGCAGAAATGCCCGCTCTACCGCATCAAGGAAGATCCACACGACCGGAGAAGCAGCCCAGCACATGCGAGGCGAAGACTTGGAAGTGCAGCCCCAGCCACCAGAGAGCCGACCGACTCGGTCAGCTGACCTGGAAGAAGCGTCCCTCAAGGTAGGGCGGCCGATCTACAGGAAGATACAACTGGCGGGTGACCCAGTGCGAGGAGCACCGCACCCGCCAAGAGTCAACACGAGGCCCCCCAGGCCCTGCCATGGAGGAGGAAGAGAAGGTAAGTCTAGCGGGCTAAACCGAAATAACAGGAGGTGGTGGGGGTGGGGGGACTTTTCAAAGGGGAAGGGAGGGGTCTAGGGGGAGGCGAGGAACCTCATTGGTTGGGAAAGGAAGGCGAGGGAGGGACAGGACGTAATGAGACAGACATCACACCGAGTGGTGGAGACAAATGATTGTGGAGGATGTTTCCATGGAAATCAAAGGGGATGAGCATTATTTTGAAGAGGGAAGAAGGTTTATGGGGGTGGTCCCATGTGCCTCTATGGGGCTGCATACATGTTTAGAGGGTGAAGATGATGCAGAGGAGGCAGGTATATATATATATTTTTTTTTATTGTAGTAACACTTGATCCTGAAGCATGAAGCACTGTAACTAACGTGTTTCAGCTACCGCACGGTGCTCAATTTACTGACCTCAAAAAGCACAAATAAGTTTCAAACCTATGACATGATTGAGATCTTAACAGGTCAGCAATTAATGTTTAACTAGATCATCTATTTTGTCGAGAAACGGCAATGTTTGTTAGAACAGCATAGTGTTATGCACTTTATAAATAAATTTAAAAAAAACATTTAAAATATTTGCAGATCTGCTAAGTGTTCCTACCTCATGTTGAATGCCTTCCAGTACTTTTGTCTTTTTAGCCAACAGCACTTTGCATCTTGGGCTTTGAAGATGTACTTTTAAATATTTTATGTGACCCGAATAATCCATCATGGAAGGTGCTGTTGGGTAAAGAGGTAGCGCTTCTGAGGATGCCCGGTAGCGCTACACATGACAGAGATGATGTGGTTTATGCTGGGCCGTCCATCTGATTGTTCCTGAATCCCTACTAGCCTTGCGCTACTTCCGTGCCCCACAGAAGAAGGTGCACAGCATATAATACTGCATCTGTCTCCAAGCCTCCAGATAAATGTGAGACTTCGTAAAGACAGAGCTGATGAGAGGCTCAATATGTTCCTGACCTTTTTCACCATTGTGTCCTTATTTCATTCAACATTTTGAAAGTCTAAAGGACAGCAAAGGCCACCATAGTATGTTAAAACTGTCAGCAGTGATTCCTCCATGAAGTGTCATTTCACGATCGATAGTCGCAGCCAGAATCTCTTTAACACGAAGGAATTTTGTTCAATATGTTCAAATATTTATTTTTGATTGTAATATGTAAAGATCTTATAATTAACGATGAAGCATATCGTTTGTAAATGTGACTTCCTAACAGTCGCTGGGCTTGTTCATGAGAATGTCTTACTCTCAGGAAGGCAGCATTACCAGACCACTAGACCTGTAACGTCATTGTATTCATGCTATCAAGATCTGATAATCAGTAGGCCTGGGCGGAACCCGCAGAGTTTCACTCCATGGAATTCATGATGACTCCATGGGGCATATTTATACTCTCTTTCCGCCGAATGTGCGTCAAAATTTTTGACGCACAATCGGCGCAAACACTGCCCCATAATTATACTTTGACGTCCGACCCCGCGGGCGTCAAAGTTCCACCATGTGCGTCATTTTTTAGAAGGGGGAACCAGCCTTGCGTTAATTATATGCAAGGTAGGTGTTCCCTTCCAAAAAATTTCTTTAAGGCCTGTGCCCAATATTTATACTGTGACGTCATTTTGATGCACAGGAGGGGGCAGGCCTTAAAAAACAGCGCCCAGCCTGATGGGTGCTGTTTTTTAACGCCTGGGTCAGGGCAGGCGTTAAGGGACCTGTGGGCTCAGAAGGAGCCCAGAGGTGCCCTCCCCTGCCCCCAGGGACACCCCCTGCCACCCTTGCCCACCCCAGGAGGACACCCAAGGATGGAGGGACCCATCCCAGGGAAGTTAAGGTAAGTTCAGGTAAGTATTTTTGTTTCGTATTTTTTTTGTGGCATGGGGGGCCTGATTTGTGCCCCCCTACATGCCACTATGCCCAATGACGTCCCCTGGGCATGGCCATTGGGCAAGGGGGCATGACTCCTGTCTTTGCTAAGACAGGAGTCATTTCAATGGGGGTTGGACGTCAAAAAAAATGGCGCAAATCGGGTTGAGGCCAAAATTTTGCCTCAGACCTGACTTGCCCCATTTTTTGACGCCCAAGCTCCATTTTCCCCTACGCCGGCGCTGCCTGGTGTGAGTCATTTTTTTTGACGCACACCAGTCAGCTGCGCCGGCTAACGTCATTCAATAAATAAGGCGCCCGCATGGCGCTTTGGAATGGCGTTAGCCGGCGTTAAAATTTTTGACGCACAACTGCGTTGGCGCAGTTGTGCGTCAAAAAGTATAAATATGGGCCCATGAGTAAAGGAATTTAGACATTACACTATGGCTCCCGCCTTGTAATGGATCACCAAATTAATCACAACTTATGGATACAATAATTAACTTTGGTACTACCATTCGTTTTTCGTCCATGTGGGTTTATTTATTTGGAATAGGATGGTTTTGTGAGCAGTGGAACTAGGGGAGGTTGAGCGCACTTCAGTTACTTGGCCACACCAGTGCGGCTATCTAGGGCTTATACTGCTCAGCTCTTTAGATAAAAACTACACGAGATCCACAGAGTACTGCAAGTGGGTGGAATTCGAGTGCGCAGCGCTCCTTGCGCCGATTTTTAGGCCTGGGAGTTTGTTCCGCACTGTAAAATCAGTGCGAACTGCACCACTGGGTGCCCCATAGGGCGCTGCTTCTTTCAGCTGCTCGAGTAGTTTTCTATGAGCAGATTTTTTACTCGAGTCAGCTTTTTCACCACAAACGGTTGCGCCCTGCCACGACTGCCTGTATTGAGAAATCTTAAAAGGAGGTGTTCTGTCACTCAAAAATGGCGCAAGGGGAAGCAACTTCTCGCTCACCAACTTAACGTTGGTGAGCCACACACAACAAAACAACTCTGCTATGCAGCGGTTGGCAGAGTTTTGCCTGAACTCCGTGATAGAGCGTTCCAACCTAATAAATTACCTGTATTTTGGACGCTCTTGGGTCGATGAATCTTTTGACCAAGTGGGGCTCTCTTCACCCGAGATTAGTCAGTTTAATCAAATCAATAATCAATAACGAACATAAGCAATACCCTGATCAACATAACACTTCACAATTAATCCAGAAAACATTTCGGCGAACCATGACCTTTCGGCCATGAATAACCACACCAGTTTATTCAAAGTTAATGAATTTATTTCCCTATATTAACAAAGCTAGCACAATAGAAATGTGTCTCAACACCAAATGATATATGTAAATGAACATTAATAGCTGTCCATAACGGCGAAAAAGATGTAATCTATGCAGCATTTGAATAACAATGCATTCGATAATAGCAACACAAACCACTAAAACTATAATCTGTAATGGGCTAATTGCATACATTAGTCAGCATAACAAGGTCGCAAATTGCATCGTGCAACAAATGAATCCTCATCTAACCTCAAATTAGCATCTGCATGTGGGACTTCATGCAAAAACAATTTAGCAACATTAATTTGGAAAACTCCTAACTAGGGCTCTTATCAAAAATCAGCAGTTGGTTACCCAAAAAGAAACACAATGCAATTGTACATTTTCCTTTCATATTTACCAAATTCAATCAGCATTCAAGGAAGTCTTCGTCTCACAGGTACTGGTTTCCGATCAGCATGGGACGGGGCCAAGGGGCAGGGTGGACGGGGTAATTGCCTCACAGCGGCAAGATAAATGGACAAAACTATTACTTCATGCAAAAGGGCAAATCAAAGTTAAAGTCTCTAGGGCGAGAATTACTTAAAGTCTCTTTCTCTCGATTAGCGAAAGCATCAAAGTCTCATTGAACATCAATTGGCATCGTAGGAGATGGCAAAATGACGAAGTCGGCAAGATGTGCCATAATGGCTGCAATGTCTAATGTTCTTGATGGGTTCAATGGGTAATGTAAAAAAAAATGGCTGCTTTCTGATTGTGCACCAGGGTTTTATAAACAACAGTTAAAATCCAGTAGGGTCTTCCATTGGAGGGTTCATAGGTTGGCTTCAAATTGTCCAATCAAACACAACAGTTCACAAGCTTCTACCTAGGCATACATTATCCTTGGAGTCGGGTACGTAAGTTGCAACATATTTTACCAATTAACTCACTTTCAGAGCTTCCATTGTCCGCACCTGCAGATTGACCTTGGAGCAAAGAAGAAGATGCCAGGCTGGCACGAAACCTTAAAGATAAGCATGTGAACGATCTCACTGGAAAAGTACAGCTTCAAGCAAGAATACACGTTTTATTAGCACATTGGAAAAACACGAGCATCTAAACCGTGAGACAAGGCAACTAGGCCAAAGCCTCCACTAAAGTTATGCTAAGCTAAAACATTTCAAACAAGCAAATCATGGCACACGTTTACGGTTATGTCAGATTAGTACAATTCTAATACATCAAGTTATATAAAGCACGCTTATAAATGTTGGCAAACTACTCTGAGGGCACATTTGTCCCCGTACAATCTTTATTAGTTCGGTTAATGTCACACTTGATTATTGCAGCACTACGTTTATGCGCTAATAAATGTAAAACCTTCATTTCTGCGTCATCAATCCCTCCTCTGATGACTACTTGTCATTACACAAAACTATTCCCACAAATTTTATTCCATTAAAATTCTGTCAGTTCTCTCTGCCTTTTAGTTCCCCTTTTTCTTGCTTTGTATTCTTCTGCCATTCTTTTCATCATTTTCTCTTCCTTCCTTCTTTTAATTCTTGCCATGATCATTAGTATTCCCCTCTTTATTCCTCAAATCCCAAAGATGCAAATTAGTACTAATAGTATTCCCTGTATTATTTTTTGTAATATTCCATTCCAAATGCCACCAAGCCAATTTCCCACTGAAGCAATTCCCTTTCCAACTTTCTCCCACACTCCTGGTTCTTTCAGTTCCTTCAAGTCTGCACTCTCTTTTGTTAGATTTGCAAGCATTGTTTTAATCTTCACACTGTTGTCTGGTATATACGTGCAACAGTGACGCGCACCAAGCATTTTGCAAACGCCGCCATCCTTTGCTAAAAGAATGTCTAGGGCAAGCCTGTTTTGAAGAGTCATAGCTCTTTCTGCTGCAAGTTCAGCATCCATCAGGATTATAGCACCTGAAAACTTTGTCAACATGTTATCCACTATAGTAGACAACTTTCTTATTTTGATGGAATTCAACACAACTCCCAATGAAGGAATCATGGCTCCAAATATCTCCTACCACAGCGGCTGCGGTCTCTCTTTTCTGGATACGATGAGATCCAGACGTCTTTGGAATCACCGATAGGTCATCCAGCTGATAAACCTTTGGGAACACTATACCCAAATAACATCTCCCCCACCATCCTTTTGGAAGACGATAATAGGCATTATGCCCACAAATGTAATATACACCCGGTATGACAGGGTCAAGTCCGTTCAGCATGAATGTCCATTTGGCCTTAAAGATAAACGTATGTTTACATTCACTCGCTCCCACGAAAATGTTATCATAATAAGATTCACCACGATATATACAAAATTTCCCTACATGCCAAGCATCTAAAGCTATTCTTCCTTGTGTTTTTATTGCGGCAAAAGCATAATTATCTACTGAAGTCCTCTTACTTAGCTCTTTTTCTAATTTCGCATTCATTTGTGCCCTTCCATCATCCATGCGATCTAAAAAGCTTATTTCTACTGCAGTGAGCGAGCAGGTAAGATTTTCCCTATGAGCGTGAGCTGTTTCAAAAGGTTGCATTGGCTCGAAAAATTCCCTCATTATTTTAGCATCCCAATCTTTAGCAATCTGGCTTAGTTGCGTTATTATAGGAACATATGCAAAGGTAACATCATAATTTGAATAAAAATACTGTATGTTAGTTTGACCATAAAATCTAGAAGTTACTATACTACATGTAATCCCATATGTAAGAGGCATATGGTGATAAGTCACCCCTTCCGTTACCGATGTCGGTATCTGTGTACACACATAACAATCTTTCGCATCCATAGTCTCGACATATTCTGTTAGTAGGCGATAGAAAACATTATACGAAAGTTCCTTCTTATCATGCAAGTGTCTCTCATCTAATTCTAGTCTTTTCAATGCGGTTAGTTCAGTGACAGTAACAGGAGCAGAAGTAGAAGCATGAATTTTCTCATTCTCACCCTTACCACGCGTTGCAAGCACTATTGCCATTATTATTAGTACACATGCAGTTATCAATCCTATACACGCATATTTACAATATTTCAGTCTACTGTTTTGTGTCATGATCTGTATAGAATCAGAGAGCTAGAAGCACCTATAAAGAAACGATTTAGCAATTAGTTACAAAGCTGAACGAGTGCAATGTTCACACAGTTTTCTTCAGGAGCCCAGTCACTTATCGGTTAGCAGCATTTGTCTCAATTCGGCAATAACTCAGTCTTTTATCAGTTAGCAACGTTTGTCTCAAATCGGGTTTAAGAGTCAATCAGGTTATCAAAGTCTTATCAAGTTAGCAAATGTCTCATCCGGTTTAGCAATGTCTCAGCTGGTTGTATCACGTTAGATTATAGCAAGCAATGTCATTTATCAGTTTTTTTTTTTTGTTTTTTTTTCTCAGTCAATAGTGTCCATAAAACTTTTCTTTTCTATTGGTATCTCTTCTTCTTCGTTCTCGAGACTAAGAGATACAAATTCGTCAGTCCAATCGTCATTTACTACATATGCCCATTCTGGACCGGAATATCTCCTGTTTGGTATCCTTTTCCTTTTCAATTTTGCATCTCTCTTTGATTCTGCCTCACTGGTACTTTCCTCTTTGGCCAAGTCTTTTCCTTCACTTGACGTTGGTACCACGACAGACACTTCCTTTCTTTTCTCTTTCACTCTTGGCCCTTCACTGTCATTCAACTTTTCTCTAGTTCTTAGTTTTACTGGTGATATACTTGGTCTCCTCTTTGCACTGTGTCCACTCGATGGACCTGCGATCTCTTCTGAAGAAGTTTGAACAGTTTCGTTCTGTTCTGCCTTGTCCCCTCCTTCTGGGGAGTCAATCAGGTTTTCCTTTTCTTTTTCTGTACCGTCTGCTTCTGGGAAAGCCCTCCTCTGATCAGGCTCTCCTGCTTCTTCACCTCTTTCGAGCCCTTTGTCACCGTTACTTTCGTCAGGCTCTTTGTCACTTTCAGCTGCTTCAGGCTCTTTGTCACCTTCAGCTGCTTCAGGCTCTTTGTTTCCTTCAGCTGCTTCGTCGCTGTCTGAGGTTTCTCCTTGGTCTTCCCCAAGTGAATCGGTTGTTTCGTCCTCAGAGAATATTTCTCTCTCCTCTATTTCTGTCTGTTCGCTTCTAGTTCTGTTTTGCTCTGTCTCAGCGCTCGGCACTTTGTTATCAGGTACTGGCAGTTTCAGCGCTTCAACTTCCTCATCTGTGGGACACAACACTTTCTTTGTATGACTGGCGTGAATCCAGTTGGGAACTCCTGCACACTTCACAGCGGTAGTGGTCGTCAGGATCACTTGGAAAGGGCCTTTCCAACGGGGTTCCAGACACAACTTCCTCACGTGCTTCTTTATCACGACCCAGTCACCTGCTTTCAGAGTGTGTCCTGGACCTTGGATCGGTGGCAAGGTGGTTGCTTCCACCTGGTGAGAGAAAGAGCGAACTACGTCAGCCAGACCTTTGCAGTAGTCTAACACCATATCATCTGTAATATTCAAAAGCGCGTTTGCGGGAACTGCAGGAAGTCTCATGGCCCTGCCCATGAGAATTTCGTGCGGGGACAATCCAGTCTTTCTGTCAGGGGTGTTTCTCATTGACATTAACACCAAAGGCAATGCGTCAGGCCATTTCAAATTTGTCGATGCACATATTTTCGCCATTCTTGATTTCAGTGTACCATTCATTTGTTCCACCAGTCCTGAGGCCTCTGGGCGATAGCTACAATGCAGTTTTTGCTCAATGTTCAGCGCTGCGCAAAGTAACTTTATCACCTCGTTATTGAAGTGACTTCCTCTATCTGATTCTAAAGAGAACGGGAATCCGAAACGTGGTATCAACTCCCTCAACAATAGTTTTGCAACTGTAAGGCTGTCATTTCTACGTGTGGGGTATGCTTCAATCCAGTGACTAAAAATGCACACAATCACCAACACATACTTCAGACCTCCATGCACAGGCATCTCAATAAAGTCCATCTGCATTCTGCTGAACGGGCCACCCGCCCTACCAATGTGGCTCACGTTCACAACCGTTCCCTTTCCTGGGTTCATCTGCTGACAAATGACACAACAATGGCAAACTGCTTCTGCAACTTGACGAAATCTGGGGTTAAACCAATCATTTTTGAACAATCTTATCATGGCATCTCTCCCTAGGTGAGCTTGCCCATGATAGAACCGCGCTAGCTGCGATAAGAGACAATTTGGTAAAACAAATTTTCCTTCATTTGAAACCCATAACTCATCTTCTCTCTTTGTACATTGTGACTTAATCCAGGAAGCTCTTTCATCCTCCCTGACGCTATTCTGTAATGCTTTTAGTTCATCCATTGTATCCACGACCTTCAAGGCAAAATTTTCAGCTGGTTCGAGCTCTGGCTCACTTATCAGATTCCATTCATCCCTGAGCAATATACAGTTCAAGGCACAAAATCTTGCGACTTGATCCGCATATGCATTTCCCAGGGAAACATAGTCCTGTCCTTTTGTATGAGCACTACACTTTACCACTGCAATTTCGGCTGGCATCTGAATGGCGTGTAACAATTCCCTTATTCTCTCCCCGTTTTTCACTGGGGACCCTGAAGAAGTAAGGAAACCTCTCTGTGACCATAATTGCCCAAAGTCGTGCACAATTCCAAACCCGTACTGACTGTCAGTGTAAATGGTAACCTTCATCAATGTAGACAGTTGGCATGCTCTTGTAAGGGCTACAAGCTCTGCTACTTGTGCGGAATAAACTCCTTGAAGCCAGGACGCTTCCAAGACACCTGTTACAGTACATACAGCATATGCTGCTTTCAATATTCCCAATGCATCTCTTAAACATGACCCATCAACAAAAACAATTTGGTCATTTTCATCAAGCTTAGTATCCTTAATGTCAGGTCGGGGTTTTGTGCAAAATTCAGTCACCAGAAGACAGTCATGCTCGACGTCTTCAGCGTTCTCAATTTCAGCATTTTCACCGGGAAGCAAGGTTGCTGGATTCAACGTAGTGCACCTTTTCAGCTGCACATTCGGTGAGCCCAGAATTATTGTTTCATACCTTGTGAGTCTTGCTCCAGTCATGTGTTGCGTTCGGGAGCAGGTCAAAAGTATCTCAACTGAGTGAGGGACCATGACTGTTAATGGATGTCCCATCACTATTCCTTCACTCTGAGTGAGGCTGATACCAACTGCTGCTACGGCGCGCAAACACCCTGGCAGTGCTGCTGCGACCGGATCCAAAGTAGCTGAAAAATACGCTACTGGTCTGTTTATGCCACCATGGGCTTGGGTCAAGACAGACAAAGAACATGCATCACGTTCATGACAAAACAATGTGAAAGGCTTTGTGTAATCAGGCATACCTAAAGCTGGAGCCCTACACATGCATTCTTTCAATTCAATAAAAGCATCCATCTCATCTCCTTTCAGCTCAATTTCATCCAAGGCATCCTTCTGGGTCAGTTTCAGTAAAGGCTTTGCTAGAGTTGAAAAGTTGGGAATCCACTGGCGACAGTAGCTCACCATTCCCAAAAACTTCCTCACCTCCCTCCTTGTCTTTGGTGGACTCATTTGAAGTACACTTGTTATTCTTTCCTTCATTTTTCTCCGTGACCCTTTCTCTATTTGATGACCCAAGTATTTCACTTTCTTCTGACAGAACTGCAACTTTGAAGGAGACACCTTGTGTCCATTCCTTCCCAAATGGTTCAGTAGAGCAATGGTGTCGGCTGTGCAGCCACTTTCTGTCTTAGATGCAATCAGTAAGTCATCAATGTACTGTACTAGGGTTGACTCGAATGGCAACTCTAACGCTTCCAAGTCTTTCTTTAGAATCTGATTGAAAATTGACGGTGACTCAGAAAACCCTTGAGGAATTCGACACCAACTGTAAACTCTGTCTAGGAATTTGAAACAAAAGAGAAATTGGCTGTCCTCATGAAGAGGCACCGAAAAGAATGCTTGTGACAAGTCGATGACTGAGAACCACTCGGCATCGCAAGGGATTTGAAACATTATCACAGCTGGATTCGGTACTACAGGGCAGCATTTAACTATGATGTCATTTATTTTCCTCAAGTCCTGCACTATTCGGACCTTTCCACTCGGCTTTATTAGTCCCATGATTGGTGAATTACATGGACTGCTTAACACTTCTTTCAGTACTCCCTGTTTTACAAACTCGTCAATGAGTTGGGCGACTTTCATGAGGGTTTCTTGTGCCATGTGGTATTGTGGGGTCTGGGGAAAGGTTACATTGGGTTTTACGGTCACTTTCACTGGTTCCACTCCTTTCACCAATCCCACCTCTTTTCCTGTCATATCCCACACTTCCTTTCCGACTGTTTCCCGTAATTCAGCTGGAATATCTTCTTCAGTTATCATCGGAAAAAGGTTAATCAGAGGATATTCTTCATCGACAGTTTCAATCTCATCCCCTTCTACACTTTCCTCTTCTTCCCCATCACTGCTTGTCTGGATTCTAATTCCATTGTCCGAACACATAATCGAACATCCCAATTTGCACAATAGGTCTCTCCCTAACAGTGCTATCGGGCTTGAGTCACATACCACAAATTTATGTAACCCTTGATAGTTACCAATTCTAACATGTACTGGATCTGTGATTGGGTTCGTCAGGTGCCTGTTTGCTACTCCCACTACTTGAACAGTTCTCCCTGAGAGTGGCAAATTTGGTACTTCAATGCTCCTAACAGTTGAACGTGTGGCTCCTGTGTCAACCAAGAATGAAACAGGATGACCCATAACTCTTCCCTCCACATATGGACCCTTTTGATCAACTTCCAAGGATGCTGCAAGCACACAATTTCCCTCCTCATCTGAACTTTCACTCTCCCATACATTGTTTATTCCATTCTCACTGTGTAATGGGAACTGTTGTACTGTGCCATTTGTATTCATCACCTGACTCGAGACCTGTGGAGGAACCATCACTTGCTGCTGACTCATTGGTGCCAAAGGTATTTGCATTTGCTGATTAGGTACCATGGGAAACTGCTGTTGCATTGGCTGCATTTGCGTCATCTGCATACGGGGCATCTGCATCTGCTGCGGCTGCATAGGCTGTAATCCCTGCAGCTGATTTATGGTCTGAAAATTTGGGTTTGGACCTCTCATTTTCGGTCCCTTCATTGTCTGGAATGCATTGACATCATTGTTCTGCTGACCAACACCTGCACCTTCCTGCACCACCATCGGGCACTCGCGTTTCCAGTGTCCGACGATTCTGCACACGTGACACGGCATCACCCTTTTCATTGCCTGCACACCATTCGGAATCGCAACAGTGTTCAAATCCGGACCATTACTCCCAAAGCCTCCTCTGCCTCTGCCTCTCGCCTGTGGCTGAAACACCATGTTTCCCTGCGGCTGCGGCTGCGGCTGCGGCTGCGGTATCTGCTGTTGGAACCCTTGCAACCCTTGCAAACCTGTCTGAGCTGCTTTAAGTTGCATCATCATCACTTTCTCTTTCAACCTTTTCTGTTTCACTTCAATTTCGTCGCTACAGTATTTCGCATAATTCAACACCTCATCAATCGGTTTCGACTGCCAACAAATTAAATGCGTCTTTATCATCTGACTTATCTCTGGTCTCAGCCCTTCCACAAATCTAAACACAAAATGAAGCATGTCCTTCGCCTCTATTGTTTCCGTGCCACTGTAGTTCTTGAACGCCTTCAACAACCTCTCATAGTAACCATGAATCGACTCTTTAGCCTCTTGGGCAGTTCAATCAATCTTCTGCCAATCCACATTTTTCGCGGCAACCTTCGTCTTCAAATGCTCAATCACCTTATAGTACAAGCTCATTACCATAGGTGATGGTGCACCCGTATCCCTGTCCCTCTCTGGTTCACTCGTCGGCCAACCTACAGCCCTTTTGCAGTCTTCCCACAAATCTGCCGGAACCACAATCTCAAAGAGGGTGTTCAGGTCTTCCCAAAGACATTTCGCAAGCTTCACAAACCTATCAGTCTGCTGATACCATTCAATCGGCTTCTCTCTCAGTTTGGGAAAATCATCCGTAAAAGACTGAATGTCGCTTCTGTGCCACGGTACATGTACTAATTTTCCCCCTGCTGTCTCCCTCATTGGTAACATGGTTATTGCATCACTACTCTGTGGTCTTTTCTCGTTGTGCTCTGGGACGCTGTCTTTCTTCTTTTCCTTTTTCTTTGCCCATCTCTCTCCCATTTGTCTAAGCACCTCCACACTTGTGCACTCTGCAGCAATTCTCTAAGGTGCGTTTTCATGCCTGCTGACCTCATGTGTTCAAAGTCTGTGGTCCCGAAATCCAATCTATAGCTCCTGCTCAAGTGTTTTGTCTTGTCTATCTCAACCCCGTTTTTGTCAGCTATCTCTTGCAACCTTCTATGTACCTTGTTCACTTCTCTCGTAATCCTGGGACATAGATACCTCAGCTCTTCTTCCGAGTAGGACTCTAACCTATTCAAACCCATAGTCCCTTCCACCAATTCTTCTGCTTCCATGTTCGACCTGACCCTATTCAGATAGTCTTCTCCCTTCCCACTAGCTGAGCTTTGTGTGGATTTCAGACTGTTGAACCACTGTGTCAGCTGTTGCGCATTTAACCCCATCAGTGTAGCATTCACATCGACTGCCATTGATGGTTGCGGCAACTTTTCAGTGTTCGATGATAGCGGTATCATCAGTGGGGGACTCGACCTCACCACTGTTGACTGAGCACATATGGGACTAAACTCCATCAAGGACCCAGATCCAGTTGGCTGAGCCGCTATCGGAGTCGTCCCTGGAGTGTTTTCTATGCACCTCCTTTCCGTCCCACTCTGCACCATTGATCCTTGACCGCTCATACCTGAGTTAGGCTGAATGTACAAAGGTACCGGTGGACCTACAGTAATGGGTAGGGATATCGCATCTGGGTTCTGTCCATTCCCCAGGTTCTGAGGCATGTTCATTCCCACACTATGGGTCATCATTGCCGGCATGCCCGTCTGACTCCCCGTCATCTGAGCATGTGCGGTTTCCCCCTGCATCTGCTTTTGAGGCATCAAAAGCTGGGTTGATTCAGCTTGTGCCAATGTTGGGTTGCGACCATTCTGTACTCCCATTACGGTTGGATCTAGAATCATTCCCGTACTGTTGTCACTGCTGTAGTACCTTGGGACCTGCGGCTGATAATTTTCTGCTGTTTTCAATATAGGCACATCTGGATATATTCTCCTAACCTGCGGTATCTGCGGGGTGAACAGTAAACTCGGGTCCTTAGATCCCAATGGCGTTTCTGAATTCGGAATTTCATTATTCTGTACCGGTGCCGGAGGGGCAGAACTGGTACTTGGACCTTGTTCACTCTCTACATAAGGTGGTGGACGGTCGTTCAGCAATTGCATGATGAACTCCTCATCATCTGACTCGTCTTCTCTATCTTTGGAACACCTCCTGTTTGTCTTACAGGTAGCTTTCTTGCCTGTCGCCTCTTCTTCCTTAGCAATTGCGGGAAACAATTTTATCCCCTGCAATATATCTGTCCTCCACACCTTCTGTGCATTATCCCACCTAGCGTCCGCTAGTGTCTTTTCTACCTTTCTTATCCTGGTCTCGAACTTCTTTTGCTGTTGCTGTCTAGCCATTAGTTCCCAAATCGCTAGAGCCTCAAACTGTGCTGGCCTTGGAGGTACCTTCATGTCGTACATCGCGAATCTCAAATTCTCTAGGATCCTTATATTGAATGTCCCATGGATCGGGAACGCTACGCTCCCATGTTTCTCTGTCAGTTTGTGCCATTGTTTTAGCCAAAGGCACGGAGCTACCCCCCTTTCCTCCTTTACAATGTAAGCTGGTGTACCTTCGGGTGGCGTCTCTTCTCCTACGCTCGCTTTAATGTAAGACTCCCCCTTCATCGCACTCTTTAATGCTTTAAAAAATTTCATTTTCTCGTCTTTTATTTCACAAAGTTTGTAATCAATAAGTGACTTTAATTCCCGGAATACTCTTCGCTTGCCTTTCCCCTTCCAATCGAGCCCCACGGACTGCGTCCAATCTGTGCGCGACCCTTCTCTGCAACCAACCTATCCCAGCGCGGCTCCTAGTGACGTCACACTCACACACTGCGGCTGACAAAGCCTCGCGGCTTGTCCTCCTTCACTCAGCTCCTCTCGTAACAACTTCTAGCATGTATCGCGAGCAACCAAATAATAATAAAACAGATCTGTCGGTTTACTACAGGAAGGGTAACACAATCGCTTCAGGACCTTAGGGATTTTTCACTAGCCTCGGCAGTTATTCCATCTTTCTCGGTCCCCACTTTCGCAAGCAAATCTGACCCGCAGACTCTGCTCTCAACTTGTCAATGATCTATTCTAGTGCACTTAGAATTTGTCAAAGCCCGAAGTCGAAGTTTTCTTCCACTCCCTTAACACACGTACCGACTCGTTGACCACGCCCGGTCAACCTATTAAACCGACCAGACCACAACATAAAACAAGTGTCTCATACACTTTTCAACATACTCCGGAGTCTCTTGACCTCGCAGGGCCCGTCTCAACAACAACAACCACGTGGACCTTTTTCTGCACAAAGCGCCACATGCACATGAAGTTCGACGACTTCCCTACTCTCACACTCGGAGTCGCACCTCCGCTATTCTCTAAAATCCTCGCAACCCTTTCAAACAATCTGCGGCAATAAGCTGTGCAAGCGCAAAATCCTAACTTCACTCATACCGTCACTAGTACCGCCAACGCTGATTTCACACCTCCATTCTCTCCATTCGCAAGCTCCGAGATCCTGGGAAAGTCGCGGGGGACTTAGCCCATCATCATTCTCTCAATCTGTTTTACCCAAGAAAAATCTAATTCAAACTTCTCGAGTGAGGTCCCAAAGGGCGTAACCGTTAATTCAACACCATATACCTCTCGAGTGGGGTCCCAAAGGGCGAAACCGTTACCTCTCGAGTGGGGTCCCAAAGGGCGCAACCGTTATCTCGAGTGGGGTCCCAAAGGGCGAAACCGTCCTCTGCTACCATCTACTGATAGAGCGTTCCAACCTAATAAATTACCTGTATTTTGGACGCTCTTGGGTCGATGAATCTTTTGACCAAGTGGGGCTCTCTTCACCCGAGATTAGTCAGTTTAATCAAATCAATAATCAATAACGAACATAAGCAATACCCTGATCAACATAACACTTCACAATTAATCCAGAAAACATTTCGGCGAACCATGACCTTTCGGCCATGAATAACCACACCAGTTTATTCAAAGTTAATGAATTTATTTCCCTATATTAACAAAGCTAGCACGATATAAATGTGTCTCAACACCAAATGATATATGTAAATGAACATTAATAGCTGTCCATAACGGTGAAAAAGATGTAATCTATGCAGCATTTGAATAACAATGCATTCGATAATAGCAACACAAACCACTAAAACTATAATCTGTAATGGGCTAATTGCATACATTAGTCAGCATAACAAGGTCTCAAATTGCATCGTGCAACAAATGAATCCTCATCTAACCTCAAATTAGCATCTGCATGTGGGACTTCATGCAAAAACAATTTAGCAACATTAATTTGGAAAACTCCTAACTAGGGCTCTTATCAAAAATCAGCAGTTGGTTACCCAAAAAGAAACACAATGCAATTGTACATTTTCCTTTCATATTTACCAAATTCAATCAGCATTCAAGGAAGTCTTCGTCTCACAGGTACCGGTTTCCGATCAGCATGGGACGGGGCAAAGGGGCAGGGTGGACGGGGTAATTGCCTCACAGCGGCAAGATAAATGGACAAAACTATTACTTCATGCAAAAGGGCAAATCAAAGTTAAAGTCTCTAGGGCGAGAATTACTTAAAGTCTCTTTCTCTCGATTAGAGAAAGCATCAAAGTCTCATTGAACATCAATTGGCATCGTAGGAGATGGCAAAATGACGAAGTCGGCAAGATGGGCCATAATGGCTGCAATGTCTAATGTTCTCGATGGGTGCAATGGGTAATGTAAAAAAAAATGGCTGCTTTCTTCTTGTGCACCAGGGTTTTATAAACAACAGTTCAAATCCAGTAGGGTCTTCCATTGGAGGGTTCATAGGTTGGCTTCAAATTGTCCAATCAAACACAACAGTTCACAAGCTTCTACCTAGGCATACATTATCCTTGGAGTCGGGTACGTAAGTTGCAACATATTTTACCAATTAGCTCACTTTCAGAGCTTCCATTGTCCGCACCTTCAGATTGACCTTGGAGCAAAGAAGAAGATGCCAGGCTGGCACGAAACCTTAAAGATAAGCATGTGAACGATCTCACTGGAAAAGTACAGCTTCAAGCAAGAATACACGTTTTATTAGCACATTGGAAAAACACGAGCATCTAAACCGTGAGACAAGGCAACTAGGCCAAAGCCTCCACTAAAGTTATGCTAAGCTAAAACATTTCAAACAAGCAAATCATGGCACACGTTTACGGTTATGTCAGATTAGTACAATTCTAATACATCACGTTATATAAAGCACGCTTATAAATGTTGGCAAACTACTCTGAGGGCACATTTGTCCCCGTACAATCTTTATTAGTTCGGTTAATGTCACACTTGATTATTGCAGCACTACGTTTATGCGCTAATAAATGTAAAACCTTCATTTCTGCGTCATCATCCGCACTCCAAGGGCAAAACTCTGCAAACTCTGCTGGTGGAGTGGAATTTTATCTCCAACCCCTAGTAAACAGTGCAAAACCAGGACTGCATCAGAAAAGTTATAATTTGGATCTCCATTTCATCTCATGCAAAACGAATTTGCAGTAGCACTTTGTCAAACATAAACAAAAATACTTTATGATAAATGCTTTTCTAGGAATAATATATCAACAGAAGTCTTTCAAGCTTATAATAAGTGATCCAACTAAGCCCATCAATCTTTTCTAATTAATTTACTCTCGTATAGAATGAACATAATTTAAAAACACAGATTTTCAAAAAAGATCAATAATGCAGCAAGTGAGTTGAAAAACACTCAAAGGTGGCTCCAACTTGCTTCTTGCTTGCATTTTCTTTTTTGCCGCAAGCTTCCCTAAAAAACATTTTGAATTACATGTAAATCCTTAATGCACAATTAATCATACGTAAGCACTCTCAATAAAGAGAAAAGCAATTTGCCCATGATAACAACGTTTGGTTAAAACGGGGTTCAGTTGCAAGTCCTGGCTGCTGACATTTTCAATTAATTTACCTCTGTGCTAGAAAGCAAAAGCTGTTGCACAGGAACCTTGTCTAGGAAGTGCACAGAACAGAGCATGAAGCGCTCCTGGCTAAGTGCATTGATACTTTACTTTACAGACAACAAAGGGAGGTACTGTAACCAGCAGGGCAGGACATGTCTTTTCCTTGTGGGCTGGGGCCTTTGGAGGCTGGTTTTGAAAGCCCCTGATGCCTTTGTCACTTTCCCTACCTGCACCAGGTTAATTGGAGCAGGAACAGATATGAATCAAGAGAAAGAGAGGGGTTACATAGAGAGAAAGCAATCATGGAGGGAGGAGAGCCAGAGGAGAGCAGGAGAGAGGGAGTGAATGCGTGGAAACAGATTTAGTGCAAGGAGATGAAGAGGTTGGGGCTAGTATAAGCATTTTTGCCACTGCTGCTTTTGGTTCCTCAGTCCAGACCTGGAAACCAGGGTGACTTGGATTCACTCCTCTTCTGTTTAGTGGCCTATACCAAAGAACTGTCCCTACCTTCTGAAAAATACTGTTGTAGGCCTGGTGCAAGCAGTCTTTTAGAAAATAACTGAGAAGTCTTTTACAGTGTGTAGATTGTGGTTCCAATGGAAGCGGACATCAGGGTTTAGAGATGGGTGTGGGTATGTAAGTACATGTTTGTGCTTACATCAGTTCAGACCCCTGAACAGTGCACACTAGCTTTTTATGGTATTTTCCTTTCGACTATTGCATCTCTGCATGAGCCCACGTCTTCCGTGCATCCAACAGTCTGAGTCCATACGCCTTAACCCCAAGAAGATCTCATTCTAAAGGAAGAAAGAAGAACACATGCATGAATTACTGGGGACTGATGAAAGGTGGATGTCTCACTACTAAATATCTGTCGATGACTTATTTACTGATGAGCACAGTTATTTGATTGGAACATAATGAGTCAATGCATGTCTATTCTTGTTGGTGGTGGATAGTTCATGGGGGTTCACCTTATTGTACAGCAGTGGTGTTGCTGTCATTGGTTAAGTAGGTGCAGTGCTACCAGGGCCCAGCTTCCTTACTTGCATTTGGACCCAGGACAGTATAGTCTTGCTATATAACTGGAATAATCAAATCATTCATGTTAAGATTTGTGAAGCCATGGCCTTGCCCAGCAGTGAAAATTATTCTTTATCCACACAGGACTGAATATATATAAATATATGTCACCGCAAAGTATTATAGAAGAAATATGCTTTCAGCATCCGAAACCATAGAAAGCGAGTTACACCATCCAGCAAATTGGTACACATATTTTTATTTCAGCAAGCAGGTCCGTCATGATGCATTTCAACCCACCAGGGTTGATGCATATAAACAGTGAGAATGGACTCCAAGTTGACGCATAAATACACATAGGAAACTCAAAGAGAGGGATGATAATTGCAGATGACATACCAATAATTTTAGATAAGCCAGTGTCACATTTAAAATGCTTTGGTCTTAATTTCATCAAAGTTTCTCACATTCCAATGTTCTAAATAGACATACTAGCTCAATATACTTGTTGCATTGGGGCACAAATCCCATTACATCCATTCAATGCTAGTCAATAATGCCACTCATATTGGTCATTCACCCATGATATATATTTATTGTCAGACTGTGGGTGCACCGCATCTCCTCCACCCAAAAAGTAATCAGTGTGTCTCGCTAACATTGCGTGTGGCCCTGCATGGGGCCGCTACTGTGATGCAGCGCACAAGGTTCAGCATGTCTGCTTTTTCTTAAAGTATGAACCCGACTGTGCAGGAGAGAGATACTTTTATCACATGTGGTCCTCTCCATACACTGACCACTAACCACAGAGGCCATCTTGGATGAGTATTAACCAGTTAGATTGGCTAGTACACTGCTGTTATTTACAGCACAGTGTCTCTTCACAGAGAGCCTATTAATCTTGGTCCAAATGGCTGACTTCTGCTTGTTATACTAAGGAATGTACCTTCAGTGTGTGAGCCAACGTGATCATCAGTGCATTTACCCCTTATATGATAGTGTCCGAATCATAACATCTCAGAAATGGGGGGTTATGAGAATGGTGCCTTATCCATTGTGCGTAATTACACACAGTGGGAAAATAATTTAGTACAGAGTACTATCATTGTCAGAACTAGAGTTACACCTTTGCTACACCTCCATACCTCCATTGTCCTGGGAATTATGTTAATACCCACCCTGCAAAGTACACTTAGTTGCAAATCACATACACATGTAATATCTATAAGGACAGATGCAATCCTCAAATATCACATTACAGCAAGTACGAAACATATTCATCATATTTCCATAACTTGGGGGATTTTGTTAATCACTACCTTACAAAATACCATCATATATTACATTTGCTGGAAATTTACATACACATGAAATGTTACTCAGGTCACAGGGAGAGGATGGTACAGGGGGCAATATCAACCATGAGAGAGGAAAACGAGGAATCAGACATACAGAATGTAGATACTACACAAATGGGCAAAAACCTTCCCCTCTCACCCATATTTAACTGTTAGAGAAGTATTGACCATAAACTAAAAGGTGTCCCTGGGAACTATTGTTGTTTTTCTACTAAGTGTGAATCAATATTATGTTCATACAGACCCCTGGCACATGATTTGTCAAGTTTATATGTGAATCATTTATTTGTTCATACAAGCCCCTAGAACGTCATGTGTTCTGTTTACTTTTGAATCATTGTTTTGTTGATACAGACCCCTGGAACATAATATGTCCTGTTTACATGTGAATCATTATTTTGTTCATACATACCGGGTACATGATGTGTCCACTTTTCACATGAATCAATATTTTGTTCATGCAGACCCCTGGAACATAATTTACGTTAAAAGTGTCCGGCGGTGTAAACAGGCACTTGTGTTTGGGTTTTGCATGGTACTGGATTTCCTGGGACCATAAATCTTCTGCTCGCTCTTTCATGTATGCTTTCCAAAGAACAGCTCAGACCTGCATAGCTGTCAACGACACCGTCATGAGTGTGATGTTTAGTGAGTCATACTCATATTTTAACAAAATGGCACTAAGCTTCCTGGAGCCTGTAGTTTGACTTTTTCCCACTATAATCTTTGTGTAGCAGCGGTGTAATATGCCCTAACAAAAGGCAGGAAAATGAGACATCAAGACCTTTAGCTGAATAGAAGTGGCCATGAATGGTTTAGAGCAGACATTAAAAGGAAGCACACCATTGATTACAATTGGCCTAAATGGGCTCTGCAGGATTAGTGTCAAAAATGTTTATACTAATCCCACAAAAATCCAGACTAGCATCCAAACTTTTGATGCTAGTCCCTTCACTATCGCCATGGTGAGCCACATTTTAAATTTGGCGCACACATGGTGGCATTAGGGGGGCGCTAAGGGGTGCAAGAAAAGTGGCACTTCACTTTGTGCAGCGACACTTTTCTTAAATATGCTGCTTATGCCCATATTTAAGAAAAATGACGCAAACTGTGCTAGCGCAGTTGTGAGTCAAAAACCTTACTGCGAGCTAACGACATTCCCTAGCACTATCTGTGTGCCATATTTATAAAATGACGCACAATTGCGCTAAGGAATGGTTAGCATAAACAAAATGACACTAATCACTGTGACATGCTGTAAGTAAAAATTACACTAATGCTGCAAAAGTGACGCTAGAACATTTTGTGGCATGTCTTTCGACGCACAACGTATTAGCACGTTATTTAACAGCATTGGCATAAAAAAAAAACACATGAGCAAGAAAAAAAATTAGAAGACAAGATGGAGAATGCAGACCAGGAGAGACCCCAGGGAGATCCCAAATAGCCAAGTACCAGCCAGGAGGGTCCAACAAAGTCACAGAAGAAGAAGAAGAGGAAGCAGAAGTATTGCTTTAGTGAGAAGGAGAATGACATCTTGGTCAGAGAGGTGACAGAGCACCAACAGGAGCACTTCATCACCTCCAAATTGCCAATAGGTAGGAGTAATGCTAGATGGCAGGCAATAGTAGATAAAGTCAACAGCGTGGCAGAGAGGAAGAGTACTGTTACTGATTGCAAGAAGCACTGGCATGATTGCAAGCACAGAACTCAGGAGAAACTGGCCTAGGAACCGAAAGGCAGCACTGCAGACTGGAGTTGGAAGTCCTGCACCCCAAGAGGACCTGGAGGAGATGGAGGAGATGGTGGCAGTGGTCATACTGGGGGAGCTGGTCATTGGAATTGCAGGACAGCGCAGACTAACAAGAACTACCACAAATGCAGGGTAAGTTGCAGGAGGGGCTGTCTCGAATTTCACAAATGACAGAAGGGCAGTGTAGGAAACTGGCACTTGTTGCCTTTACCCTTTCCCCACTTTTTGCCTGATATTGATGCTGACTTGACTAAGAGTGTGCTGGGATCCTACTAACCAGGCCCCAGGGTTCTTTCCCTAAAAATGTACCATTGTTTCCACAATTGGCACACCTCCGGCACACAGATAAGGCCCTTGTAAAAGGTACCAGTTGTACAAAGGGCCCAGTGACCAGGGAGGGTCCCTAAGGGCTGTAACATGTTTTGTGCCACTCTAAGGGACCCCTCACCTAACTCATGAACACTGCCATTGCAGATGCTGGTGGGGAGAAAAAGGCAAAGTCGACATGGCATCCCCCCTCAAGGTGCCATAGGTAAGTCACCTCTCTAGCAGGCCTTACAGCTCTGAGGCAGGGTGCACTATACCACAGGTGAGGGCATAGCTGCATGAGCAATATTCCCCTTCAGTGTCCAAGTCCATTATTAGACATTGTAAGTGCAGTGTGGCCATATTAAGTATATGGTCTGGGAGTTTGTCATTACGAACTCCACAGTTCCATAATGGCTTCACCGAATACTGGGAAGTTTGGTATCAAACTTCTCAGCACAATAAACCCCCACTGATGTCAGTGTGGGATTTATCAAAAAATGCACTCAGAGGCCCCTGTATTTTACCCAATCTTCTAGTGTAGGACTGACTGGTCTATGCCAGCCTTCCACTAGCAGACAAGTTTTTGACCCCATGGGGTGAGGGCCTTTGTGCTCTCTGAAGCCAGAAACAAAGCCTGCTCTGGGTGGGGGTGCTTCACATCTCCCCCCCTGCAGGAACTATAACACCTGGCGGTGAGCCTCAAAGGCTCATAACTCATCTTACAGTGCACCAGGGCGCTCCAGCTAGTGGAGATGCCTGCCACCGGACAAAGTCCTACTTTTGGCGGCAAGTTCGGCTGGAAAATTAGGAAAAACAAGGAGTGACCACTTCAGCTGGGACCACCCTTAAGGTGTCCTGAGCTGAAGTGACCCCCACCCTGCAGAATCCTCCATCTTGGTTTGAAAGACAAGGACCAATAGGGATGGGAATGTGCCCCCATCCCCAAATGGAGTGGACACAAGGAGGGTATACCCATCCTCAGGGACTGTAGCCATTGGCTACTGCCCTCTGACCCATGTAACGCCCCTAAATCTTGTATTTAAGGGCTTCCCTGAACCCATCTCACCAGGTTCCTGGCGACCTACAGGGAGAAGAAGGTCTGCTTAGCTGAAACACCCAGCAGAGAAGAAGGAGGACGACAACTGCTTTGGCCCCAGCCCCTACTGACCTGTCTCCTGCTTCAAAGAACCTGCAAAAGACCAGCGACACGTCCAGCAGGACCAGTGGCCTCTGCCCATCTCCAGAGGACTGCCCTGCATCCAAATGGATCACAAACCTCCGAGGACAGCGGCTCTGTGTAAAAAAAACCTACAACCAAGGACTCCCACCTCACTCCGGATGCATGAGTCTTGACCCCTGTGCCCCGACGCCCATGCCCATGTCCAGGAGGTCCACCCAGCAAGAGAGGGTCCCCAGGCAATTGTAAGAAAGTGTCCACTCTGGGTTTACCTCTCCACCCCTCCACGACGATGCCTGCAGGGGGAATCCTGAGGACCCCCTGACCGCGAAGCTCCAGACAAAGATATCCAACGCCTAAAGACACACTGCACCCGCAGCCCCAGGCCTTGGAGAACCTGACCCTGGGGTCTTCTCATAGACCAGCACAGAAAACCTGGCATCCTGTTTGCACCCTGCACCTGGCCGCCCCTGTGCCGCTGAGGGTGTGTGTTTGGGGACTACTTGTGGCCCCTTCAGTGCTCTTCTAATCCCCCTGGTCTGCCTTCCGAGCCGCGGGTAGACCTGATTCCGAGTACCTCGTCTCCATAGGAGCCCGTGTTAAATTTGCTCAACTTTGGCCTCTCACCGGACCGGCCCCTGTTGCTGGTGGTGGGTGGTTGGGGTTAACTTGAATCCCAACCAGTGGACTTCCTAAAACCTGGAGACTGAAAATGTAAGTGTTGTACTTACCTGTAAAATGATCTAACATTTCTTCCCCCCAGGAACTGTTTCTGAAAATTATAGTGTCCATTTTTAAAACAGATTATTGCTAATGGTTCAAAAACTGTATTACCTACATATTTCAAACAAAGTACTGTTGATACCTGTGTGAAATACAAAACGTTTAAGGTACTTACCTGCAACTTGAATCTTGAGGTTCTAAAAATAAATTAAGAAAACATATTTTTGATATATAAAAACTATTGGTCTAAAGTTAAGTCATTGAGTGTATGCTTCTTCTATTGTCTGTGTTTGTACAACAAATGCTTTGCACTACCCTCTGATAAGCCTAACTACTCAACTACACTACCACAAAAGAGGGCATTAGTATTAAATGCTTTAGCCTCTGTTCAGCTTTTGGGGAACCCCGGGACTCTGCACACTATATCTTACCTTGATATAGTATATATAGAGCCAGCTTCCTACAAGGAGGCACATAGGACACACTGAATGCATGCAAAAGGGTTGCATCGGGAGACATGGGGCCAGAATCAAAAGGCCCCATCGTCACCCGAGCCTCACTGTTAATGACACTCTGGTGGCACTATGCACTCTGACATACACACAACGTAGTCTTAAGCCACTTACTGTGGCGCAGCACCACATTGTGAGTATGGCCCGTTCACACGCAGCAATTTGCCTGGATCTGCTTGCAATCAGTGTGGCTATGCCACAGCAACACCCATTGCATATTGTTGTTGCCCAGGATCTAAGACAACATGTTCAACAGAGACTATGACTAAAGTCAACACCATCCCAGGGGTGGTGTCAGGATGGCGCAACAAGCCAAAATGCTTTCCATCCCCTTTGTGACTTTGCCCTTCTCATGTGTGCTGCTTCCTGTAGCACACATAGAAATGCCACCTTGCCATAGAGGTTGTTTATGTGCAGGAAGACAGACCTTCGTACATATAAACAATCTATTCCCTCAACGCGGGCACCCTTGCACCATGGTGAAAGGATGCTTGCGTTGGTGCAGGGAGCATAAAATTGTGCAGGCACTGGGGGAAACGCAGAAGTGTGCCGTATTCCAGAAAATACAACGCGTCCCTGCTTTTCAAAAGTGGAACAGTGCGGTGAGGCTATTTTTGTCGCTGCACAGAGCTGTGCAACTTAAGAAAAGATTGGGGCCTCAGTGTGCAAAAGTGGTACACAACTCACACAGAGTGGCCCAACAACAACTCTCACACACTTCCATGCACCATTTGGGGATGGCACAAAAGTGAACTTATACAACATATGGGGCATGTCTGTGATCATCATTTGTACTGCGGTACAAGTAGCTTCAATGTCACCATGTAACAGGTTGTCTGTGTTGTGTAAATGGTTGGTGTTGTGCATAAAGTTACACCCTCATGCATAAGAACAGGCACAAGTGACATCAATGTTGCCCTATGGGCACAATGTCACTAGCTGTAATGTAACAGGACCATCATACAAACAGTTGGCAATGTGGATCCGAGCTGTCTATTCCCCTAATGCCACATTAAAAAACACTCAAAATGCATGCATTGATTGACATTGTACATCCTTACACCAACATATGCCTGTGGCAGATATGCTGTATGCAAGGAAATGCCCCTAATGTAGGGAGGGACAAACTAATGGGGCTGACAATCCATTATGGTTGCACTGTGCCATCCAATTAGCACATGTGTGGGGCCTGCTAAAGGCAGATGACAAAGTAACACAAGCATTGTAAGCAATGGACCTCCCTGTGCTTTGCTCTACTAGTGCCACCATTCATCATGCTAATGCAGTAAAGCACCAAAATAGTGACAACACTCATAACACTACTGTGGGAATGTCCACAATAGTGAATTGGAATGTAAATAATGTGCTACCATGGTGTCAGTGGCTGGGGCAAGGGGCCTGGAAGGGATATAGGGGGTCATTACAACCTCGGCGGTCTTTTAACAAGACCACTGAGGGACCGCCGTGCGGAAGACCGCCAGTAGTGGCGGTTTGCCGCTCGGCGTATTATGACTGTTGGCTGCTCTCCGTCCTTTTTACGACGGAGAGCCGCCAACAGCCATACTGACGGGCGGCGGGGAAGTGGAGGTTGCTCCACCTCCACCGCCACACCAACAGAACACCGCCCACCGAATCACGTCCTGTGATTCGGCGCAGCGGTGTTCTGTTGGCGGTGTGGTGTCGGCGGAGAAGCCCCCATGGCTCCCGTCCCCTCCCGGAGGATCGACGGACAAGGTAAGTCGATCGTCCGTTAGGGGAGGGGGGGTGTGGTGGTGTTGTGTGTTGTGTGGGTGCATGGGGGTGTGCGTCTGTATATGTAGAGGGGGGTGTGAGTGTGTGGATGCTTGCGGGGGTGTTGCTTGTGTCGTAGTTTGGACTCTTGCTCTGAGCAAGACTGCTGGTCTCAAAAGACCGCAGCGGTCATTCTGACTTTCCCGCTGGGCTGGCGGGCGACCGCCAAAAGGCCGCCCGCCCGCCCAGCGGGAAAGCACCAGCAACGAGGAAGCCGGCTCCGAATGGAGCCGGCGGAGTTGCTGGTGTGCGACGGGTGCAGTTGCACCCGTCGCGATTTTCAGTGTCTGCTATGCAGACACTGAAAATCAATGTGGGGCCCTGTTAGGGGGCCCCACGACACCCGTTCCCGCCAGCCTGGTTCTGGCGGTGAAAACCGCCAGAACCAGGCTGGCGGGAAGGGGGTCGGAATCCCCATGAGGATTCACAGGGGCAGGGGAAAACCGGTGGGAAACCGCCGGTTTCCCTTTTCTGACCGCGGCTTTACCCCCATGGTCAGAATTGCCCTTGATGCACCGCCAGCCTGTTGGCGGTGCATCCTCCAACCCCGGCCCTGGCGGTCCATGACCGCCAGGGTCGGAATGACCCCCAAAGTCTCTTCCTTCAACTATTTGTAACTGTTGTCCAAACCTTACCGGCTTACTAGCAGTACCTCACCAGAAACACAATAGTAAAAGGTGATTTGTAGCAGTCGCTTTCGCATGGATTCAAAGTACAATATCTCAGGATTGTCGTGGTTAAACGGAAATTATCCTTTTCTGACAGATTTATTATGTCTCATACAAACAAAGGCAATAACACAGATGCAGTAAAGTTATAATAGTTTTTATTCAACATAACTGCAATTTGTGATAAGTTGCATGAACTGCAATGATTAGGATAATGAATATACCAAGCAACAGTATTGTAAGGAGGAGAGTCATTGTTATAAAGACCCCCACCATTATGCAATATATGAAAGAAATATATGTATATGTAAAAGATGGAATAAGCCCTAATACCCTAAGGAGAGTAGGTCTAACCTCCTACCTACAAAAGGAAGAGCTGGGTTCGTTAAACCTAATCTGCCAAAAGCCGTGTCCATGAGAGGAGCCCCCAACCCTCGTTACCTTGGAATGAGGTCTCTATCTCAGACTCCGCAGGGACACGAAGACTGGGTCAGTGTCAAGATGACTGCAGCATCGGTATCAGCGATGGTGGCGATGCCCTCTGGTCGGAATCCCTCTGATTATCTGTCTAAAAGTGTGTTGTATTTATACAGATCTACAAGGTCCCCTGACATAAGTGTTATTCATAACAATAGATAACAGGCATGCTTGGGACGGCAATTAATATCAACAATCCCTCGAAAGTATAGAGAGGGAAAATCCCTAAGTGTGAATGCCTACTGTATGTTTGTCTTTTGTGCTTGATCTTGACGCCTTGGTGCAGTGACACTGATAATAGAACCCATAACAAGTGGCCTAACTATAAACAAGGCCGCCATTTTAAAGGAAATAAATAATTAAATGGACTAAGCCAGAGCAAGCTAAGTAGGTTAAAAGTCACTGGGTGACGGGGGCACGAGTTTACAAGCCTACGGCTAAGCTAACTCCTATTAACCCGTTAAAACAAACTAGGATTCACTACACTTGTGTTGGGAATTAGTGCATGTATATCTGTATGTATGTCTGTATGGATGTGTGCGTGTATGTCTGTATATGGGTGTGCGTGTCTGACTGAGTGTGTGGATGTAGACCTGTATGTTGGTGTGTGTGCGTGTATGTGTGTTGGTGGTGCCTGCGTGCATGTCATGTGTGTGTGAGTTATGTGATGTTGGGGGTCGGGGTGGGGAGGGAGGCCCTGCCACCTTTGGGGGGTGGCAGGGGTGGTGGGGGGTGTAGGGGAGGGAGTCGGGTGGGGGTGGGGGAGACCCCTATCAGTGCCAGGGAAGGAATTCCCTGGCACTGATAGGGCTTACCGCCATGGATTTCATGGCGGTTCCTACCGCTGGAAATCCACGGCGGTAAGCCGGGTCAAAATACCGGCAGCGGTATTGTGACGCCCGCCAGGCTGGAGACCCACGTCTTTAGCCCAGGGGTCATCTCCGCCCCGGTGGACGGAACGGTGAAGCGGCGGATGACCATGGCGGTAACCGCCATGGTCATGATACTGAAAAAAAGACCGCCAGCCTGTTGGCGGTCTTACCGCCGCTTTAACACCGTCCGCCAGGGTTGTAATGACCCCCATAGTGGTGTGGGATCAATGCACAAAATACCTTGAAAGGCTGCCCCATGTGTGATGCACATTGCAACACATAGATAACAACTACAACCTAGGGTCTGTAACATGTCACTGAGCTTCCAATACCAAGTAAATGATGAGCCATGTCAACAGCCACTATAGTCACAGATTGACATTTCACTATCTCAGAGGATGATACCTTACCTCCTGCTGACCTGCCTGTCCTGGATTTTATAGATGACATTGATGACCAGTTGCCGACCATCAACGAAGAGACTCTCCAGGATGTCCTAGGTTCCCTCCAGACACACCTCCAGTTGCAGGGAGGACACACAGCTTTTGGGGTCTACACATGAACCTCCCAACTACGAACACCAGCACCAAGCAGTCCTGCCACAGCCCTGGACTCCGACGACCCAGACATCACCTTTCAGAGGACAGTGGTAGGAGTCCAACGGGAGCTGGCCAAGCAGGTGTGGGTGGGGATGGAGACCATGGCAGGCAGCCTAGAGGGAGTGAAGAGGTGCCCCAGTCGAAATAAGGACAACTCAGCTGACATCAGAGGCACCCACTCCACGCTACGTGGACTCCAGCAGTCCCTGCCAACATAGCTGCTGGCATGAGGCAGAGGCTTCGACAAATGCCTTCCCAAAGTGGCAGCATCATGATAGATAGCAGGTTGGGGGCAACAGAAAATGCCCTGGAGTCCATACAGCGGGAAGAGGCCTACCTCAGGGAAAACATGGCTGCCTACCATTGTGATGTAGCCTCAGTGTTGTGAAATCAGCAGTTCCTCCTTACTGCAGTGATGCCTTATGTGTTCCCAAATATGTCAGCTGCCAAGGCCTTTGATTCCACATCTCTACACCCTGATGTGTGTGGCCCCCTCAACTTCAACAACACCACCACCCATGGCATAAGAGGCACCACACACATCGGAGGATAAAGATGTTGAAAGAACAACATTCACATGCAAAATCACCTGGTCGCACCAGTCTCTGCCACATAGACAGTATCTCCTTAGTTCTGTGCTTAAGACCATGTCAGTGTTGTGACAGCTGACAATGTGCCATCTTCACTCAATCACTGTTGACATATCTTCTATAGACTGTCATTATCTCAATTCCTACCTACTGGAAATTCGGACAACTCCTCGGTAATGCACACTTTTCATGACCATGTCTCATGACATGTCGCTCACCCTTGGACTGTGAATGAACAAGAAATGGCTCAAGATCTTTCATGGAGTCTGTGAACTGAAGGTTTTATTGCACTGAAACATACACTTACACATACAAATAAAGCTCCACATTCACATGTATCATGTCATCTTTTTCTGTGATCCATCAACTCATCGAAATGTATGCATTGTGTGAAGCTATGTCAATGATAACAGAACCGAATTACAAGTGTGGCTTACTGTCAGACCTAAAGCCACACACTAGGACTCTAACATGAAAAAGGTTACTGGTGTTGTTGTGGGCTACAACCAACTTACAGCCTTAAAAGCATGCATTGAAAAGATATCCATGCAAGATGACATATGGCATATATGGGCCAGAACCAAGGTTGGAATTTACCCTGTTGAGAGCACCAGTACAATTAATTTGTGTGGAAGAGAAGATACAAAATTGATAAGTGATGGACAGCTGTCAGTGTGCCAGGGTACATACCTCAAATAAGGTGAAGTAATATGTGCTACACTTTACAAGATATTTTGTGACAGACCTCAGCGATGACAGTTGATGTTACATTCTTACCTGTCAAAGATTTTGTATACATACACAATGTAATTGTCAGGAACTGGGGATGACAAATGTTTTGAGTAGCTGATGTCATATTGCAGCCAACCTGACAGCATCTTTGTCATAGGGGATACACATAGTCATACATGTAAATCAACAAAGAAAGCATACCCCAAAGCATTCCTCTAACTTGAACATGAGAACACCCAGACACTCAATCAACATGGACACCTAATTGTCAACAACTAACAGGGTTTATTAGTACTTAAAAACAACACCTTTTAAAAACCTATTCTAGACACTATCCTACACTAAGATAACCTTCACTAACTTATCTAAACTTACTAGCTTTCCTAATATAAACTTATCGTATACATTTAATGCCTCTGACTAACTATTGTCCCCCCACCCCTCTTAAGAGACAAGATACAAGCAGGACAAAATTAACTAAAGCTACACATATACTAACAACCTATATCCTAAACAAATACATATATATTTTTTTTTTTTTTTAACATTGACCCCCATACATAATCTCCCACCCAATCCCCCAAAACAAAAATAAATATATTAAAACCCACCCCCAACTATACTTACTCTATCCTACAACTAACCTAATCTATGTTGTCTAATCTATCACTACCCACCTAAAACCCACTAACATTAATTACAAATTACAACCAGAATGGGAGGCTGTGCAATTACATAATTACACCTTCTTCAGCTTCTTTTTGCAATATTTTACCAACTTGAAATTGCGAGCATTGTTGTGCTCAATTCTGTCCAAACTCATCATAATGGCTGCCATTTACCTCCTCATGTCCGCATCAAAGTTGGAGGATGTGGCTGCTGCAGGTAGCTGTTGTGGTGGCTGTGTTGCTATAGGTGCTGTCGATGTAGAGGGTGTTGAACCAGCTAAGGCACCCCTGATGTTATGCTTGATGTGCTCTGCATTGTTGCAGCCTGTCTAGGAGGCCCACCATGTGGGAGGGCAAGCCAAGCCCCTGATGATTTTTCCCACCAATATCTCCTGGCCATCTTCCGGTACCCTGTCTGTACCTCCATGATGCATCAGAAATGCTCTGCGCTCTTATCAAAAGCCCTCTTCTGTTCTTTGGTCATTATGGCAGCCAAAACATGAGGAGAACATGGCATCAAATACTGCATTGGGTAGAGGTAGAAAAAACGTGCAATGTACACAGCACCATCAGATAACATATGCTGTCCACCAGCCATTCCACAACAATGCCACTTACCAATTCAAGACTAAACGTCCTACCAGCCATCTACAGTATCATACTCATGTCACTGGGATAACAGCTATCCATTGTTGGCCATTAGGGCCCAGAGGTAAGTAGACTAGTGCTTCCTTGTGCCACATTTGTATCATCATACTAGTGAGGATCAGGTGTCCCAAGAAGTCCAAACTCCCTGTGCCATAGTTTCAAAGTAGTGCAATGCATGTATTCCACCACATTGACATCCCATGCGCTACATTAAGCCTTGATCAGGCATCATGGGTGCAAGGTGGGGTTCACCCGGTAAAGGGGCAGGAAAAATGGCACCGGGAATTCTGAGGAATGCCAATACATCATTCATTTTTCCTTTGGTTAACCCCTGGTTCCAAGTACACACTCAGCATCCACATTCTATACGCACGTGATGTGACCAAGCTCACTCACAACTATCATGGTGGATAGATCATGTTGGTTAATCTGCACACATCTAGTTTGCTATAATCTATAGACAAGTCCCACATCCATTAAGAGCAGAGCTGAAATCTCATTGTGTACTCAACTGACTGTTGCCCAGCACAATAAGGCTCCTTGCACAGCCGCTGCCTCACTTAATTTCTGAAGAGTAGTGAGGCACCGGTGGTGCAAGTGTCCCCTTCACAAGCCCTCTAGAGACCTCAACACACGTACATCATTTGTACCATGTCCTGAGTAACTTAAAGCAAAATGTGGCACACAGTGTTGTAAAATGTGCTGTGTCAAATATGTTGGCAACAGGCATGCTAATATGATAAACAGCACCTCTGACACATCTTGACTGACATCACTGTGTTTGTGGGCATGCTTTTCTTTTCCTTACACCCACAATTCCATAGCAGCGCAGGTTGGCACTTGTGTAACAATCAACTTAATCTACATCCTCAACATTGCATCAGATATGATGTTAGTATCCTAACTCAGATGATGTTGTCTAATTGGTCACACATTGCCATTTTAACATTGCATTGCAAACATCATACTCTCTCACACAAAACCCTGGAATGACACATGACACATAAGGTGAGACCTACTGGTTGCATCGGAGTCTTCAAACTGGGACACCTCTCCAATTGTGTAGGGTGGAGGGTAAGACATGACAGGAACACCTAGCTTAGTCAATTTTGAACATTTATGAGCATGGACAACTGTTACACATTCAACTTGTTAAGCTGAGTAAGCAAGTCAGCTTTGTGTTAGGACTGAACAACTGTCAACCATTACATTTCTGTCTGTAAGACAAAGGGCCACATTAAAGAGGCCCTGGTACCACCAGAGTGTTACCTTCCCTGGCTGCTTTTCACTACACCATATGTACAAGGAGCTGTAATGCAGCGTTTTGTAGTGTAAAGCCTCCTGGTACATATGGGGCAGCATGACACAGTATTCTGCATTGGAGGGGCATGCAAAGGTTGTTGCAGTGGCCGTCCCATTGTAACACCCATAGCTTTTGACGCTGACCCAGATTTTCAAGACATCGTACTTACTGCCAGTGCCAAAAGACTAACAATAGCCCACAGTTGGTGCAAGCATGGAAAAGAATTGAGGAATGCTTTAATACCTCCTTGTTTCTTGCTTCTTATATGTGGGCACCCTCTGAAGGCACACTCAGTAGAGGTAGAATGCCATGGATATTTGCTTATGTGCACGTAGGTGTCCCTTCATGCACATTTACAAAATAACATAACAGAAGTCTTGCCACTACTATGTGGGTTGCATTCTGAAAAACACATAGAAGTTGCATATCACCATTGTAGATTGTTTATGTCCAGGAATGGATACCTACCTGCATATAGACACTCCCCTCAACACAGACTCACTTGCACTAGGGTCCAAGTATGCCTGCATTGGCACTGGCTGCTGAGTTATGTGCCGGTGCAGGTGCAGACGCAGGCCTGCCCCATACTCTAGGTAATACGGGGCAGGCCTGTCTTTAAAATTCAGCACAGCGCAGTGCTGCTGATGTTGGCACAGCACTGCGCTGCACCTGTTCCTCACATATGTGGCTCATAGTTATCACATAAGAACATGCACAGATTTGTGTGGCAAACGTATGTACATGTTTCAGATATATATATATATATATATAACAATATAGGGGGACAGGATAGTGGGTATTGGCTAGAGCATTGACTCTTGTACTTGAGCTATGTGAAGAAGCAGGCAACCACTCAGATGCTTGCCTGTTTTCAATCACAATACATCAACACATACTTCCATCATGTGCGTGCCATGTGTAACTTTTGGCAAACCATTGTGTATGTCAGGACAATGACATTGGGAAACCTGCCTGTATGGACGCGCTTGGCATTTGGCACCATACATGAATATGCTATATGTGCAAAGTGGAAATTGGCTTCTTGTTGACAAGGGAACATTCATGTAATCAACCAGCATTAGGCAGAAATATCAGTTGACTCCAATAAAGGAACAGTGTAACAAAATTGATGTTAAGGCTATACATTTCTGGTGCCACCTACAGCAGGAATACACAGCTTCCATTCCTCATGTCTGGTTCTGCTGTCATGTGGCACCAGTCTTTCACACTGCCACAATGCTTGCACTTGTCAAATTGTTGACATATGGTTAGGTAGCAGTTACCTCTAATGGCAACATCACCATCACCATCAAAAACAATTAGCCATAGATGTAGCATCATGAGGCTATCTCGCCTGCTTAGAGTTTTGTAACTGTCATGTCACTCTGCATATAAATGACTCTCGGCACACACACATCCATGACTGACAATAATCCTGCGTCATGTTTCCCATCACTTCAATTTTAATTACCCCATTTACACTGTTGTAATGACCATGATGGACATATAATTTTGTGCATAGGAAACACGTACCCTTTCACCATTGCACATGTGTGTCTGATATTTGACACTTTATGGGGTATATGTGATCCACAATATACACAAAAGAGGAATGTGCAATGCATCTGCAACCGGTGCATAAATAAGCTCTCTTAAATGACATTTGCTTTAGACACTAAGGCCCTCATTACAACGTTGGTTGTAACCGCCGTGCGGCCGCCAATGCGGCTGCACTCCCGCGGTGGCCATTATGACATCCCCGCTGGGCCGGGGGGGCGGGAAACAGAGTTTCCGCCCGCCGGCCCAGCGGGGATGTGGGCCGTAACATGTGAGCCGGCTCCAAATGGAGCCGGCGGTGTTGCGGCCGTGCGACGGGTGCAGTTTCACCCGTCGCACTTTTCACTGTCTGCAGGGCAGACAGTGAAAAGCCGCATGGGTCCCTGTCAGGGGGCCCCGCGACTCCCCGTACCGCCAGCCTTTTCCTGCCTCGGTCGTAATGACAGCCTGTTGGCAGTGCTTCCGTCATTTCAGCCCTGGCGGTCCTTTACCGCCAGGGTTGTAATGACCCCCTAAACTTTCTGTCCTGACCCTTGACAAAACATGCTGCAGTCAGCATTATGGGGGTCATTATAACATTGGGGGTAAAAGCCGCTTACCGCCGTGCAGAGGACCGTCAACACACCGCCGCAGCCACGGAATACCGCCACTGCCATTATGACCCACAGCTCGGAATCCGCCAAAATCTAGACACCCACACAAGTCCACCACACCAAAGGTCTGTGATAAACTGGCGATAACAAAACCTCCACCATCCTGCCAACAGGAATACGCCCACACTATCACGACCCACGAATCCACGCAGTGGTCTTTGAACCGTGGTATTCCATTGGCGGTACACACCGCCGCGCTCAAAATACACATTCACTTACAAAACACAACCACATTGGACAAATCAAAATACACACACCTGATACACATACACACACCACTCCCAAACACTCAATACACTATAAAACACACACCCAAATCACCCACAAACCCTTACGACAACAAATGCGACAGAAGGCCAAAGAGAGACACCACCAGAAAGAACAATAGCATCCACAGGCACTCAACACCATCACTCACACAACATCCACGCACCTCACACAACACACCTCTAAATATCACCCCACACATCACAACACACACCACCCCACACATCACCCACACCGCCCCATGGCACCGCAAAGACACCCCAGGTTTTCTGAGGAGGAGCTCAGGGTCATGGTGGAGGAAATCATCCGGGTAGAGCCACAGCTCTTCGGATCACAGGTGTAGCACATCACCATAGCTAGGAAGATGGAGCTATGGCGAAGAATCGTGGACAGGGTCAAAGCAGTGGGACAGCACCCAAGAACTAGAGATGACATCAGGACGAGGTGGAACGAGGGAAGGTGCGTTCCGTGGTCTCAAGACACCAGATTGTGGTTCAGAGGACTTCCAGCGGACCCCCACCTCCTCCCCCAGAACTCACTACATGGGAGGAGCAGGTCTTGGCTATACTGCATCCTGAGGGCCTCGCAGGAGTAGCTGGAGGAATGGACTCTGGTAAGTCAAACCTTTAACTACTTCATCCCCCACCCACCTGCATGCTATCACATACCCACACCCTCGCCCTCACCCCCATCACTCCAACTCCTCACATATGTCCTAATATCACAAACCACACATCCCAAACCCAAGCCCTGCATGTAACACCAAAGCATGGACACCCATCACCAAAGCATGTCCACTGCACATACCCATACACCCCCCTAAACCATTATCACACAAGAATGCAAGCACTGGGCTACAGGATCACCCACCCATTGCACACCATGACACAGACGGATGCAATAATCATGCATTTACTCCCCTGCAGGACCCCTACCCAACGTCACCAGACAGGGGGGTCCAGACATATCCACTCCACCCACAGAAGAGGCCCACAGTGATGACAGCAGCTCTGTCCAACTGGATCTAGATGACCAGCCGGCCCATCTGGGACCTCGGGACAGTCGGTTCCCCTCACACTGGCACAAGCCACAACAGAGCCTCCCCCCTCTGGAAAAACCAGCACAGCACCCACCCAGCGGGCCCCTACCTCTGTCCCCAGGACACGTCAAGCAGCAGTGTATCCACCACTACAGGGAACCCAGGCTAACCCACCCCCCAACAAAACCAGGGACCTGGGGTCAGTGGTAGTGGGCACACGGTTCAGGGGACAGAGGCCCAGGGAAACAGGGGAACTGGGAGGGCTGCTGTGCGACAGGGGGAGGACAGGCCCAGGGAACCCACTCTCCACGAGGCCCTTTCCAACATCATGGGAGCCTACCACCATTCCCAGGAGACGATGGCAACGGTACTGGCCAAGTTTCAGGAGACCCAGCAGCTGCAGGGGGAACAGTATTTGGGGTTCAGGGAGGAACTCAAATCCATCAATTCCACCCTGGGCACCACTGTAGGGGTGCTGAAGGAACTCGTCAACACCAGAAGGGACACTGTGGCACAACAAGGGGCCCCTGACACTAGCCTGGACGATGAACTGCCCACCACCTCCGCCGGCGCTAGTGGACAGGAGGCACCGCCACAGGGCCACGACACCAGCACCCCACACCCTGCAGATGGAGAACCACCCCGCAAGCGGTCCCTGAGATCTAGGACAAAGACAGAGAACAATGCCAAGACCCCCGCCAAGAAATGAGACCACCCTGATTGTCATCCCTCTGTCCCACTTTGTCACCCTGTCTATCCATCAACTGCCCCAGCTCCACTTCCTATGCCCCTTTGGACAATGCACCTGTGAGACTAATAGACTGGACTCTGCCATGGACATTCCTCCACCATCACCCCTGACCGTTTTACAACCCCCTCCACTATTTTGCACTTAAATAAACACCCTTAAATCACAAAACAATCTGGAATCAGTCTGTGCTTTCGAAAATGTGTATTAGCAATAACAGTGGCAAAATGCTATATCCAATGTAATGTCAACATACCTATGTCACACAGCTCTAGTCCATGCGGAAACAAAGCAGAGGTCACTCAGTGGGACCCACATCTGAGAAATCGAAAGAGAAAGTGACAACTCAGTGTCCATACACTGGGTGAAAATGACAGACAGATGAGAGGTAGAAGAATTAAATCAGATGTAGCAGGCAGTGTTGTCTCTTTACCTGTGTCTCACTGGAAGTATTTCTGGATCACCGTGTTCCTGTTGTCAATGTCCTCTTCTTCTGCTTCCTCGTCTTCACTGTCCACAGGCTCCACAGCTGCCACAACATCTCCATCTGGACCATCCTCCTGCAGAAAAGGCACCTGTGGTCGCAAAGCCAAGTTGTGAAGCATACAGCAGGTCACGATGATCTGGCAATCAATCAATCAATCATTCTATTTAAAATGCGAACTACATACCCGTGAGGGTTTCAAGGCACAGGGGTGCTGCTACTCCTCGAAGAGCCAGGTCTTGAGGTGTCTCCTGACGGTGAGCAGGTCCTGGATCTGTCTTAGGTCAGACGGGAGGGCGTTCCAGGTCTTGGTGGCGAGGTAGGAGAAAGATCTGCCGCCGGAGGATTTGCGCCAGACGCGGGGATGGAGGCGAGGACGAGGTTGGCTGAGCGGAGTTGATGGGTGGGGGTGTAGGAGCTGAGTCTGTTGTTCAGGTAGGCTGGTCCGGTGTTGTGGAGTGCTTTGTGTGTGTAGGTGAGGAGTTTGAAGGTGATCCTCTTGTCGATGGGAAGCCAGTGTAGGTCTCTCAGGTGGGGATGATGTGGCTGCGGCGGGGGATGTTGAGGATGAGTCGGGCGGAGGCGTTTTGGATGCGTTGGAGGCATTGCAGGTGTTTGGACGGGGTGCCTGCGTAGAGTACGTTGCCGTAGTCGAGCCTGCTGCTGACAAGGGCCTGAGGTACTGTTTTTCTTGTTTCGGTTGGGATCCATTTGTAGATTCTGCAAAGCATGTGGAGGGTGTTGTAGCAGGAGGAGGAGATGGCATTGACTTGTTTAGACATTGAGAGGGATGAGTCAAGGATGAAGCCGAGGTTTCGTTCTTGGTCGGTTGGTGTCGGGTGTTGGCACACCTTCTTTGGTGAGTAGAATAGGGAACCACCTGTCATATGGAGGCACCAGAACCTGGCCTTCAGGAGGCCGACGGTCCTCTCCATAATCCTCCTAGTCCGCCCATGGGCATCATTGTAGCGTTCCTCAGCCCTTGTCCTGCGATTCCTCACTGGGGTCAGTAGCCATGACAGGTTGGGGTAACCAGAGTCACCTGCAAATTTCGAGGGACAACTGTTAGACACACACTAACTCTTAAGGACATCCCCAGACCCAGACACCTAGTCACACTGTATTGGGTCCATCTCCTCACCTAAGAGCCACACACGGTGCCTCTGGAGTTGCCCCATCACATAAGGGATGCTGCTATTCCGCGGAATGTAAGCGTCATGCACTGAGCCAGGAAATTTGGCATTCACATGGGCGAGGTACTGGTCTGCCAAACACACCATCTGCACATTCATAGAATGGTAACTCTTCTAGTTTCGGTACACCTGTTCACTCCTGTGGGGGGGTACCAAGGCCACATGTGTCCCATCAGTGGCACCTATGATGTTGGGGATATGTCCCAGGGCATAGAAGTCACCTTTCACTGGAGGCAAATCCTCCACCTGAGGGAAAATGATGTAGCTCCGCATTTGTTTCAGCAGGGCAGACAACACTCTGGACAACACGTTGGAGAACATAGGCTGGGACATCCCTGATGCTATGACCACTGTCGTCTGGTAAAAGACCCACTTGCCAGGCAATGGAGTACTGACAGCACCTGCACTAGAGGGGGGACTCCTGTGGGATGGCAGATAGCTGACATCAGGTCTGGCTCCAACTGGGCACACAGTTCCAGGATTGTGGTACGATCAAGTCTGTAGGTGATAATTACATGTCCCTCCTCCATTGTCGACAGGTCCACCAGCGGTCTGTACACCGGAGGATGCCGCCATCTCCTCACCTGCCCCAGCGGACATGCTATTTGGAGGAGAACAGCGAGTAGAGAGTCAACCAACACTGAGGTAGGTAAACACAACTTAATCGGAAAATGTTTTAAAATCGACATATGGCTGTATTAGTGTTTAAGCAAGGCCTAGATATGTGTGATGCAGTCAAAAATAATGCCATGTGGCCCCCTGAAATGGCGGCTGCCTGACCTGTTATGTGGGACAAGGAGATATGAGGTAACTAAGCTGGCATTGTACACCGTCGCGGTAGGCGGTCGAAGACCGCGGCGCAATCCTGCATTGGTTAACATTGGACCCTATGGGTCCCAGGAGCCAATGACGATGTACACCGGCGATGACGGTACGTACCGCCACAGAGGTCACCGACATTTTCTGTTTGTTCAATCACTTGATACTTGATCTTCGACAGGAGAGGACCTACACTGCAAGTGCTGCTGTGACCACAGTCTGGAAGAGACAATGGCTCGTGTGTCTGGGGAAAGGGCCCCTGCCTTCAGCATGAGGAGTTGGAGAAACTAGTACACCCCAGTACCCCAGTACACGCTACTCTACGGTCCCTCAGACACACAGGTGAGTACACTGTGAGCATGCTGTATGGGCAATGCCTGTTTGGAGTGGTGTGGATGAAAGATGGCGGGGGGAGAATGAGGTGTGCATGAAACGATGGTGAGTGCATGTGCGTCATGGCAAGAGTAGGGATGCGGGTCAATGACTGTGACAGTGCGGACGGTTATATCTTATCCTTTTCCCCTGTACTATTCCTGTAGGTCAGCGCCCACCAGAAGAAGGATATTTGGCGTGCCATCACCAAGGAAGTCCAGACGGAGCACCCACTGCCGGAAAAGATGGCAGGATATTCGCCGCTGGAGCAAGAAGATGGCGGAGGCCCAGCTGGGGACGGCCTCCCAACGTGGGAGGGGTACCCGTCGCACCATGACCCCCCTTATGTTCCGGATCCTGGCGGTGGCGTACCCGGAGTTGGATGGGCGCTTGAGGGCATCACAACAGCCACAAGGGGGTGAGTACACTGTCATTCAGCACGCATTGTAGGTGTTTGGGTGGGGAAGGTGGGCTGTGGGTTCCTCTAGGCCAGGGCGAGTTTAGTAGGCAAAGTCCTTTCTTAAGTCAGACCCTGTGGCACCCCACCCCACCTGTGAACAGAGCCAACTACACCTAGTCAGGCTCCTGTGACTTCCATGTGTGCAGCAATCAGGCATAGCCTTGTAACTCATGTCCCTGTGATTGATTAGGGAACTCCAAGTGCAGGGGGTAGTGCAGGGGGCTTCTGTGTCTGTAGTGTCCGCCAACGGTAGTGGTATTGGATGCACTCAACATGTCTTTCTTCTGTCTTCCCCCCTATTTTTGTGGTCTCCCTGTGCTTGTGTGCATTAGCATCATCAGGCGGAGGAGCAGTGGCACCGGAGCAGGAGGGAGCTGCATCCCACATGGCCCTGGAAGGCGACACAATGGAGTCAGAATTCACCAGTGGGACGGAGGGCGAGGGGAGCTCCACGGCGAGGACAGGAGCTGAGACCAGTGACATGGACTCCTCATCTGATGGGAGCTCCCTTGCGGTGGTGAGCCCCTATGTGCCCCCGCATCTACAGGTACAGCCGCCACCCCCCCTACCAGCACTGCCCTCCCAGCAGCCCCTCAGTGTTTGCCCTGTGGCCGCCCACCCAGGAGGGTGGGCATCTCCTTTGCCCCAGGCACTTCTGGCCCTGCCCCAGTCATCCCTGCTGCCCTCAGTGACGAGGCCATTGACCTCCTCAGGTCCCTCACTGATGGGCAGTCTACCATTTTGAATGCCATCCAGGGTGTAGAGAGGCAGTTGCAACAGACCAATGCATACCTGGAGGGCATTCATTCTGGTCAGGCAGCCCATCAGCGAGCTTTTCAGACTCTGGCCTCAGCACTGATGGCAGCCATTGTCCCTGTATCTAGCCTCCCCCCTCCGACTTCCCTCACCCAGACCCAAACCCCTGTACCTCAGCCTATCCCAAGCACACCATCAGAGCAGCATGCACACACGTCAACACACAAGGGAAGCTCAGGCAAAGATAAGCACCACACATCCCACAGGCACTCACGCAATCATCATACACATGAAAACATACCAACAGCCACTGCCTCCACTGTGTCCCCCTCCTCCTCGTCTCCCTCCTCCCTCCCAGTCTTGTCTCCACTCACACCTGCATGCACTACATCTGCAGCCACTACCTCCATCACCAGCACACCCACCACCACACCCGCTCGCGTGCAGTCACCACCCCCACTACCATTCACACATCCCCTGTGTCCTCTCCCAGTGTGTCTGTGAGCCCACCTCCCAAGGTACACAAACGCAGCCACACACCCACCCAACAGCCATCCACCTCACGACAGCCTCCAGCCCATTCACCTTCACCCAAAGTCACCAAACGTACACCTCCTACAACCACTACCTCTTCCTCCACTCCCAAAACCCCCCTTCTACCCATCCCAGTGTGTCCAAAAAGCTTTTCCTGTCCAACCTTGACTTCTTCCCATCACGTCCCCCACCCCTTCAGTCTCCTAGGGCCCGCCTCTCCAGGTCCCAATCCCGGCGCCTCAGCCACAACATCAGCGGGAACAGTGGTGCCAGTAGCAACCTGCTTCTGGAGTGCGCCAGGCAGCAGGGCAGCCAGTGTGCCAGAGCACAAAAAGTTGGCCAGTGCCCGGTGGGAGAGAGGAAAAAAATCTTCCACAAAAGCCTCTCCCAGGGGTACAGTTGGGAGTGTGGAGACAGCTGCGCCACCATCCAAGGTGGGGAAGGGGCACTGTAAAACAGGCAAGTCTGAGAAAACCGCCACATGCACCGCTGCCAAGGACACAGCCACCACAAGCACTGCTGCCAAGGACACCACCGCCACAAGCACCGCTGCCAAGGAGACTGCCGCCACATGCACCGCTGAACAGGACACCGCCGCCACCAGCACCGCTGAACAGGACACCGCCGCCACCAGCACCGCTGAACAGAACACCGCCACAACAAGCACCGCTGAACAGGACACCGCCGCCACCAGCACCGCTGAACGGGACACCGCCATCACCAGCACCGCTAAACAGGACATCGCTGCCACCAGGACTGATGAACAGGACACTGCCGCAACAAGCACCGCAGGCCAGTGAGCGCCAAAGATTCCAACGCTACTGAGGCCGCCACAAGCAGGATGAAGCACTCTGGGCACAAAGCCCCATCCAGAGCCAGTGGAGATTCACATCCACTACCTCAGTCCTTGGCAGGATAAAGCACTCTGGGCACAAAGCCCCCTCCAGAACCAGTGGAGAAAGGCATCCACTTGAGAGACTGTGGCTTTGCACTCCCCAGGATAAAGCAGTGGGCAAACCACCCACTGGAGAGACTTCAGAGACTGTGGCTTTGCACTCCCCAGGATGCAGCAGTGGGCAAACCACACACTGGAGAGACTTGAGAAACTGTGGCTTTGTACTCCCCAGAATGCAGCAAGGGCAAACCACCCACTTGAGAGACTAGAGAGACTGTGGCTTTGCACTCCCCAGGATACGTCAATGGGCATGGAGCCCCCTCGTGGATCTGGCATCTTCCGGCAGAGGTGCCCCCACTTCCGTTCCCCCTGAGGTGCCTGTTGTATTTCTATCTGATGCCCCAGCAACGTTCTCTCCGTTTTGATCGGGTATTGAGTGTGGGCCTCGCCCATGCATTTTGGGCCCAGTGGTCCACGGACTATGATGGTGGAATACCTTGGACTTGTATTCTTGGTGTATATATTTGTTTCTAGTGTAAATATATGTATAGGAATGTATATATGTTTGATTACTGTATTTGAATAGATTACAAATGTTTGACTCATTTCCTTTTGCCGTTGCATTCTTCCAGGGGGAGTTGGGGGTTGTTAATGTAATGTATCAACATGTACTTGTGTGTGTGTTGTAGTGGGTGAGGGTGGGGCTCGGAGTGTTGCGTGTTGTGTGTGTGTGTCACTCTTTTTCCCTCCCCCCTCCCCTGTGTGGTAAGTGCAGTACTCACCGTGATCTTTGCCGCCGTCTTTGTTGTTCCTGGTAGAGAAGCAGGAAGATAAAGGCTGGCAGTATCTGGATCTCGGGTTCATGGCATCCTGATTCCTAATGGGGTGTGTAGAGGTGAGCGTTTTCCCTTCCAAGTCCTGTTTCCGCTGTGTTTTTGTTCACAGTGAATTCGCCCCAGAAAAGGTGGCAGATTTGACTGTTGTAATACAGTGGGTGGAATCTTGTCTTCCGCCTGTCTGTTGGCGGTTACCGCCGCAGTGTTTATTTGTACCGCCGTGGCGGTCGGAGTGTTAAAGTGGCTTTCTATGTTGGCGGTTTCCGCCACGGTCATGATTCCCTTTTTTTGACCGCCGGCCTGTTGGCGGTTTTACCGCCGCTTTAACACCAACCGCCAGGGTTGTAATGACCACCTATGTCTCTCTGTCATGCACATGCAAATGAGGATGTTGCAATGCAAAAGGGGTAATTACCAACTGGCCCACCTATCTGAATCACCAGGTGATCCAGTAGATCTCTCTCTCTCGTGCAATTAGGTCTGCCCAATGGTGTTTGATTTGGTGGTCCGTACACATGACACTGTAGATGGTGGAGCACCTTGCCCCACCACAGCTTCTGTGCCTCCGTTGGGTAGCCCTGGATGACCCGGCCACCCATACTCAACATTATGGGGAGTTAGTGCTTGACCAACCAGATGAACCCTCCCAGTTCATCTCCACTGATTCTTTGTGCTCTCCCCTTCCCCGACATATTGCAGTTTCCCTCCAGTGCAAATAAAATAGCCCCAAAAATAATTAAACACTACCCCACCTAACCCCAAATATCCCAACAGTCTAAGCTACCTCAAGAAAAACACCCCACACAACAATCACTATGAAAGGACAAAAACACTACACAAGTCTGAGCAAAATTACAAATTTGACAGGACAGCAACAGGACACAGCACAAAACTCTGAAAAAACACCACTCCTTGAACTGCAGCAGCTCCCTACACCCTCTCAGATTCACAGACAAAAAGACTGTAAAGTAAAAGTGAAATTTAAATCACTGTACCATGTTTGCAGCAAGGAAGTCCTATTTCATCACTTCCTGGCCGTGTGAGTCACATTTTCTGTTGATTTTTTTCATACATGACAGTCATGCATGGTATTGTTTCCATGAGGGCTGACAAGGCCTGTCTACTTGTGATAGACGCACAGGGGCCAGACATCATTTTATTGGTTAGCGAAGTATGGAGTATTGCTGTTTGCATGGAAAAATCTGACGCATAAAAGGAATGCAGGGATTTTGTTGGAAAGGCTGACAGTGCACCCAGATTCACATACCTTGTTACAGGCGCTATGCATGTATGTAGTCAGTATGGTATGGCACATGTGTGTGAGTGTGCATTCATATATGTAATGGTAACATCATAATGTGTTAATATATGTGTGTATGTGTGTGTGATGCAAACAATGACTGATACTGTTTGCATATGTGCATGTGTTGGTGTAATTTGTTCATATACATGTTACCACATGTGTACTGAGAGTGTAGATATGTGATGTTACACACAATTGTGAGTCTATCACATTGTTATGGCTGATTTCCAAATGTACGTTTGACAACACCACTTTAGATATGATGGGCTATGTCCAATATATGATCATGCATGTGATGCCCCTCACAAATCGTGCTCAAAGGATACAGTGGACTTTGGCTGGGTTGAGTCCACGTACATATGGCAACCTGAGTGCATGTCTCCATGTTGTGGTGTGTTGTATAGTTCAGGATTCATGATGTTATGCTACACGTGTAACATATGGTTCCCCATGCATATATGATGCAGGGGATGGTGTACTGACATGTGTCAATAAAGGTCGGTAAGTGATGTGTGTGGAAAGATATGTGTAGTGTAATATGTGTAATAAATGCCAAAGCGGTGTGTTCATGGGATATGAAATCTCCCAAATCTATCTTCCAGCATCAACACATGTTGGCCATTGTTTCATGGCTGTGTATTCATATCAGTGCCACCTATGTTTCTTTATATGGGAACATATCTGAAGGTCATATAATTCTATGTATGATCATGTGAAACATATACATTTTCATTAGTTGTGTTGTTTCTTCTCCACCTGTGCTGCACGATTGTCATCCTCCTCCTCATCGGGGACGTCTACCAGTTCATCCAAGGGGAGATTAGTCTGAATTCTTATGTTATGCAAGTTTGCACATACAAGGATCATCTTCCATACCAGAGGTGGTGCATACAAAAGGCTTCCTCCTCCACGCACCTGAACCTTGACTTCAGGAGCCCAAATGCCCTCTCCACCACATTTTGTGGCCTTCTGTGGTCTTCTTTTTATGCCCGCTCTTCCTCCGTTGTTGGGTTGCCAAAAGGGGTCATCACCCACAGCTGGATGCTGTAACCTTGGTCGCCTGCAAAGTAATGTGAGAACATGTGTCTGTCATGCATATTTGTTTTGTGTGTGCCATGGCAGATGGTATTTTTAGGTGGAGTGGTGACTCAGACTTGCATCTGGTATTGTGTGTGTTCCTGTTTTGTTGAAAGGTTGCATTGGTGTGTTGTGGTGGACGCTTTTATCGTGGGTTGTGGCTCATAGACCTGGTGATTCTCAATTAAAATCTGGACTGATAGTTCGACCATGCAAATTATGTGTTGTGTTGTCCATATTTTAGGCTGTGTCCTAATGTTAGTTGAACCTATCACCTCCTTGCACCACAATAGTGTCATTTGTATTGACACTATGGTAGCCGTACAAGGCCAAACTCAGGCCACCATGTTTCCATGTGGCACTACACATGCAGTGCGACACTTGGGCCCTCATTATGACATTAGCGGTAAATCCCACTTACCGTCATGCTGACTGCCGCCAACATACCTCCACTGCGGCGGATATCCACTATCCATATTATGACACACACACACCAATCCGTCAGTGTTCAGCCACACACACAAGTCTGCCAGCCCAACGGTCAGCGATAAAGTGGCAGTAGCAAAACCCACACCGTTACGCCAACAGAACAACACACACAACATCATGACCCACGAATCACCACGGCGGACATTCAACTGCGGTAAACCATTGGAAGTACATACCGTTGTGCTAAAAATACACACACACTAACAAAACAGCACCACATTGGACAATTCAAATGACACACACCTGACACCCATACACACACCACACCCACACACCCACACCACTATAAAACACACACCCACAACCATTTATGAATACCAATAGTTGCAAGCAGAGAGAGACAGCAATAGCACCCACACAACCAGAGCCACATACCACCATCACCTATACACCACCCACGCACCTTACAACACACACCCCAACACATCACCCTACACACCCACACCACTCACACTACACCCATGGTGCCACAACGACACCCCAGATTCTCTGAGGGGGAGCTGAGTGTCATGGTGGAGGAAATCATCCGGGTAGAGCCACAGCAATTTTGAGCACAGGTGCAGCAGATATCCATTGCTAGGAAGAGGAGCTATGGTGGAGAATTGTGGACAGGGTAAACGCCGTGGGACAGCACCCCAGAAGAAGGGATGACATCAGGAAGAGGTGAAACAACCTACAGGGGAAGGTGCGTTCCATTGCTGCAAATCACCAGCTCACTGTACAGGGGACTGGCAGTAGAGCCCCACCTCCTCCCCCACAACTAACAACATGGGGGAGCAAGTCTTGGCAATACTGCATCCTGAGGGCCTGGCAGGAGTAGGAGGAGTACTGGACTCTGGTAAGTCAACTCTATACTACTATCACCCCTCTACCTGCATGCCAACACATACCCCCACCCTCACCCTCACTCCACCACTTCCCACACACCCAACCATCACAACCTCCTCATCCTAATGCCAAGACCTGCCTACACCACCAATGCTTGGGCACCACTCACAGCCCTGCATGGACACCAATCACTAAAGCATGCACACTAGAGAGAATCAGCCAGCACACCAAATAGCAACTCACACAAGGCAAAGCTGCCAGGGCAATAACAACCATAGAGGGCAACCCACCAATGCACAATATGTCACACGCAGAAACAATAACACTGCATTTACATCCCCACAGGTCCCCCAGCCAATGTCACCGGAGAAGAGGTACCAGCAACATCCAGTCCCCCCTCCAGAAGAGGCCCACAGTGATGACAGCAGCTCTGCTCGCCTGGATCTGGATGACCAACCTCGCCCATCAGGGACCTCTGGACAGTCGGTTACCCAGGCACAGTCTCACACCACCACAGAGCCCCCCCCCCTCAGGAAACACCACCACAGCACCCACCAAGCGGTCCCATGCCTCTGTAACGAGGACACATCAATCAGCAGTGTGTCCACCAATAGAGGGACCCCAAGGCACCCCACAAACCCAGGACAATCAGGGACCTGGGGTCAGTGGCAGTGGGCACACAGTTCAGGGGACAGAGGAACAGGACAACAGGGAAGCTGGGAGGACTGCTGTGCGCCAGGGGGAGAACAGGCCCAGGGAACCGACTCTCCAGGAGACACTAACTGCAATCCTGGGAGCATACCAACATTCCCAGGATACGCTGTGCCAGATCCTGGACAAGATGCATGAGAACGTGTGGCTGCAGGAGGGACAGTACCTGGGGATCAGGGAGGACTTGAAGTCCATTAACACCATCCTGGTCTCCATTGCAGGGGTGCTGGCAGACATGGCCCACAGTATGAGGGAGACAGTGGCACACCAGCGGGCCCATGACACTGCCCAACTCCGCTGCCGCTAGTGGGCAGGAGGCCCCGCCACAGGACCAACAGGCCACCAGCACCTCTCCCCCTGCAGAAGGAGAACCACCCCGCAAACGTTCCCTGCAATCCAGGCAGAAGTCAAAGACTATTGCCAAGACCCCTGCCACGAAATAAGACTCTCCTGATTGTCACCCTTGTGTCCCACTCTGTAAATTTGTCCACCTTGAACTGCCATTGCTCCCCTTCCTATGCCCCTTAGGACAATGCACCGGTGCTACAAATAGACTGGACTCTAACCTGGACTTTCCTCCATCATCAACCCAGTCCATAGCACTTTGTAGTATGGAGTATGTCAAATGATTCAAGTGTGTATTCATTTAACTTGCTTTAAACATTGCAATTCAACTGTACTTTAATTTATACATTGTAATGGCCTGTAGTAGGCTGCAGATAACACACCAGGCAAAATAGTGGGGCTCCAACATCTGCAAAAAGAGATGCCAATGGGTACAGTGATTGGGCATAGAAGTAGGAATTCACAGCATGTCAGTGACAATGTCACACATCAAACTGTCAATTAAATGTGAAATAACACTGTCCTACCTGTGTGTCATTGGAAGTATTGACAAATGACTGCACTTCTGTTGTCCTCATCCTCTGCCTCCTCATCTTCACTGTCCACAGGGTCCACAGCTGCCAGGTGGCCATCTCCAGCCTCCTCGTCCTGCAGAAAAGGCACATGGCATCTCAAGGCAAGGTTGTGCAACATGCAGCATGCCACGATTATCTGGCAGACCGTCTTGGGTGAGTAGCACAGGGATCAACCTGTTAGATGGAGGCACCAAAACCTGGCCTTCAGAAGGCCGAAGGTACGTTTAATAATCCTTCTTGTTCGCCCAGGTGCCTCATTGTAACGTTTCTCAGCTCTTGTCCTGGGATTCCTCACAGGGGTCAGTGGCCATGATAGGTTTGGGTAACCTGAGTCAACTGCAAATATCGAGGGGCAACTGTCAGCCACACACTAACCCTTATGTCTCACATTATACCCAAACACCAACATCCACTGTGTGGGAACCAGGGCTCACCTATTAGCCAAAACCTGTGCCTCTGGAGTTGGGCCAACACATTTGGGATGCATCTATTCCTCAGGATAAAAGCATCATGCACAGAGCCTGGATACTTAGCATTGACATGAGAGATTAACTCATCCGCCAAACACACCATTTGCACATTCACAGAGTGATAACGTTTTCAATTTCCGAAGACCTGTTCCTTTCGCCGGGTGGGGGGGGACAAATGCAGTATGTGTCCCATCAGTCGCACCAATGATGTTGGAGATATGTCCCATTGCATACAAGTCATCCTTCACTGTGGCCAAATCCTCCACCTGGGGGAAATCAACGTAGCTGCACATGTGTTTAATCGGGGCACCCAACACTCGGGTCAGCACTATTGAGAACATTGGCTATGACATTCCTGCTGCCAAGCCCACTGTCACTTGGAAAGAACCTGTTGCCTAAAAATGGAGCACTGATAGCACTTGCACATGAGGGGGGATCCCAGTGGGGTGACAGATAGCAGATATCAGGTCAGGCTCCAATTGGGCAATCTGTGATTGTGGCCCTGTCAATTATGTAGGTGAGGATAATGTGTTTGTCCTCCATTGTTGCCAGGTCCACAATGGGTCTGTACACGGGGGATGCCCTCTCCGTCTCCTATTCATCCACAGCGGTTTCAATCTATGGGGCAAATGAGTGTGAAGCTGGTCATTATCTGTACATCATAACCACTACAGTACAATGCATATTGTGATTGCTAAAATATTTTGGTGGCATATGTCCAGAATGTGAAATTGTGATGCAGCTAGGAACCATGGCCTGTCCCCCCCTGAAATGGCGTCCACCTGTCCTGTATGGAGGGACAGACAGAAATGAGGTAATTCCGCTGACGTTGTGCACCACTGGGGACGTCACCGCCATTTTCTATCTTTTCACTCACTTGCTAGCTGACCTTCAACAGGAGAGGACCTACACTGCATTTGCTGCTGTGACCTGTGTCTGGATCCAACCATGGCTCGTGTGACTGGGGAAAGGGCCCCTGCCTTCACCTCGGCGGAGCTGGAGAGACTGGTGGATGGGGTCCTACCCCAGTACTGACTGCAGAATGGGCCTCCGCACCAAGAGGTGAGTACACTGTGACTACGATGCATGGGTCATGAATGCATGGAGTGCTTTGTGTGAAGGTCTTGTGTAGCGAGGGGTTAGTGGATGGGCCCTGGGCAGCATGCAGCATATATGCTGGGGCATGTCTGTGCTAATGGGGCTGGTAAAGGGCATGGTGGGCCATAAGTATAACAGGCAAGACAGCCTGACTAATACCTTTCCCTGTCTGTATTTCTTCTGCAGGTCAGCACCCATCAAAAGAACGGGTAGATGGTGTGCCATTGTCATGGATGTGCGGACCCTGGGGGTATACAGCAGGCATAGCACCCACTGTCGCAGACGGTGGGAGGACCTGAGATGCTGGGCATGGAAGACGGTGGAGGTCCAGCTGGGGATGGCCTCCCAATGAGGAAGGGGTGCCCATTGAACCCTGACCCCTCCGATGGCCTGCATACTGGCAATGGCCTATCCGGAGCTGGATGCGTGCTTGGGGGCATCACTGCAGCAACAAGGGGGTGAGTACAGTGCCCTTTGTTACTACTTGCGCCTGGTGGGGTGGTATCCGTGTGGGGGATGTGGGCCTTTGGGTGCCCCTAGGGCAGGCCTGACATTGCAGGGTAGGTCCCATGTTGGGCAGGGTTCTGATGTGAATATCTTCCAACCTAGCTAGTAGGCATCCACCACTGGGCAGGAGTGTGTGGGTCCAAGGTATGCTGCAGTTGGCAATATCTGTCCCTAACCATGGCCTGGTGACTAGCATTGTAACTGGTAGTGCATTGCCTAGTGTGTAGGACTGTTCCCTGTGTGTACGCCAATGGTGGTGTTGGTGCCACCATTGACCAAGGGTATCCTTTGTCTCTCCCTCCTTCTTTTTGTTTTGTCATCCTGTCCTTATGTGCATTACCATCATCTGGCAGAGGAGCAGAGGCACCAGCGACGGAGGGAGCTGCATCCTACAGGACCCAGGAGGCAGAGTGCACTGACGCTGAGGGCACCAGTGGGACGGAGGGCGAGAGGAGCACCACGGCGGAGAGAGGAGGGGACAGTTCGGACACAGATACCTCCTCCGATGGAAGCTTCCTGGTAGCAGCAGACACCTCTGTGACCACCACAGCTACAGGTGCAGCCGCCCCCGTACCAGCACTGCTCTCCCAGCACCCCTCAGCAAGATTCCTGTGCCCGCTCACCCAGGACGGTGGACATCTCCTTCGCCCCATGCACCTCAGGCCCTGCCCCAGTTAGCCCTGATGCCCTGAGTGAGGAGGCTATTGACCTCCTGGAATCCATTTCTGTCGGGCAGTCAACCATTGTGAATGCCAACAATGGGCTGGCAGCCCAAATGCAACAGTCCAGTGCATTTCTGGTGGGCATTCACGCTGGCTTGGCAGCCAAACAGAGATCAATCAAGGCTGTGGCCTCCTCTCTGATGGCAGCCATTGTCATTGTTTCCACCGTCCCCCCTCAAACTTCCTCTTCCCAGTCCCATTCCCCTCAACCCCAACCTATTCCAAGCACAAAGGCAGATGAGCATGCACACAAGAGAACACACAAGAGTGGACATGGCAAACACAAGCACCACACTTCATCCCACAGGCACTCACACAAACAACATCCAGATGCAGACATACCAACATCCAGTGCCTCCACTGTGGCCCCCTCCTCCTCGTCCTCCATCTCCCTCCCAGTCATGTCTATACTCACACCTGCTAGCACTATATCCTCATCCACTACCCCCATCACCAGCACACCTATCAGAACACACACTTCACTGGCAGGCACCACCCCTACATCCATGCACACGTCCCCTGTGTCCTCTCCCACTGTGGCTGTGCTCCCTCCTCCCAAAGTGCACAAGCGCAAGCACTCAGACACCCAACAGCAATCCACCTCACAACAGCATCCAATTCATGCACCTGCACCCAAACACAGCAGATAGACACCTCCTACAACCACTCCCTCTTCCTCCACTCCCAGACCTTCTCCCTCTTCCCGCCCCAATGTCCCTATTCCTCTCCACCATTGACCTCTTCCCTCCCCCTACCCCCTTCCTCCATGTCAGGCCAGGGTGGTCAAACCCAGGCAAGCACCTCAGCCACCCAGTCCATGGGCCCAGTAGTGTCCCCAGCAACTCCAGGTGGGAAAGGATCCCGGCCCCCAGATGGAAAGGGTGCCGGCCCCAAGTGATTCAACAAAGGGCAAGGAGCCAGCTCCATCTGTAGGAAGGAAGGGCAAGGAGCCAGCTCCAGCTGCAGGAAGGAAGGGCAAGGAGCCACCCCCAGGTGCTGCCAAAAGGAGCAAGGAGCCATCCTCAGCTGCTGTCAAAAGGAGCAAGGACCCCTCCCCAGCTGCTGGCAGGGAGGGCAAGGGGCCTGCACCAGCAGGCAGTGAGGACAAGGGGCCTGGTGCTGGGACTCATTCAGAGCCCCCACCACCAACCATGGTTGTGCAGCTGTCTGAAGCTGCAGAGGATGTGCTGGGGCCTCCCCCACCACTACCACCACCAGCTCTGCCAGCAGCACCGCCACCAGCACCACCACCAGCTCTACCAGCAGCCCCAGTGGGCAGCCGTCCAAGGCTGCAGGGGATGGGCTGGAGCCTCCCCCCACCACTACCACCACTAGCTCCACCAGCAGCACCAGTGGACAGCCGTCCAAGGCTGCAGGGCATGGGCTTGCGCCTCCCCCCACCACTACCACCACCAGCTCTGCCACCAGCACCGGTGGGCAGCTGTCCGAGGCTGCAGGGGATGGGCTGGAGCCTCCCCTCACCACTACCAGCAGCAGCTCCGCCACCAGCACCACCACCGGCTCCGCCAGCAGCACCAGTGGGCAGCCGTCTGAGGCTGCAGGGGATGGGCTGGAGCCTCCCCCCACCACTACCAGCAGCAACACCACTGCCACCACTGAACAGCTGTCACCTCCGGCAGATATTCTGTAAACCTGCCTCCATGGGCTGTTGTGTGGCCTGCCCCTTGCAAATCCTGTGGGTCTGACACCCAGCTGTGAGACTGTGACCTTGCACACCCCAAGAGCTGCATCACAGACATGATGCCCCCTCCAGAACCAGTGGAGAAGCCATCCACTCACCCCATCCTCCCTAGGATGATGCTCACAGGGCAAGATGCCCCCCTCCAGAACCAGTGGAGAAGCCATCCACTCACCCCATCCTCCCCAGGATGAAGCAAAGGGCATGTTGCCCCCTCCAGAGCATGTGGGCAAGTCACCCACTGTGGCCTTGCACTCCCCAGGACAAAGCACAGGGCAGGATAACCCCTCCAGTGCCAGTGGGCAAGTCACCCACTTGAGAGGCTGTGGCCTTGCACTCCCCAGGACAAAGCACAGGGCATGTTGCCCCCTCCAGGACCAGCGGCATTGTTCCATCTGCCGGCTGAGGTTTCCCCTGTTCCCCATCCCCCTGAGGTGCCTGCCTATTTTTGACCTGATGCCCCTGCAGTGTTCTCTCCATGTTGTTGCAGGAGTGAAGTGTGGCCTTGGACTTTTTAATGTGGCCCTGTTGCCCATGAACATTGACGACTGGGCAGTGTCCCTTCATTTGTAAATATGTATATACTTTTTATTTGGATCCTCATATTTCTACTATATTTATCTTATTACACTCACATTTCTCTATTGAAGTTGTCCTTGCATTATTCCTGAGGGGTACAGTTTAAATATGTTATGCTACTGCATCTGCTTGTGTGTATGGTGTTGGGGATGGGGGTGTGTCTTGTGTGTCTGTGTGTCACTTTCTTTTTACTCCCCCTACCCTGTGTGCTAGGTGGCTGAACTCACCATGGTTGTCTTTGCCGTTGTTGGTGTTCGTAGTGGAGCAGGACATAAATTAACATTGGAAATATGTGCAGCTCGGGCTCCTTGGCTTTGTGATTCTTTCCCTAGTCTCCACAGGTGAGTCCTTTGACTTCTGAGCTCTGTTTCCTCCAGGCTTTTGATGTCATTAGTACTGCCCCAGAAAAGGTGGCGTTTTTTTGTGTCTTAATACAGTTGGCGGAACATTGGCTTCCGCCTGGCTGTAGGCGGTTACCGCCGTGGTGCCTGTCGATTCCGCCCTGGTGGTCAGTGTGTTGAAGTGGCTGTCTGTCTGAGCTGTTTCCACCATGTTCATAATTTTTCAGTATTTACCAGCCTGTTGGCAGTATTACCGCCACTTTATCACCAACAGTCAGGGTTGTAATGAGGGCCTTAGTGACCCTTTGTAGCAGATTGTGCCTGTGCCAGCCATCATGTGTACAAGGGGGTGATTCACACAATAGGAGGACTAGCTAAATTGGTGCAGAGGATTCTCCAAGGTTCCTAGACATGATTTATCATACATACTTTCAACACCTGCACAGAGCAGGCATTAGGAGGAGGAACACCATAGTTTTGAATGGGTCCCTATGTACTGTGCATAAAATGGTCAGGTATGTTGTCAGTACTCCTTCAGAGTCCAACTATGGCATCCATTATCTTGACACTATTGCACTTACTCTGCACCATGGTGCATCGTTTATTGTGTACGGGACCCACATGGTGGAAGTTGGGTCCAGCAAAGGGGCACAATTACAGTGGAACTGCTGTCAATGCTGCCCCACTGTTCTGACATGTGGCCCTCAGTCTCTTCACAGTAGACTTGCAGAAGAGTGATTTCTGGGATTTTTAACCTATTTTGTGTGTTGCGTGCAATGACACAGGTGCTGTGCCCTGTGTGCAGCATGTGATTCCCACCCCTTTTTTCATTAGAAAAGCTCCCTTGCACAAAGTTTTGTTGTTGGCAATTGCTGGCTGGCATACGTATCTGCATGTGGATCATGAGCACAGTAAGGCACAGTTGTATGGTATGTTTAGTGATGTATTCTTGCGTTTTCAGACACCTGTGTGACAGGAGAGGGAATTATGTGTTTTTCTGCAATGCCCTGCAGTGCATGACCAGTCCTGCTAAGTCCCATGTCTCCTCATTCACATGCATTTCAGACCTCTCCCAGTACATTGTCAGTAGTCCAGCTGCCACAGTGCCCTGTTGGTACCCTGGTATTATGTTGTGGAGTTGTGGAATTACCAGGTATGACTGTAGGTGTGCTGTGAGGTGTCCATCCCTACACATGGTCTTTCATGGCTGGTGATGTTGTATTCCTATGTGTGTGGCACAATGCACCAGATAGGTGAAGGTGGACACAATGGGCACATCTGGTATGTTTAGGTCATTTGTAGTTGGTGATGGCAACACTTGGATGGCATTTGATACTGGTGCCGCTGGAGGCTTCTACACCATGACAAATGTAGAGCTGTGCCTATATGTGACTTTCTTCACGTTGACATGGACAATGCCATTCACATAGCTGAGCTGTTCCTTGTTAGGTGTGATGTGTGTGAGATCTGTATTTAGGTATCAACCAGTGGACACTGTTAGTGATTTGAGCTCACCTTCTGTATGCAAAGGGGACATAGCTCCACCTGTCCTTCATATGGTGCGCCAGTCAGGTTGTGCCCATATCATGTACATATGGGTGCATGTGTGTGTAATGTGCAATGCATGTGGTGTAGTGTGGCATATGTGTTGTTGTCTGTACATCTGTGTTCCCCTGTCCATGTGTGTTTAGTGTGGTGCATGTATTGTTTGCCCTACAAGGTTGGTGTGTTGTCTGTGTAATGATTGGTATGGTGGTATACCCACGAGTTGGCCATTGCGGTATTGCCCATCCTGGAACCGCTCGTTGATGGTGGAGTGCTGGAATATGTAGGCATCATGGACGCTGCTGGGATATTTGGCTAGGACATTTGTGAAGAGTCCACGGTGGTCCACAATTGCCTGCACATTTATAGAATGGGTGTGTTTGCGGTTCCTCTAGAGGTGTTCCTTTGCAGGAGGCGGCGCAAGTTGGACACGGGTGCAGTCCATTGCACTCAGCACATGCAGGAACCCAGCGATTTGGTAAAACCTTGCTTGATCTCCTGCTGCAGTTGCTAGGTGTTGGGGTAGCAGATGTGGTGGGTTGTGAGGCAGATGAGTTCATCCAAAACTTTTGAAGGAAAGCCAAGAAGGGTGGCTGGGAGATACCACCCACTTGTGTGCCAGTTGTCTGGAATGATCCTCATACCAACATATGGAGGACAGCCAGGAGTTTGGTCATGGGTGGAATAGTTGTTGGAGTTTCCACCCTAGCAGTGATGGCTGGCACAGTGTGGTGCAGCAGGTGTACAATGGACTCCTGCTTTAGACAGTAGGTGCTGATGACATCTCGTTACCTGAGCGCAAGGATGGTTGTGCGCTGTTGAAATATCCTCTCACGCCTTCTGCGCTGCCTTTGTGGCTGCTGTGGTGATGTTTGGGGTTGCTCTGGAGGTGCTGGTAGGATATTTTGTCGTCGCATGTGCCAAGCTGGAGCATTAACAGATCCATGTTGTCCAGGAGGTTGCCAATGCTCCTTTTATGTGTTTTCCTTATGTAGTACATTGGGAGGGACTGCTGCCTTGCTGCTGCCCTGCTGCCTTGCTGCTCTCTGGCTGTGCTGAGAAGTGCTCTCCAAGGGCTTGGATAGAGTTTGCCTCCTGTTCCCTGAAGTCTCAGGACTAAAAAGACTTCACTCCTGCAACGGGACTCCTTGTGTGGCGAAAAATCGACACACAGCCTGCTACAAACGATGCACAGCTTGCATCGCGGCGTGAAAATCACTGCATGCTGAACCGGAAAGGTGCAGGCCAAGATCGACGGAGCACCAGCGTAGCGACTGAAAATTCGATGCACGGCCCACTGGATCTATGCACAGCCGACCCGGAACGACGCCGCCTGACTTCCAGAGAGGAATCAACGCAGCACCTGCTGTGCGGGAGAAGTTTCCATGCAACGCCCACTGGATCGACGCAGCGATTGTGACTTCGCTCCACAAGTCTAGGATTCCACGCATTGTCCCTGGGGCACCAGAAAGCCCCGCAACCCAAAGAGGAACCAATTCCGCGAGCCGGAAATCGAAGCAAAGTCTTCCCCTACGTCGAAAATAACGACACAGGTCGGTGTGCGAAGGGGCGAAACCGACGCACACCTCCGCGTTTTCCACACATCGCCTCCTCTGCAGTCACTTTCGCAAACCAGGTACTTTGTGCTTGCAAAATACATTTATTGTTTTTAAGAGACATTTATTGTTTTTCAAAGATTTTTACAGTGATATCCCAACATTTACTTATTGCATTTTAATTGTTTTGACCTGCATCTTATCAGATAAATATTATATATTTTTCTAAACACTGTGTGTTGTATTTTTGTGGTGCTTTACTGGGTTATTGCATGATTTATTGCACAAATACTTTACACATTGCCTTCTAAGTTAAGCCTGACTGCTCAGTGCCAAGCTACCAGAGGGTGGGCACAGAATCATTTGGATTGTGTGTGACTTACCCTGACTAGAGTGAGGGTCCTTGCTTGGACAGGGGTAACCTGACTGCCAACCAAAGACCCAATTTCTAACACACTAGATAAAATAGTACAAGGAACAGCATTTGTATGTTTTCGTTACAGGCTTGCATAAGTAGAAATGATGCTTACTCCCTAATTTTGACCTGGCTCAGTCTGGGGTATATAGTACTGGCCTACAAAGCCTTTTAATAACTACACACTATAACATGTAGAATGAAAAATGTCCTAAACCCATCCTAGAACAGGGTGGACTGCTGGGTTGAAGAGGAGGACAAAGGCATCCCAGATGTTACAAAAATTGTGCGAATGTCCATTTTTAAATAATTGTGAAATGGCAAATGATCTGGCTCAATACACAATTCTGATGGAAGAAAACTGCGCTGGTTTGGATAAGGTGCGGCTGAGTTGAACTGGTCTGGTTTTGATTCAGTTTTACAGAATTAGGTTCAGTTGTATTGAATTAGGCTGAATTTTGCTGGGTACAGTTGAGTTGGCATGGGTTGGTTTTGGTTGAAATTGATATGGTTTGTCAAGGTTTTGTTTTGTTTTCTTTTTAGAATATATTGAGGTAGATTGGATTGCATTTACTTGTTGATATTGATTAAGGCGGGTCTGTTTCACTTGAATTACAGCTGCTTGGAATGGCTTGCAATATTTTATTTTAATTAAATGTGTTGTTATATTTCTGTTATTTTAACTGTTCATATAAGTTTTTAAGACTGTTTTAGGCAAGAGAGTAAAGTAAATTGCCGATTTAATTGAAATATGAAATTAAAGGATATAAATAAATAATGTTTTTTTTTTTCTTTCACAAATGTGAAACAGTTATGGCAGACAGTGCATCACTTTATGAAAACGCTAATGTTGCAATTATGGCTGATGTGTTGTCAGTGCTCAGAGATGAGGTAACCCTTATAATAAGTGCTGGGTTCTCCTACCTTAACTTAGGGAATTCTCTGTGAATATGACTGTCTTTGGTAAACAACTCAGGTGAAGGAATTCCAGGCACTCATATAACAGGTCCTCAATGGCACCCGTAGGAGAAAGGGTGCTGTGCGACCTCGCAGGATCCCCTGTAGGTTAGAAGACACCGAGCACCAGCAGGTTAAAACCCAGAGAATTAATAACTAACAATATTGTTCTCCCATCTGACCTTGATGTACAAAGACCTGGCTGAGCAGACAATAAGCAGACATAAGGGTTGTCTATGTCTGCACCTTAACCTGAAACATGGCGATCACAGCCAGGGCCGGCTTTAGCGCTGGTGGTGCCCTGTGCGGCAGTCTTTTTTGACATCGCCCCACCCCATGACCACCTCTCAGATTCTCTTACTGCCACCCGGCAAATGAGCCCCTCATCTCTCCATAGTCCCCATTTCACCTACATTTATTTGTTTTGAAGCACTTGTAAATGCTGACTTTAATAATTCACTCAGCTAACCACATAAAATATAGTTCTGTTTTTGCAGCAGGCACATAAACTCTCTATGCTACTTTATGGTGAGTCAAAGCTGTAGCTAGGCAAAACTTTAATCTCTGTCCCTAGCAGGGACATTAATCACAAGAGGTATCTTGACATTTTAATTGCTTCCTGAAGGTTGGAAGCACAAGGAACTTTTCAGCAGGTGCTTTTAAATCACAAGTTTCTTCAATTATTGCTGAACACAGTGCCCCATGAGGTCAGTGCCCCCAAATACAGGTCAGCACCCAGTGTGATCACACTGCTCACACCACCTTAAAGCCAGTCCTGATCACAGCAAGCTTTTCATTCAGTGCCCACTGTTTAAAATTCAGCCCAGCTCTCATAAATGCTTCATTATGGGATGCTTTAATAACTCCGTCAGCTGACTACTCTATTCAGAATATACATTCTCCTCTGTCAACTCAGTTATGTTGGCTTTGTGTCTGTAAGAAGGGTGTGAGAAATCCAGCCGCTTGCAGCTTTGCATAGCTTTTTTTTTAAACTTCACGTTTGTGAAGATTGCAGCGTTTAAATAAAAATAGGGCAGCAGCATGTCTGAAACAGAAATATCGTGGACCAAAATATCATGTTAAGAATATTGAGGACACAAATATTGTGAAGGTAAGTTTCTATAGGTAAGTAAAGTTTTGCTACATATAGCTCCACATATATGTACCTTGATAATATATATCTCTTCAAGGTACATAGATGTGGAGTTAAGAATGGAAAATCTATGCTTACCTATTTGCACTTAACTACTCAATATTTTGGTCCTCGATATTTTGACACTATCTTATGTCCACATGATATTCCTTATTACGATATTTGCTACTTGTTCAATTGTTAAAATGAATAGATCTAAATATCACTTTTTTGGAGTCATGGGCCATTTATGGAAACAAATCACACTTTTCCTTACAAAAAGAAATTGCTGAAGACATAATAAGTAACAAGGAGGAATTATCATCCTAGTTTGACAAGGATGGATTAATAAAACACTATCAGAAAATGTTGAAAGTTTACAAAGCTGAATTGAAACAAGGAAAACTTCGTAGGTTCAAAAGAGATGCTTTGGGTAATAGGAATTGTTTGATAACTAAGCAGAATTTTAGGCCTCAAACGTACACAAGGTAAAGGTTTAAAGACTAGTATAAGACCATCAAGTGAAGCTACAATAAAACTCAATTGACTCTATTGAACGTCTGTAGACAGGATTAGGGACAAATCCAGGAGAAGGAGCAAGCATCAAACAAATGCCTGTTTTTAGGGGTTATCCCTCACGTATGGAGGGGTAAATAAAAAACACTCAAACAAACAAGTGATCAGGCAAAATAAGAAAATATGGTGATAAATACCCCACATATATCTTTTTCAAAATCCACAACAATGAATTTGCCAATACAAATTACTTCACATTTCAGAGTAAATACTTAGACGCTGATACAGAAATTACAATGAAAAGCACATATTGAAATTTAGAGTACGGAATTAAACTCCCCAATTTTATTTAGGAAATATCATGTATATTTAACTTAAAAAAATATTGCATCAGTTGGAAAAAATACAATACACTTCAAAACTTTGAAATGTCAATATGGAAATCTCTCACCTCGAAGCTGTACAGCACTTAGCTTGAATAGACAAACCATCCTCAAATTGAGTGATGAAGGTGGTTCAGTTGCAACAATGAATGTCATATTATGAGATGAAAAATAATTGAAAATGAATGACATACAAAATCAACAACAATATATACTATTCATGCATGATCTCTATGTGGAATCTCATATATTTATATATTTTTATAATATATATATATATATATATATATATATATATATATATTTACATATTTATATATGTATATATATGAATATATATATTTATCATGAAATTCACAATACTGAGATATACACAAAATCACATAAAATAAGTTCATCTTTTATTCTTTCATATTTGTCAGTTTTTTAGTCTCATTATAAAGCACATACAACCAACAAGTTTTTTTCGCACACTGCGCTTCTTCAGGGCTGTTTCGTTTCATAAAATACAAAGATTGTACATCAGTTCATTTAAGGAACAACAATCTTATAGAATCTCACAGCACAAAGAAAAACCAAGATTATACCACTCCACATCCCAGGGGACAACCCATATCAATGTGACTTCCATGTATATAGCAGTGACTCATAACTTGACATAACATTTTATGTAAATCTAATTTCTCAAGTAAATATTGTCCACCTACAATATGCAAATAATTATCTTGAAAATATTAACTTTCTTCTGGAAACTGTATTCTTCATATAACAAAACAGTACCTCTTCACATCATGAAACATAACAATCTTCTGCACAGTTAGTCCTTGTAATACTCTATGCTCATATAAATGAACCTCCTTGACAAATATGCATAATACTTAGTCATTGGACACTTACCTCAATGCAAGAAAGTGATCAATTATTCCATCATATAGAGCCAATAGGTTTTAATATTTACAAACATCATAATCTTGCTCACCTCTGAAAATTAATAAATAGCTAAATTATTTTCAAAACTCCAATTGTCCCTTCACTCAGCTTCCCAAAATATGTAAATAACTATCTGACCGTATCCAAGATTTGTTTTATATATATATATATATATATATATATATATATATATATATTTCACCAAAAGGACTCGAATTACCGAGGCTCAAAAAGTGGCGGTCCGACCATGGCTTCAAGAAATGCCATAAAAATGCAAAGAAAATCTTGTAATAACAAGAAAGGTCAGGACACTTCCAATATAATTAAAGCTTTTTACTCTTTACAACGAAATTCCTCCCAACGCGTTTCAGCCGTAGCCTTGTCCACAGATTTTCTTTGCATATATATATATATATATATATATATATATATATATATTTCAACTGGCAATATTCCACTGTAGGAAACAAGCCTCTGCCACACGATGTATACTTCCAGATTGTTTTATTTTGGCAAACAGAAAAAATACTCTACAAGCTCCCTTGTTCACGAGTAATTCATAGTCTACTTCTATTTCCATATATTGCTATCATTGTGCTGTTAACATAAAAAAGTGACTAAATTTACTTCCCCAAGTACAGCGGCCATCTTTAAAAATCACTATAATATATTATAAATTCAACAATGCATTCCTAATTCATATTTTTAAACAAGTCATAATTCAAACATATAAATAAACATCTTTTAATTTAACTACTACATTATACTTCATGATTGGTAATAAATATCAACAAAAAAGCTAATTTTAGAAAAACTATTAGAGAAAAACTGTAAGGAAAAACAGACTGGTCAGTCAGAGGACCATTAATAGTAATACATCACCAATTTCATTGCTCTTCCACATCCCCGACAAACACTCCTACGTCTCTCCATTCAATTACATATAAAATATAATAGCTCTTCTGCAATCACAGCGACCAATCCTATTTTTCACCTTTTTATGAAATAAAAAATATGAAAATAAAAATAAATATCATTAATTCAAACTTCTTATAAGAAAAAAAACCTCATACAAAAGACTTTTAAGAAATGAAATTCAAAAATCCATATCACATCACAAATAACTACTTATTCACTAAATAAAGTATTCAATTTTTAACTTTTTCCAAATTTTTTAATTTTTAAAAATTGATCCTCTAACTCAACAGATGTACGGCTAATTCTTCATCCTTATTCAACCCTTCAGGTTCCATAGTATTACACTCAATAATTAAGCAAGATTCTAATTTCCTTAACTCAAGTGTTCTATTTCCACCTCTTGAGTTCAACACCATTCTATCTAATACCACAAATTTCAAATCGCTGACATTCTTCCTATGATATTCTTTGAAGTGTCTAGCAACCGGATAAGACTTATCCTCATTTTTTATGGCTCTTATATGCTCTAATACCCTCTTCTTTGCCATATGTATGGTACTGCCAATAAAAAACTTGTCACAGGGGCATTTCAAAGCATAGACACAGTAATCAGAGTGACACGACACATGCTTCCTAATCTTAAATATTTTTGAATTACCCTTAAATATGATCTCCTTACAATTTTCAATATGTCTACAAGCTTTGCATTTCCCACAGATAAAAAAGCCCTGGATCGCCTTTTTCTCCTCAATTGGTATCAAACATTGACTTAATGTATCCTTTAGGGATCTACATCTCCTAAAAGTGAATGTCGGAGAGTCATTGATCACATTCACTAAGTTTTCATCAGTTTTTAAAGCTGGCCAAAATGTATTGAACATCCTCTTTATTTCCCATGTCTTATCATGATAGGTTGTAATAAATCCAACTTGATTTTTGTCTTGTGTGTTCTTCCTCACTTTTGTTACCAACAAATCTTCCCTTTTAATTTGTTTAACTTTCGTTAAAGCTTTTTCTATGCTGTTGTCCGATTACCCCCTCTCTCTAAACCTTTTAATCATAATGCCTGCTTCTTTGTCAAAAGAAGTGTCCAGACTACTTTTTCTCCTAGCCCTCAGTACCTCACCATATTGGATACTATGAATTAAGTTCTTGGGGTGATTACTAGTAGCATGAAGTAAGCTGTTACCAGCCGTGTCTTTTCTAAATAGCTCACATTCTAATTTGTTTTCAATCACCATTACTTTTACATCCAAGAATATGATATATATATTTATATTTATTTATATATATAGTTAGGACCATGTTTTTATAGAAAAAGTGTTTTTTGACTTACCTATATCTTTAGCACCGTTTAATGAATCTTCACAAAACTTTCCCCCAAAAAGTGTGCTGGTGATTCTTGTTGCAAACGGAACGTTTTGGGGTGATCCATCAAGAAGGAGCCGAGAAAGGGGAGTGTGGCCTGACACAAAGGGAAATGGCCGCTTGAGACAGAACTCCATCACAATGTTGTCGGGTAAACCTTTTCAAATGAGCTACTGTCCATGTATCTCTGTACCCATGGCCCAGAACATTTGCAGGCTACATTAGACACCGCAATGTAAAAGCTGGTGGAGACGGGGTGCGGGTGGCCCCATGGGGGCCCTAGCACTGCCCATGCACTTGGCATGGGCAGTGCAGGGGTCCTCATGAGCAGCCTCGTCGTGCTTTCCACAGTCTGCTTGGCAGCGTCAAAGTTGTGGGCTGTTTCCCAGCGGGAAAATCATAATAGCCCTTGCGGTCAGGTCACCGCACTGGAGGCTTTCTGAACGCACGGCTTCAGCGGACGGGCGTTTCCATACGGCAAAGTCATAATGAGGGCCTATATGTGGATATCCTGCAACATGATAAACATATATACTTGATTCATCAGGCCATTAAAAACGTTCCCTCAGACACCTCCCTAAAAGATTAGCCAATTCAATTATATTGGAACACCCTTAAAGCCAGGGGTTATTCTTGGTATTAATGCAAATATTAACAAAGCTAAAGCCCTTCTTGAGAAACTGGAGACTGACATAAAATTGCTTGAAACCAGGCTGTACTCAGGGAAGGGGTATGGTCCTACTGGAGGCTCTAAATTAAAGAAAGAAAATAAAAGAAAGTACAAATATAATAAACTCCTAAGTACAAGAGAGATATTGGGTGACAAAATGTATCTCACTTACATTTTGCACAAATAACACTGCTGGGAAAACTTTAGCCCAATATTTGAAAGCTAAACAAAATCACCCCAGATGAACCCTATCAAAGACAAATTCGGTCAACTTCATTTAGATCCAAGGAAGATCTCAGAAGAAGAAAGCCGAATATATCTCAACAGAGTTGATATTCCCAAACTTGGTGATGAACACTATTCTCCCTTGAATTATCCTATTTCAGTTATGGAGATTAAACAGGCAATTAGCTGGCTCAAGTCTGGTAAAGCACCTGGGCCAGACAGTTTTTATAGCCCACTTTTATAAAACATTCATTGATGAAATAGAACCTCTTCTACTGAACCTATTCTAAAACAACGCCAATACCGGGTATATAACCGGGACCACTGCAGAAGCCACCATAACACTCATCCCTAAAGAAGGTAGAGATCACACCCTCCCCAAAAACTATAGACCAATATCACTAGTAAATTTGGACTGTAAAATGTATGCAAAAAAATCTAGCAAAACGCTTAAAACCAGTTATGCCATAACGTATTGGGCCTTATGAGGCCGGTTTCCTTAAAGGGTGCCTATCTAAAGATAATGTTAGATTATTAGGGCAAATTCTCCAGCTTTCCAAATACAAAGACTCTCCGTTTGCAGCAATCGCCCATTGATGCTGAAAAAGCATTTAATAAAGTTGCAGGGCCCTTTTTAAAATCCACTTTATCCTGCTTCAATCTGGTGAATCCTTTTATTAAAATTGTAATGGCCTTATACTCAAATCTACACACTACAATAAGATCCAATGGTGTTATTTTACACTCCTTCAATCTAAAATAATGAATGCCGCAAGGCTGTCCCCTCTCCCCTTTCCTGTTCCCATTAGCTATTGAACTCCTTGCATTGAACAAACATAATACCTCCATTGATATTCCCATTGGAGTTCTCTGCTTCAGGACGGCCGCATATGCGGAGTATATATTTTGATATTGGCTGAACAAGCAGACACCGCTAACTCTGAAATTATGACCATAATAGATGAATATTTAGCTGTTTACGGATATACTCTTAAAGGAGATAAATCTGAAGTACGCCCATTAAATACCCTCTGCTCCAAAGGCATTTAGGGAAACTCAGGACTGGTGTGGCAATTAAAGTTTCTTAAATATCAGGTCTTGAATTCAATGATAGTCTCACCGAATCGAATAGACATAATGAAACCCTGGTTCTCCAGAAAATACTAAATTTCTTTGAGGGATGGTCTCCTACGTTCCTAATGTATTGGGGCAAACTTGAGTCAACAAAAATGGTAATCCTATTGCCAATTACCTTCTAATAATATCTCCAATTCTATGCTCAGATGATTTTTTTATCAACTTAGACCGTCACCCAGTCACTTTCTATGGGGTACTAAAAAACCCTGTATTTCCCATAAAAAACTCTGCTTACGTAAGAATCTTTGAGGTACCAATTTAGAAGCTCTTAAGAGATTTTGCTTTCAAAATATATGCTTTCCTCTCCCATGTATAACCCCTTAAAACAGAAATGACAGGCAAAGTCATCACGGGATGGTCTGTTAAGCCCCTCACTTATTAGCTAGCACAAACTTTAGAACTTTCCATTCTCTGACAATATCACTCCCAATCTTGCTTAGATGAAATTCTTTACACAAACCTTTTTTTACACCTCACCGGGTCCTCAAACTAAGGGCCATATTTATACTCCGTTTGCGCCGAAATTGCGTCGTTTTTTTTGACGCAATTTCGACGCAAAACTAACGCCAACTAACGCCATATTTATACTATGGCGTTAGAGGCGAATAGCGCCAAAGTTCCCGGAATGTGCGTCATTTTTTAGCGTGAACCCCTTCCTTGCGTTAATGATATGCAAGGGAGGCGTTCCCGTCTAAAAAATGACTCCCAGGCCTTTACGTGGTATTTATACTCCCGGGCAAAAGAGACGCCCGGGAGTTGGCGTGGCTAAAAACGGCGCATTTGCGCCACTTTTTAACGCCTGCTCAGGGCAGGCGTTAAGGGGCCTGTGGGCTCAAAATGAGCCCACAGGTGCCCTCTCATGCCCCCAGGGACCCCCCCTGCCACCCTTGCCCACCCCAGGAGGACCCCCAAGGATGGAGGGACCCACCCCAGGGACATTCAGGTAAGTTCAGGTAAGTATAATTTTTTATTTTTTATATTTTTTTTTGGTGGCATAGGGGGGCCTTATTTGTGCCCCCCTACATGCCACTATGCCCAATGACCATGCCCAGGGGACAGAAGTCCCCTGGGCATGGCCATTGGGCAAGGGGGCATGACTCCTATCTTTACAATGATAGGAGTCATGTTGATGGGGGATGGGCGTCGTTAAAAAATGGCGCAAGTCGGGTTAAGACGATTTTTTCGACGTAACCTGACTTGCCCCATTTTAAGACGCCCATGCGCCATTTTCCCCCTACGCCGGCGCTGTCTGGTCTACGTGGTTTTTTCCCACGCAAACCAGGCAGCGCCGGTCTGATTGCGCCGTCTAACGCCATTCCATAAATACGGCGCCCGCTTGGCGCTTCAGAATGGCGTTAGACGGCGCAAAACTTTTTGACGCTAAACTGCGTTAGCGCAGTTTAGCGTCAAAAAGTATAAATATGGGCCTAAGTGCCTCAAACAACAGCAACTGCTGGAGCTGCAAATCCTCTCATGTGGTTTTGTGACATATGCTATATGAACACACTCACTTGACAGATGTTTGGACCAAAATCCATGAGAAGGTTTCCAACATTTTTTATGTTAAATTCTCTAAATGCTTTTCTTTTCTAGCCTCAGGGCCTATCATTCTTCATACTCTTTGAATTTAGGTCAAGATGATCTTTTACTAGTTGATATACTCTTTACCTTAGTACATAAAACCATATTGTCCTCATGGAAATCATTAGACAAAGTCTCCTATCATGAGTGGTGGGAATGGCTTAGGTATGCCAGAGGTGCCCATGCGACCTTATCTGCTCAGTACCCCTGGATTTCAGCGAACAAAGCACCATGGAATGAACTTGATTGTTTATTAGAAATTGTTAATCCTCCCTGAACATATCTCTCCAAGTCAAATATGATGGATCCAACATTCTCCCCCACACTAACATGTGTACTCATAATACTTTAGGTGTCAGTAACTTCTCTCTTAATACCTTGATTGTGTACACTTACTATACATAACCTGTACTATTGCAACCATTTTTTCTTTTTTTGTTTGTTCTTTTTTCTTATTTTACTCAATAAAAAGTTCTGAAATAAAAAAAAGAAGGGTCAGAGAAAAAGGGTGTGGGAAGGGTCAGACAAATGTGTGTTTCTCATGTTATTTCCCATAGGAGTTTTGGACACGACCACAGCCCAAACCGCTGGACAGAATTATACCAAATTTGTCAGAAAGGTAGCTTTCGGTATGCAGATTACACTTTTTTTCATTTGGTGTAAATCCATGCAGATGTTTAAAAGAAATTAAAGGAAATCCAAATTTGTATATCTAGGGCAGTGCATCCTCCCTGATGACTTTGTGAATAATACGAGGCTGTGCAATGATCTGCAGAGGTCTGATTGGCTGCCAACACTTCAACCAGGAAGTGCTGGTAGTCATACTGAGACTCAGCTTCAGCCACGTCCCTGAAAAAAAGTGAAAAAAAGAAAAGGGACCAGGGTAAGGACACCCTGACATCTTAATTCTGGTACTAGGTTGCCAGGGGGAGCCCGCCAGGGTAAAAAAGCACTTTTAAAAAAAATATATTTTAAAAAAGAGAAAAAAGTGTGGTCTCCTGCGCATCTTTTAAAAAAGCCCTCAGTGGGCCAAGTCCCATGGGCATGTAAAAAATGAAGACAGATAGAGCCCAGGGACCCCATCCTTGGCCTATTTATGCCTTTGGAACTGCCACCTCCCTGGGTCTTTATTTTAATAGATTGTGCCCCCCGGCCCTCAGGAAGCACCACCTCCCTGGGGCAAAATGAGTAAACTGTACTCGAGGTCCTGTGGACCCGCTGCACCCCTGGGGACAGCCACCTTTCCTGTGTTAGTATTTTTATGAAATGTGCCCCCCCTCACTCCCAGGAACGCCACCTCTCCAAGGCAAAGTGTGTAAAATGTACCTCTCTGACCCCCAGGGACCACCACCTTCTCAGGGCTACTAATTTATTATATTTAGAGGACCCTGGGGACCACCTCCTCCCCGGCTCCCCTGTGCAAAGTGGGTAAATCAGGCAGGGGGTGCTGCTACCTCACTCGTGGCAGAAATAGAAGAATGAAGGGGGTTTGTTGAGGACCCCCATTCCTGGGGACCACCAACTGCCAAGGTCTAAGAAAAATGTTGAAGGGGGCTGCACAGCCCCCTTGAGGAGCCAATAATGGCCCTGCGGACTGCCATTCCCCATGGCCGGCTCCTGCTACGTCCCAGCATGCCCACCCCCAGGACATAGCTGGTTGCTCTGATTTGGCAGGAGCTTTAACAGCTCCTGCCAATCAGAGCAAACACTTCGCTACCAGCCAGTGAGAGCTGTCAAACAGCTCCTGCTTGCTGGAAGTGGAGATTTCCTCTGTTTCCCTGCCCGCAGAGATGTGGATAGAGAAACAGAGGAAACAATTGCTTTTGCAGATATGGATCATGTTTAGCAGCTCCCTGTCTGCACAAGCAATGCCGGCACCCCCAGGAGGCAGGGAGCCAGCAGGGACCGTGGCGACCTTGAGGCTCCCCCTGTAGTCCCTATCATGCACACTGGTTGCACAGGGAATGCAGTGGCATGGCTGGGCCTTAGGGGATGGGGTCCCTGGGGCTGAAATCAGCCTGTGGAGGAATCCACACGGTCCCCACTCCCCAAAAAAAAGTTTTCGTAAAGCGGGGACACTGGAGATGGGGTGTCCAAAAGTGGCCCAGGGAGGAGACTGCACGGCCTCCTCCCCTATTAAATGGAAGGCCAAGCCCTGGGGAATGGGGCACTGTGGGCTGAAACTGGTCCAGGCAGGGGTGTCAGATCGGCCCCGTTCCCCACCAAAAATGTTTTTTGTTAAGGCTGGGGCCCAAGTCATGGTGTCTACAGGGCCCAAATTGGCCCAGGGAGGGGGCTGTGCCCCCCTCCTGAATTCAATGTAGGCCAGGCCCCTGGAGGCTGAGATCAGTCTGAAGAGCGGGGCCCTTCTCTATTTATTTGTGGTCCCTAGAGGATGGGATCCCTGGGGCCCAAATTTGCCCGGGGGGGGGGGCGCAACCTATGGTTGGACCCCAGAGATGTGATCCCTGGGGCCAAAATCGGCCCAAGGTGGGGGCTGCATGACCCCCCCACCCCTATTGTAAGAAGGATGAGCCCTGGACGATAGGGTCCACAGTGCCAAAATTGGCCCTGGGGAGGGGGCCCGCATAAGGGGGCATGTGTAGGATTGGATGATTATAAGGGAGAGGCCACAGACCTGGCTGCAGGCTAGGCTCTGCAGCTAACCTCCACCACACATGGCCAAGCGGTTGGGTAGTTATAGGGGTTGTTATACAGGGGTGGTTATAGGGCAAGGCCCTTTGGCCTACCCTTGTTGCACACTGCCTAAGACTGTGCACACCACACAGTTGGGTATTTATAGGGGCTTGGATGTGCACACAAAGGGTTGGGTGGTCATAGGGTTGCCACAGGGCCTGGCCACTGGTCAGGCCTTAAGGTCAACCTCTAATGCACGCATTAAGGTATAGTAATAAAAATTACTCCCGGTTTTTAAAAAAAATAGAACTTTATTGAAAAAAAACAGAGGTTAAAGGGAGGTTATAGTTAGGAAATAGAATTTAAAAAGCCTTAGAAATTCACTTAAAAACAAAGTTTAGAGGGGTGGGTATGGGCTTTTGGGTAGCAAGGGTAATTATACATTTTAGAGAGGGTATGGGTTTTTGGGTGGCACTAGAAATTCAGCTATTAAAGTTAAAGTTATTTCAATTTACTATAACTCATGCCCTAAGGTAACCCTAACTTGCTCCCTCACTATGCGCTGTTAATTACCCCAGATATTACAGCACTCATTAAATCTTTTAGGCCACCATTGATAATGTTAATGTAACATTTGTAGCAAAAATATTGATGAAATCTTTTAGGACACCATTGATAATGTTACTGTAACATTTGTAGCAAAATTATTGATGTGATAACTGCATGCCAGGGATGCACGTTTTAGTGAACTTAGGGCACCAGTTATAGCTACTTGAAATAACTCTAACTATACTAACTGAATATTTATGGTTTTGCATGTTTAAAATTGAAATGTGAGCATAACTAAAACGTCCTTCTAACTTTCGTTTTTTTGAGTGAATATGTATGTATAGTTAGTTAAAGTTTTTCCTACTTACCTATATCTTTGGCGCTGGTTGAAAATCATTCCAAATTTCCCCCCCAAATTTTGGCTCTCACATCAGCTCTACTCTCCGGAAGGTTTTGAGGTGATCTGTCAAACAGGGGTGAGAAAAAAGGGGGGGCAAAAAACATATGATTCCCATGTTAAATCTCATAGGGATTTTGAACAGGAATAGCGCCAACTACTGGATGGAATTTCACCAAACTTGGCACAATGTTAGCTCTTGGTCCAGAAAACACAATTGTTGTAATTTGGTGTAAATCCGTTCAGTAGTTTTTGATATATTAAAGAAAAATTAAATTTGTAAATATAGGGATGCGAAGGGTCAGTGAACCCTCCCTATCTCGTGCTGAGATCCGATTGGCTGCCAACACTTCAAAAAGGAAGTGTTGACAGGCATTTTGGGGCTCAGTTTCAGCCGACTCCCAGAAAAAAATTTAAAAACTAAGAAAAGGGGCCAGGGTAGGGACACCCTGACCACTCAGCGCTGGTGCTGTGGACCTCCACTATCCCAGAGCAAAAAGTATTTTTATTTTTGTTTTTATGCAGGAGATGCAGAAGAGCCACTGAAAAGGAAAAAAAGGAAAAAAAATAACAATCACAGGCTTCTGAGCTTGTTTAAATGCAGTCACTGGGTGGGCCAAGTCCCAGGGCATTTCAATTTGTAGTGCAGGGGGGCCGTCTGCCCCCCACACAGTCCCAGAGACCTCCCTCTTCCCGGGGGTAATGTTGTATGAAATTTGGTGGTGCCACCTGGCTCCCTGTATTCCTGTGGATACCACCTCCCCAGGGTAGAATGTTTAATGAAATGTGGGGGATGCCCGGCAAAAGCAGATGGACAAAATGCTGATCCTGTGTACTTATCAAGAACACAAGTTTGTATTTAGTAAGAAATAAGCAAATACATTACCACAATTAGCACATGATTGTGCTATAGACCTTCAAACAGAAGCTTTGATCCCACATGAGCCCTCAAGAAAAGCTCAGGGCATATTTAAAGAAAGTGGCAGCACCACTTTTCTTGCGCCCCTTAGCGCCCCCTCTAATTCCACCATGTGTGTGCCGTATTTAAAATACGGCACACCATGTCGGTAGTTAGGAGAGTATCATCAGATTTTTGTACGCTAGTCCGGTGCTTTGCAGGATTAGCGTCAAACATTCTGAAGGTAATCCTGCAAAGTCCTATTGTAACCAATGGCAGCCTCCTTTTAACTCCTGCTCTGTGCACATGCTAAAAGTTCTCAAAAAATGGCACAGGGAAATCTCTTAGATTTCCTTGCACCATTTGTTTGCCCCACCCCCCTAACGGGGGAACATCCCTTTTGCATACATTATGCCTGATGCAGGCATAATGTAGCGCAAAGGATTACAAAGTGGTGCAGTGCATGCATTTCTCCACTTTGTAAATACGGAATCAAAAAATTATGCTAATGTTGAGTTCGAATGGCGCTAAGGGCTCTTAAATAGAATGTTGGCAAAATGATTAATCAGACGTTCACTGCATCCAACAAAGGCTCAATCTTTCTCAAAACCAAATGCTGAATTTCTGTCCTATATAGAATCCAGGAAACTGAATGTCTTTACCGTCCACAATTGGCATCCGCTACCCTTCATTTCCGTTTTATTGGACCAAGAAAAAAAAAACTTAGGAGAACCTATCTATCAAGGAGGTAAATGAGTGGAAGACTCCCTTTAATGTGGCAGATGGCTATTATGAGTACCTTGTAATGCCTTTTGCTCTTCTCTATGCCCCTGCTACCTTTGAACAGTTGTCAGTGACATATATCAAGACATTTTAGGAACTTTTGTAATCACATATCTTGATGATCTATTAGAATTCTCTCCAAACCTCGAAGAACATTGTATCCATCTACAAAAACTCTTACAGAGACTGAAGAACCACTCCTCATATGAAAAAGCTTAGAAATGTATTTTTGACACAGATCATTCATCATTTCTGGGCTTCAAAACTTCAGAACAAGATTTCAAGTGGATCTAGACAAACTCAAAGCTTTGGAGGAAAGGATGTCCCCTAAGACTATGCAACCATATTGGATTTTACCAGTTTCAAAAATACTTCAGAGAAACCTCCGCCCAGATTATCAAGACCATTACTGAACTTGCTAAGAAGAATCAACCTATCAAGACTGTGGGGAAAGGAATAAGAAGTAGTTTCCAGACCCTTAAGAGTGCACTTACAACAGCATCCACATTGCACACAAGCTTTCTATGTAGTGACTGGTGCATCTTCATTTTTAGTTGGAGCTATCTTGTCCCAGAAGCATCCAAAAACATGAGACCTTTACCCAGTGGTTTATTTTTCTTGAAACTTGCCAGCGCCTTAGAGAAATAACACCATGTAAAATTGCGAATTATTAGCAATCAACTAAGCATTCAACATTGGAGGCATTATCTAGACGGCTCTCTTCACATATAATGATGGTGTGGACAGAGCATAGAAACCTATGTTTTCTAAAGAGTATGAAGTATGCTAAATCCTTCTCATACCTTTGCTAAGAAACAAATATATACCTGATTTCCAACAGGGAAAGACTGATGCCCTATCTAAACGAAATTTGAAAGAAGAAAATGAAGGGGAAGATCATATATCTACCTTCCTTTACAAACAAAACTAACATTAACTGTTGACATATTGTTGTAATAGACCAAACTGAAACAGCAGGAATTATAGAAAGAGGATATATTATGAGAGAATTTAAACTCGAAGAAGAAAGTTCACAAACTATTTTTTATGGAGAACCTTTTTGACCCAGGGGTGGAAATGCTATAGAAATGCTATAGAAAGTCCTACACTTTTGTCATGACTCCCCTTGAGGAGGATATCCTGGAGGTAGAAAAACTCAAATGGTAGGCATAACCATTTGGTGGCCTAGTTTAAGCAAATTAGTGGGACATTATTTCCAGAAATAAGTAGTTTGCACCCAAAGTAGCATTTCTACTAAGAAAGCCATGATGTTAACACTTACACTCCATACTCCTTGGACACATTAGTTTCACATATCAATGGATTTGATTTCATTTTACAGGTGCCACACTCCCAGGGAAACACAGTGTTATTGTTGATTACTTTTTAAAACGTGCCCATCTCGTGCCATTGCAAAACTTTCTACAGTGTCAGAATTGGCTAAATATGTTATAAGCGAGTTGGTTAGGCCCCATAGGTTACCAGAAGTCACCATAACCAGCAGAGGGAGTTAATGTGGATTTTTGGAAGTCGAGTCTGGTTCTCCCGTTTTTTCTGTGGATGAGGTGCCTTCTGCAATGGCCTTATCACAATCGCTTTCCCTTAGGCATAAATCTGCTGTACAAAATCTTTTAAAGCTTGTTTCCTGTCGTATTACTTTCCCATTCCAGAGTTAATTAGTTCTTTAGATAACAAACTCACATTACCAGATCAAAGGAAGATTAACCCAGTATTCATTATTTCCAGAATCAAACCAGCTCAAGTCATAGGGCCAAATCTCCTCTCATTATTTCTGCCCAGAGTTAACATGGAATTTGAAGTTTACGTGGTCTTACATTTCCAAATCAGAAAATACCTATATTTAATAGCCTAGAAGGGATATGATGCCTCAGATAGATCATGGGACACTCTCTCCTTCGTTCATGCCCCCAGCAGATTAAAGAGTTTCACAGAATGTTCTCTAACAAGCCAGGAGCACTAATGGGTGGGGGTAATTTTATGCAGGGGGGTACTATCCTCAGGGAAAGCGTAGAAAAGGATTGGTTACATGAGGAAGAATAGCATGGGAAAATGGCACAATGAAAACGCGAAAATCCTGGAAATTGTGGAGACTATCTCATTAGAAGCTGGAGATAGGCAGGAGCTAGGTCCTCCAGATCAGCCACTCACACTGGCAGGAGCACCCCATCCTGGGTAAATTAGGCAGCCAGGTAGCTGAAGCAAATTGCCTCCAAATTGCTTAGTTGTATGGTGCCTGCTCGATCACTATTTTGGTGTTTCCCTACACCTTTGTTTTGCTCTGCCCTTGAACATCATGTTTCCCCTTTGTTGTTACTTCACATGCCTCTGACGTCCAGGATTCAATTGACTTATACCTGCTGTGTGATATTCAGCGTGACCACCACTTCTCTGCATCTCATGATGCTCCCAAGCTCAGGGAAGGTTGTTGGGTACTTCCTGGGTTTGTTGAACATCAGGTAAGAGCGAAATGGCTGATGGATTGTTACTTACTGATATGCGGTCACTACTGCTATGACTTATCTTTTGTTTATGTTTCCATAGTCAGACCTGCTGCAATTCCTTGACGATATCCAAGGTAGAGACTGCAAGCCCACGTCGTGATACATCTAAACATCTAATTGTATTTTTTCTCAGTCCCCATTCTCCATTATTATGAACTACTAGGTTGGAGGTTCTTATTCCTCTGGTTACTGTTATTACTTGGTGGAGAGTGGTGACTAGTATTGAGATTTCCATGCAGCTTCCAACTGGGCTTTGACTATTAAAGACTTGCTGACTCATCACATGCTGAGAGCAGAAACCAGAAATCCACTTCTTATAAATGCCTCTTGTAAGATCCTTCCATAGATGTATCAAAAATTAAGATGTGATGGAGTTATAGTGATCACACATTTGGAGTTTGGTCAGGCACATCAAAAGCACAGCAAGAATCAGGGGTCATTCAATCAGTAGGTTAGATTCACATCAGAAATATTTATTAAATGTTTCAAATATAGATGAAAAAATTATTAAAAGCTGTCCTAACATTAGTATGGATTCATAATCTAAGAAAACAGATAAAAATATGATTACAAAGAAATGGTGAAGATGGTTAGAGATCGTGGTTAAGATGAATTATATAACCAGATCTAAAGCCTTGAAGAAGAAAGAGGCCAAGGACATATTTGTGAGAATATAATTGATAATTCAATACTGTAGGAGGCTGGCCTGGTTTGTAGTGGTACCAAGGGGTACTTACACTCTGCACCAGGTCCAGTTATCCCTTATTAGTGTAGAAGAGGTGTCTAGCAGCTTAGGCTGATAGAAAAGGGTAGTTTAGCAGAGCAGCTTAGGCTGAACTAGGAGACGTGTAAAGCTCCTACTATACCACTAGTGTCATATGCACAATATCATAAGAAAACACAATACACAGATATACTAAAAATAAAGGTACTTTATTTTTATGACAATCTGCCAAAAGTATCTCAGTGAGTACCCTCAGTATGAGGATAGCAAATATACACAAGATATATGTACACAATACCAAAAATATGCAGTAATAGCAATAGAAAGCAATGCAAGCAATGTACAGTCACAATAGATTGCAATGAGAGCACATAGGTATAGGGGCAACACAAACCATATACTCTAGAAGTGGAATGCGAACCACGAATGGACCCCAAACCTATGTGAGCTTCTGGAGGGTCGCTGGTACTGTAAGAAAACAGTGAGGGTTAGAAAAATAGGCCACCCCAAGACCCTGAAAAGTGGGTGCAAAGTGCACCTAAGTTCCCCAGAGAGCACAGAAGTCGTGATAGGGGAATTCTACAAGGAAGACCAACACCAGCAATGCAACAACGATGGATTTCCAGACGAGAGTACCTGTGGAACAAGGGGACCAAGTCCAAGAGTCACACTCAAGTCGGGAGTGGGCAGATGCCCAGGAAATGCCAGCTGTGGGTGCAAAGAAGCTGCCACCGGATGGTAGAAGCTGTGGATTCTGCAAGAACGAAGAGGACTAGGAACTTCCCCTTTGGAGGATGGATGTCCCACGTCGTGAAGAAGCTTGCAGAGGTGTTTCCATGCAGAAAGACCACAAACAAGCCTTGCTAGCTGCAAGGGTCGTGGTTAGGGTTTTTGGATGCTGCTGTGGCCCAGGAGGGACCAGGATGTCGCTAATTGCGTGAGGAGACAGAGGGGGCGCCCAGCAGGACAAGGAGCCCACTCAGAAGCAAGCAGCATCCGCAGAAGTGCTGGAACAGGCACTACTAAGAAGAGTGAACCGGAGCTCACCCGAAGTCACAAAAGACGGTCCCACGACGCCGGAGGACAACTCAGGAGGTCGTGCACTGCAGGTTAGAGTGTCGGGGACCCAGGCTTGGCTGTGCACAAAGGAAATCCTAGAAGAATGCACAGGAGCCGGAGCAGCTGCAAATCACGCGGTACCCAGCAATGTAGTCTAGCGTGGCTAGCAGGGTCCCAGTGATACATAACAAACATACTGAAAACATAGGGTTTTCACTATGAGCACTGGGCCCTGGCTAGCAGGATCCCAGTGAGACAGTGAAAACACCCTGACATACACTCACAAACAGGCCAAAAGTGGGGGTAACAAGGCTAGAAAGAGGCTACTTTCTCACAAATACACACTGCAAGCATTAAGAATATGAAATGTTGGAAAAGCATTGGCCTATCGTGGCACACAACAGAAATTACTTGGTAAGAGCTGAAGTGAACTGATGTTGACACTGTCAAGATAAATGAATCTGAAAGATCTTTTGAAAAAGTGGAGGACATATATAAGGAGGGCAAACCAATTTTGTCTTTAACTATTGTAGCTTCAAGGGATATTAGTTTGAGAGGTTATCTGTAGTATACTAATTATGTGTTGGTGTTCCTTTTGAGCTGGAAAAAGAGTATGTCTTTGGTGATTTTTTAAAGATGTTAGAAGCACGTCCCCTTTAAAACTATGTGAATGCAGATATCCAGTTTTTTTTATACAAATGCAATTTTCGCAAGGAGAGGAGACTGGCACCCTTAGCGGTGTAAATGGAAAGGGTGTACTGATGGTTGAAATTATATTCTGCAAGACACATTTTTACAGTTTTGAGTTATGTTGTTGTGGTATGTTAGCAAGTTTATTATAAAGTGCCTGGTTACTCCCTACGGAATGTCCCCGTGATAGAATACCCTGTCCCAAGGTGGTCTGCTCACACTAAGCTCCAAGAGGATTGTTTAAAGAGCCATGTTTTCATTTTTTTATGAAAGGTTAGCTCTGAATGTTCTTGCCTGAGGTTGACAGACAGGGAGTTCAACAGCTTGGCAGCCAAAAAGCTGAAGGAATGGCCTTCCGTAGGTGCTATTTCAACTCTTGGAATTACTGTGAGAGCCATCCCGGAAGATATAAGACATCTAATGGACTAGTAAAGGTTGAGCAGCCCATCGAGATAACGAGGTCCTTTTTGATTCAAAATCTTATGGCGGAAACAGAGGGCCTTGAATGAGATTCTATTCTTATTAGGGAGCCAATGTAGCTTTGGCAAGGCAGGGCCTATGCGCAAGAGTCTGGGAATGTTCAGCAGCAATTGAGCTGCCATATTTTGGACCCTTTGGAGGCTTCTTATACTGTCCTCAGTGGCACCCCGATACAGTACATTACAGTAATCCAGCCTAAACACCATTAGCACTTGGACTACCGTTTTCCTTGCCACATCCATCAAAAGGGAAAATTCTTGTGAAGGGTTTCTAGAATGCTAAAACAGACCCCGGCAAGATTGGCAATCCGACTATCAAAAGACAGGGCCCTATCAAATCAGATGTCCAGGTTTTTTGCTTTCTGCTTAGGGGTAGTAGTTGGCTCCATAATGTCTGGCCACCAGGCAGATGACCAAATAGAAGGTTGTTTTCCTATGATCAGGACCTCCGTTTTTTCAGCGTTAAGTTTAAGATAGCTTTGGTCAATCCACTTGGCTAACCCTAGCAGACAGGATCTAAAGCTGGATAAGGAGATTCCCTCATCTTATGTTAGGGTAATAATCAACTGGGTATCATCCACATAAGATACAATTTTAATGGTGAAATGTCCAATAACATCAGGCCAAAAGTGGGGGTAACAAGGCTAGAAAGAGGCTACTTTCTCACGAATACACACTGCAAGCATTAAGAATATGAAATGTTGGAAAAGCATTGGCCTATCGTGGCACACAACAGAAATTACTTGGTAAGAGCTGAAGTGAACTGATGTTGACACTGTCAAGATAAATGAATCTGAAAGATCTTTTGAAAAAGTGGAGGACATATATAAGGAGGGCAAACCAATTTTGTCTTTAACTATTGTAGCTTCAAGGGATATTAGTTTGAGAGGTTATCTGTAGTATACTAATTATGTGTTGGTGTTCCTTTTGAGCTGGAAAAAGAGTATGTCTTTGGTGATTTTTTAAAGATGTTAGAAGCACGTCCCCTTTAAAACTATGTGAATGCAGATATCCAGTTTTTTTTATAAAAATGCAATTTTCGCAAGGAGAGGAGACTGGCACCCTTAGCGGTGTAAATGGAAAGGGTGTACTGATGGTTGAAATTATATTCTGCAAGACACATTTTTACAGTTTTGAGTTATGTTGTTGTGGTATGTTAGCAAGTTTATTATAAAGTGCCTGGTTACTCCCTACAGAATGTCCCCGTGATAGAATACCCTGTCCCAAGGTGGTCTGCTCACACTAAGCTCCAAGAGGATTGTTTAAAGAGCCATGTTTTCATTTTTTTATGAAAGGTTAGCTCTGAATGTTCTTGCCTGAGGTTGACAGACAGGGAGTTCAACAGCTTGGCAGCCAAAAAGCTGAAGGAATGGCCTTCCGTAGGTGCTATTTCAACTCTTGGAATTACTGTGAGAGCCATCCCGGAAGATATAAGACATCTAATGGACTAGTAAAGGTTGAGCAGCCCATCGAGATAACGAGGTCCTTTTTGATTCAAAATCTTATGGCGGAAACAGAGGGCCTTGAATGAGATTCTATTCTTATTAGGGAGCCAATGTAGCTTTGGCAAGGCAGGGCCTATGCGCAAGAGTCTGGGAATGTTCAGCAGCAATTGAGCTGCCATATTTTGGACCCTTTGGAGGCTTCTTATACTGTCCTCAGTGGCACCCCGATACAGTACATTACAGTAATCCAGCCTAAACACCATTAGCACTTGGACTACCGTTTTCCTTGCCACATCCATCAAAAGGGAAAATTCTTGTGAAGGGTTTCTAGAATGCTAAAACAGACCCCGGCAAGATTGGCAATCCGACTATCAAAAGACAGGGCCCTATCAAATCAGATGTCCAGGTTTTTTGCTTTCTGCTTAGGGGTAGTAGTTGGCTCCATAATGTCTGGCCACCAGGCAGATGACCAAATAGAAGGTTGTTTTCCTATGATCAGGACCTCCGTTTTTTCAGCGTTAAGTTTAAGATAGCTTTGGTCAATCCACTTGGCTAACCCTAGCAGACAGGATCTAAAGCTGGATAAGGAGATTCCCTCATCTTATGTTAGGGTAATAATCAACTGGGTATCATCCACATAAAATACAATTTTAATGGTGAAATGTCCAATAACATCAGTGAGAGGGCGCACATACAGATTAAACAGAGTCAGGGTTAAGGCCGAATCCTGTGGCACCCTCTGATGCGAGTATGGCTGTTGTGTCACCTGAAAGGTCCAGTCCTGCATAAAACATGCCAGCCACTTTAAGGCTTATCACCCGATACCATACATCCAGAGACATTCCAAAAGGAGGTTGTGGGATACGGTATCAAAGGCTGCACTCAAATCAAGCATGGTCAGATCAGCCATCTTTCCTTCATCCATAATGCATTGTATAGATTCAGACACAAGTAGCAGAGCAGATTCTCTACTGGACGAAAGCCCTATTGGGTCTCGTGCAAGAGCTGTTCATTTTCAATAAAATGCTTTAGCTGTAGATTGACATGTTTATCTGCTATTTTAGCAAAGAAGGGGAGAAGGGAGATCGGTCTGAAATGTTCCTGTTTGCAAAGATCTAGCGAAGACTTCTTCAGCAGAGGAAGAATAGTGGCATGTTTGCATTCAACAGGAAACTGATCTGAACTAAAGGAGTGATTCAATAGTTCACGTAGAACAAGGAAAATTGCTTCTCTGCCGTGATCCAGTATCCTCAGTGGGTCTGGATCCAAGGGTGACCTGGATTTAACTTTGGACCATGTGGTGCAGAGGTCTTCCAAATATAAGTTATTTATTCCATATAAGCCATCTGTGGGCTTGGATGGGATTGAGCCATCTGTCTCCTTCACAGCTTTTGAGAAAGATGCATAGATCTTCGAGGTTTTATCAGCAAAAATGCTTAATAGGATTGCACTTGCCAGTTGAGGGACTAAGGGACTGGGAAACCTGCTCTAAGGAAGATAAAGTTGTCACTATCTGGAATAGCTCCTTTGACGAGTTCTTAGCTTGTTTGTTCTTTTGTGTGTAGAATAAGCTATGTGTGCACCTTATGTGTTTGTGATATTCTTTTAAGGCCTTTAGGTAAATCGCTTTGTCAGAGATCTTGTAGTTTCTACGCCATAGATGTTCCAGGCATTTACAGGACTTTTTCATTGCCTGCAATTCTGCATTAAACCATTCTGCTGATGGTTTTGAACAGCTGTCCTTGTAGTTCTTCAGGGGTGCAATATTATCAACCACCTCAGTAATACATGTTTCTACCTTTGTATTGGCAATGTTCACACAATCCTCAAGACTGCCAAAAAGGCTCTTGGGGTGACCTTAGACCATTTTTGAGTTATTATCTGTCTAGTTTCTTGGGATAAAAGGGGTAACATGTCCCAAGGCACTTTGACACAATGATCTGATCAAACAACCGGTAAGGAGGAAGCCATCCATACGCTGGTGAAATTAGCAAAAATAGAGTCTAAGTGTGATCCTGCTGGTGTGTAGGTCCCTGGACCATTAGAGTAAGCTGAAGGATGTTCAGATCTTCTATAAGATTTGTTCTGGGGAAAGTGACTTGGCAGACAATGATTACCTTACTTAAATTCATTTCTTGAGGTTTATCTCAATTTTATACAGGTTTATGCCCTTGCTGAAAGAATAAACTAACATCCACAATGCGAGTGGTGATTTACATTGCAGATCTTTCAAAGCACATAGGCAAATACAACGTGTATACCTCCTGAAGGTAAGAAATAAAATGTGATAATTCTAATGCTTTTGAAATGCACCTCCGATACTTGATGTGGTGCATCCAAAAAAATGTATTGCAGGCTGTTTTGTGTGTTGGTGTTCAGGCTAGAAGTCCCCCCGAAAAATGAGAATCTCTCCTTCAGACAATGTTTCGAAGGGGTGGTTTGGATTCAGAGAAGAGTTCTGTAAAATGGATCTTGCTACTTTACCATTCAATCTGAAAGAATATCGAATGTGAGATTTCTCTGCTGGGTTCAGGTCTTGAGGCACTCTTCTTAAACTGAGTCAACTACGATAAGGTTACTCTACCGGGGCAATTGAACTGGGCCAAATGACCTAAGTGGTAGTGCGAATTGATTCATGCTTCCTCTGCGACATCAGCGAACACTTTTTCTTTGTGCATGTTGTCTAGCATTTCAGATTTAGCAGTGCGTGTCTGCTCCTTCTTCTCTCCTTCTTTCTCTTCATGTGTCCCTCTCACCCCTCCCTTTACCTTCCAATTTACAACGCTGACACTGAGCAGAGTTGCTGCTTTGTAGTTCTCTCTCAACCTCTCCGACTCTCTCTATATATACCTTCCTTGCAGCCCATACTCCTGCTGCCAGATTTGGTTTAGCCAATGCATGCAGAGTTGTGGAGCAAGCATTGCCAATGGCAACAGCAATGAGCATACTTCCAAGATGGCCATCAAGCTATGTCTAGACTTAACTTGATTTCCCTATTCGAACTGTTCAGAAATGTTATTGTGTATGCTTGCTGTTATACCGTAACGATAACGTTATCTCGTTGTATATAACTTCAAAAAGCGCTTTTGAAGGTCTACAAAAATTATTCCAAGCTGGCCATTTAATGTTACTGGCTTTGCCAATGTTTGTGTGATGGAAAATCAAATACCGCCAGCAAGCAAATATTGTCAAAGTGCGATCGATTGATTACCCTTTTCAATGTCTGGCTTTCTAGTGCACCTATCCTGATCACGTCAGTACACAACTTCCTTAGGGGCACTGCATTCCTTTAAACAGATACTACAACAACAGAAGATGACATATTGCTATGGAAAGAACAGGCTGATTATTTTATCGATAGCTTCAAATCAGCGACCTGTGAAAACAACAAAGCAAACACCTCACTTTATAAATAAATAACTTACACCTAATCAAACATTACATTTGGGTGCTGAGTTTAGCTGTCGCTGTTTGGTGGCCTAAAAATTCAAATTCACTAGAATATATAGGCATTTTATTGGTCATTAAAACTCTCCCTTAATTACCAATACATATTATTCTGATTAAAAAAAATTGTAATCATGATCCTCTCGCTCACATTTCTATCTTTTTTCAGAGAAAATGTACCTTTTAATCAACACTAAAAATATCTTCTCTGTGTTTTAGTGGACTCTTTATTTCATAACCATCTTCATCATGATTACATTTTTCGAACAATTCAGAGGGGCTAGGGTTTTATATGGTCCAAACGTTGTACAATACAAAGCATACAGTTAAACATTAATGCATTTTTCCTAGGGGAGTTATGTGCTGAAGTGTTATAGATACTACTTCCTTGGACAGAGTTGTTCCTACTTTTTTTTTTCAATTTGCTCATTGTTTCCAAATGCTGTGTTTCTCGTGTTAAGTATATTGTTCCGGATCTGAGTTCTAATGGACACATGAAGCTGGACACCTTGCAGTAAATTTCTCCTGCTACATCTTGCATTCATCATCAACACAAAGTTAAACGAAAACAATTTAAATTACTCTAATCTAGAATCCCCACTTGCTCTACGTTGCTTTATAGCTAGGTTCGCACTGTGTACGTACATACACAGATATGTAACTTACACAAGCCCATTTATATTTAAAAATTAGGAATTTCAGTCGCGCTTCTTGACCTTTCAGTGCCATTGTTCTGCATTGTCAAGTGTGAAAAGAGGATTCTTTGTGATGCAAGCTAGAGAGCAAGGTCTGCGGTGCCTTTTTATAAAGAAAGGAAATATATATCTTACTGTCACACCGAGGAAAATAGATGTGCCAGAGGCCAATGCCTAACAAAATGCTGTTGTGCATTATCTATACACTAAATGTGTAGACAGAGACAATAGAGCGGGGTCTTCTGATGCCTGGTTATAGTTGTAAGCAATGATTTTAAGGCTTAATATATTCCATTAATCAGCCAAGTAAAAAGAGGGCTGCTAATCCTTTTAATGAGTATTTGTTTTCACAGTGCCCATTAGAGTCACACTAGTAAATATAATGTTGGGTGACTGTTTACCTGGTGTTTTCTGGTAGCCACTTGAAGATTTTTACAGCATTTTCAGTAGCTGAAAGCAGGTGGAGGTGACTGCCTTGACCTGTGCTGTCATGTCTAATTCTTCATCCAGGATGATTTCTAGGTTTCTGGTGAGGGTGGGGGTTTAGGACGGGTCCTAGGTCTGCCATTCACCAGGTGGAGTCTCACAGATAGTTTTTTTTCATAGTTCACCACTTCGGTTTTGGTCTGTGTTGAGCTTAAGGCAGTTGGACCTCATTAAAGTGGCTACTGCAGTCATGTAGGTGTTGAAGTTAGTCTTGGTCACAGGGGCTTTGTCTGAAAAGGAGAATATAACTTGGGTGTCATCTGCGTAGGAGAAGATGTTGATGTTGTGGGATCTGATGATGTCGACCAGTGGTGTCAGGGATATGCTGAACAGGGTCTTGAGGTACTACACAAATTATGTTTCTGGATTTTGACGTGTAAGGTGTCATGGTGACATTCTGTGTTCTTCTTGTGAGATAGGAGCTTATCTATTTGAAGGCAGAGCCTTGGATACCTGCCTCATGGAGTCCTTTGATCATGGTGGAGCAGGAGTTCATGTTGAAGGTGTTTGTGCAGGATGAGGGTCGCTGTTTCTCTTCTGTTGAGAAGCATCCTGATGTTGTCTGTGGCTCCAATGAGTGCAGTTTCTGTGCTGTGGATCGGTCAGAATCTAGATTGTGAGGTATTCAGAAGTTTGTGTTGGTCTAGGTGGTTGGTGAGTTTTCTGTATATGGCCTTCTCCGTGATCCTTACCGGAAAAGTTAGTAGGAAGATTGGTCTATAGTTTGCTAGTTGAGTATGGTCTGCCAAAGGCTTCTTAAGTAGGGCATTAACTGCAGCGTATTTCCAGGTGTCTGGGAAGGTGACAGTGGAGATGGAGGTGTTCAGGACGTGGTTGAGCGTTTCGCTGATGTTGTAGATGGTGGTGTGGGAATGGGTTCACCGGTGATCTGGAGTGGATGGTTCTCATGATGCTTTTTGTTTCCTCCATCGTCATAGTCTTCCAGGCAGACAGGGTGCTTCCAGCGTGGTGTTTTGGTAAGCTGGAGGTGAGGCTATGAGGGTGTGGTTCAGGGTCAAAGTTGTTGTAGACAGTTTGTATTTTGTCACTGACATTGTCTGATAGTCTGTCGCAAAAGTCCTGTGAGAGGGTGGCGCTGTTCTAGGAGGAAAGTTCGCTGAATTCTTTGATGATTGGGAAGATCTCCTTGTTGCTGTTGCCACTGCTCTCTATGTGTTCAGCTAGGACCTTGTTTTTGGTTTCCCTGATCTAGTAGTAGTATTGTCTTTGGGCAGCCCTGAAGGTATTCTTGTCTGTCTCTTATCGTCTGGTTCTTCATTTTTTATCTAATGTGCAGTGCAGTGTTGCTTGGTTGCTCAGAGTTCATCTGAGTACAAGCTGGCCTTTAAGTGGTGGCTGTATTTGAAGGGTACCAGGGAGATATCACAGTTGGATAAGCAATTGTTGATTTGGTCTGTGTCAACATTTATGTCTCTGTGAGGATGGATCTGGTTTTACATAGGGCATGGGCCCAGTCTGCTTCTGTGCTGCTGTTCAAGCTGCATTTCATCTGGCTGGTTTTGGCGGGTGTCTTGAGGCAGGGTGTGGTTATCTGGAAGTGGACAATGGAGTGGTTGGTACCTGAAGGGTGTAATGGTGGTGAACTTGACTCCTTTGAAGGCAACAAGGATGGGGTTGAGGGTGTGTCTGGCTACGTGGATGATGTAGGAGGTGAGTCTGAGGATATGGAGGCTTTCGAGGAGCGCCGTGGTGCTGAGGTCAGTCTGGTCTTTTAGGAGGAGGTTGAGGTCTCCTTGGAGAATGTAGGTCGTGGAGTCCAAGGCGAGGGGGGTGACAAAGCCTGTGATGTCTTGGGTAAAGCATGTTCACAGACTCGATTGGGTACAAGGAAAGGGTTCTGATCCATGTGAAGTTTGCTGTAGTTTGGAACTTGAACTGAGGGTACTCCATGGAAGGGATCATGTTTTCGGTTGTTGTGATGCAGTTGAGAGATTCCTTGAAGTTGCCTGTGACTCTTCCTGGTTTGATATCGCTCATGTCATGTGATTTTGTATCCTGCTGGGATTGCTGTGGCGCTGTAGGGGCCAACAAGGCTTCAGCCATGTTACCATTGTAACACCATAATCGTAGTCAGGATAAGGCACAAGCAACCCCCAAATTAAGCTGTGCTTATCCCCAGTAGCTTGGCGCAGAGCAGTCAGGCTTAAATTAGAGGCACTGTGTAAAGTATCTGTGCAACACTTCAAACAGTAAAACTGTGAAAACACCACACACAAAAAGATCCAGTACCAGGGTAGAAAAATAAAGCAAAATGTATTTAATAAAACGAGACCAAAACAACAAAAATCCAATGAGTAGACCCAGAGTTATTAATTTTTCAAGGAAAAACTGTAAAATTGCGCCCAGAAGCACAAAGTACCAACTGCAAGGTTTACCTTCCAAAGTTTAGAGGTGAGAGTCCTGTTTAAGTCAGAGGGGACCATGGGTAGCAAGGAGAGCATTGAGGGCGGTGGTCCGAGTGGTGGAAAGAATAGGCAGATGGAAGGTCTGTTACTTAGCGGTGGCAGTTCTCTGCGAGTGATCAATGCTTGCTGTGCAAAGAGATGGGCTGGCAGAGGCTTGTGCTGAATGTCTATGCAAGCAGTGTGGTTCTGGCCAGAATGGGCTGGTTTGTGGTTGTGAAGAGCCCAAAAGCTTGGTTTCAAGAATCTGAAAGCTACACCAATGTTCCACAACTTGAAAGGCACCCCTTGGGGGATCGGGAACTCACTGCAGCTGGGCCCAAGAGCTGGGTAGAGAGCCTTTTATGTCCATGAGGATCATATCAAGCGGCCAGAAGACTATCCCTTTGAGTAAATCTGGGTTCACCGGTGATCTGGAGTGGATGGTTCTCATGATGCTTTTTGTTTCCTCCATCGTCATAGTCTTCCAGGCAGACAGGGTGCTTCCAGCGTGGTGTTTTGGTAAGCTGGAGGTGAGGCTATGAGGGTGTGGTTCAGGGTCAAAGTTGTTGTAGACAGTTTGTATTTTGTCACTGACATTGTCTGATAGTCTGTCGCAAAAGTCCTGTGAGAGGGTGGCGCTGTTCTAGGAGGAAAGTTCGCTGAATTCTTTGATGATTGGGAAGATCTCCTTGTTGCTGTTGCCACTGCTCTCTATGTGTTCAGCTAGGACCTTGTTTTTGGTTTCCCTGATCTAGTAGTAGTATTGTCTTTGGGCAGCCCTGAAGGTATTCTTGTCTGTCTCTTATCGTCTGGTTCTTCATTTTTTATCTAATGGTGTGCAGTGTTGCTTGGTTGCTCAGAGTTCATCTGAGTACAAGCTGGCCTTTAAGTGGTGGCTGTATTTGAAGGGTACCAGGGAGATATCACAGTTGGATAAGCAATTGTTGATTTGGTCTGTGTCAACATTTATGTCTCTGTGAGTATGGATCTGGTTTTACATAGGGCATGGGCCCAGTCTGCTTCTGTGCTGCTGTTCAAGCTGCATTTCATCTGGCTGGTTTTGGCGGGTGTCTTGAGGCAGGGTGTGGTTATCTGGAAGTGGACAATGGAGTGGTTGGTACCTGAAGGGTGTAATGGTGGTGAACTTGACTCCTTTGAAGGCAACAAGGATGGGGTTGAGGGTGTGTCTGGCTACGTGGATGATGTAGGAGGTGAGTCTGAGGATATGGAGGCTTTCGAGGAGCGCCGTGGTGCTGAGGTCAGTCTGGTCTTTTAGGAGGAGGTTGAGGTCTCCTTGGAGAATGTAGGTCGTGGAGTCCAAGGCGAGGGGGGTGACAAAGCCTGTGATGTCTTGGGTAAAGCATGTTCACAGACTCGATTGGGTACAAGGAAAGGGTTCTGATCCATGTGAAGTTTGCTGTAGTTTGGAACTTGAACTGAGGGTACTCCATGGAAGGGATCATGTTTTCGGTTGTTGTGATGCAGTTGAGAGATTCCTTGAAGTTGCCTGTGACTCTTCCTGGTTTGATATCGCTCATGTCATGTGATTTTGTATCCTGCTGGGATTGCTGTGGCGCTGTAGGGGCCAACAAGGCTTCAGCCATGTTACCATTGTAACACCATAATCGTAGTCAGGATAAGGCACAAGCAACCCCCAAATTAAGCTGTGCTTATCCCCAGTAGCTTGGCGCAGAGCAGTCAGGCTTAAATTAGAGGCACTGTGTAAAGTATCTGTGCAACACTTCAAACAGTAAAACTGTGAAAACACCACACACAAAAAGATCCAGTACCAGGGTAGAAAAATAAAGCAAAATGTATTTAATAAAACGAGACCAAAACAACAAAAATCCAATGAGTAGACCCAGAGTTATTAATTTTTCAAGGAAAAACTGTAAAATTGCGCCCAGAAGCACAAAGTACCAACTGCAAGGTTTACCTTCCAAAGTTTAGAGGTGAGAGTCCTGTTTAAGTCAGAGGGGACCATGGGTAGCAAGGAGAGCATTGAGGGCGGTGGTCCGAGTGGTGGAAAGAATAGGCAGATGGAAGGTCTGTTACTTAGCGGTGGCAGTTCTCTGCGAGTGATCAATGCTTGCTGTGCAAAGAGATGGGCTGGCAGAGGCTTGTGCTGAATGTCTATGCAAGCAGTGTGGTTCTGGCCAGAATGGGCTGGTTTGTGGTTGTGAAGAGCCCAAAAGCTTGGTTTCAAGAATCTGAAAGCTACACCAATGTTCCACAACTTGAAAGGCACCCCTTGGGGGATCGGGAACTCACTGCAGCTGGGCCCAAGAGCTGGGTAGAGAGCCTTTTATGTCCATGAGGATCATATCAAGCGGCCAGAAGACTATCCCTTTGAGTAAATCTGGGTTCACCGGTGATCTGGAGTGGATGGTTCTCATGATGCTTTTTGTTTCCTCCATCGTCATAGTCTTCCAGGCAGACAGGGTGCTTCCAGCGTGGTGTTTTGGTAAGCTGGAGGTGAGGCTATGAGGGTGTGGTTCAGGGTCAAAGTTGTTGTAGACAGTTTGTATTTTGTCACTGACATTGTCTGATAGTCTGTCGCAAAAGTCCTGTGAGAGGGTGGCGCTGTTCTAGGAGGAAAGTTCGCTGAATTCTTTGATGATTGGGAAGATCTCCTTGTTGCTGTTGCCACTGCTCTCTATGTGTTCAGCTAGGACCTTGTTTTTGGTTTCCCTGATCTAGTAGTAGTATTGTCTTTGGGCAGCCCTGAAGGTATTCTTGTCTGTCTCTTATCGTCTGGTTCTTCATTTTTTATCTAATGGTGTGCAGTGTTGCTTGGTTGCTCAGAGTTCATCTGAGTACAAGCTGGCCTTTAAGTGGTGGCTGTATTTGAAGGGTACCAGGGAGATATCACAGTTGGATAAGCAATTGTTGATTTGGTCTGTGTCAACATTTATGTCTCTGTGAGTATGGATCTGGTTTTACATAGGGCATGGGCCCAGTCTGCTTCTGTGCTGCTGTTCAAGCTGCATTTCATCTGGCTGGTTTTGGCGGGTGTCTTGAGGCAGGGTGTGGTTATCTGGAAGTGGACAATGGAGTGGTTGGTACCTGAAGGGTGTAATGGTGGTGAACTTGACTCCTTTGAAGGCAACAAGGATGGGGTTGAGGGTGTGTCTGGCTACGTGGATGATGTAGGAGGTGAGTCTGAGGATATGGAGGCTTTCGAGGAGCGCCGTGGTGCTGAGGTCAGTCTGGTCTTTTAGGAGGAGGTTGAGGTCTCCTTGGAGAATGTAGGTCGTGGAGTCCAAGGCGAGGGGGGTGACAAAGCCTGTGATGTCTTGGGTAAAGCATGTTCACAGACTCGATTGGGTACAAGGAAAGGGTTCTGATCCATGTGAAGTTTGCTGTAGTTTGGAACTTGAACTGAGGGTACTCCATGGAAGGGATCATGTTTTCGGTTGTTGTGATGCAGTTGAGAGATTCCTTGAAGTTGCCTGTGACTCTTCCTGGTTTGATATCGCTCATGTCATGTGATTTTGTATCCTGCTGGGATTGCTGTGGCGCTGTAGGGGCCAACAAGGCTTCAGCCATGTTACCATTGTAACACCATAATCGTAGTCAGGATAAGGCACAAGCAACCCCCAAATTAAGCTGTGCTTATCCCCAGTAGCTTGGCGCAGAGCAGTCAGGCTTAAATTAGAGGCACTGTGTAAAGTATCTGTGCAACACTTCAAACAGTAAAACTGTGAAAACACCACACACAAAAAGATCCAGTACCAGGGTAGAAAAATAAAGCAAAATGTATTTAATAAAACGAGACCAAAACAACAAAAATCCAATGAGTAGACCCAGAGTTATTAATTTTTCAAGGAAAAACTGTAAAATTGCGCCCAGAAGCACAAGTACCAACTGCAAGGTTTACCTTCCAAAGTTTAGAGGTGAGAGTCCTGTTTAAGTCAGAGGGGACCATGGGTAGCAAGGAGAGCATTGAGGGCGGTGGTCCGAGTGGTGGAAAGAATAGGCAGATGGAAGGTCTGTTACTTAGCGGTGGCAGTTCTCTGCGAGTGATCAATGCTTGCTGTGCAAAGAGATGGGCTGGCAGAGGCTTATGCTGAATGTCTATGCAAGCAGTGTGGTTCTGGCCAGAATGGGCTGGTTTGTGGTTGTGAAGAGCCCAAAAGCTTTGTTTCAAGAATCTGAAAGCTACACCAATGTTCCACAACTTGAAAGGCACCCCTTGGGGGATCGGGAACTCACTGCAGCTGGGCCCAAGAGCTGGGTAGAGAGCCTTTTATGTCCATGAGGATCATATCAAGCGGCCAGAAGACTATCCCTTTGAGTAAATCTGGGGTCCTGGGTTCAAGATGAAGTTGTATGTACAGTTCTAATTCCCTGGGCAAGAGGGTAGCAGGAGCAGGTCAGCACAGCAGGATGCCTGTTCCTTTGGAGCAGCAGTCCAGAAGAATGGAAGTCCTTGTAGCAGCACATCAGTCCTTCTGCCTAGTAGAGTATCCACAGGTCCAGAAGTGTACTGAAGATGTAGTGTCTGAGGTCCTTCTTTTATTAAGAAAAAAAAGTTGTGCCTTGGAAGTGGGAAGAAACTTCTAGAGGCATGCCTTTGATGTGCACAGAAGCCCTGAATTCCTGGCCCTAGCTCCAGATTAAGTGCATGGGGTATGCAGCCCTTTGGGTGGAGACTGGACACAGCCCAATCAAGAGTAAGTGAGGCTGGACCCAGTTCCTCCCATCCATCCTGTAGTGATGGCCCATCCAATCACACCTAAGCTCACAATGTGTGTGGCTGTCCAAGAGGAATACACAAAGCCCACCTGCCATCAACAGCCCATTGTCATGTGACTGAGAGACAGACTGCAGGCATCCAATGGCCAAGGCAAGAAAAATGCTCAGTACTCAGACCATCGTCCTTATGTGTTGCTAAAGTTGCCCTAAGTGGGAAGGCTACGCCCAGATGTGGGTCCTGTGTTCACTGTGCCACTGGATTCAAGCTAGCCTGGCTGATGAAGGGTGATACCCTGAAAATGGTCCCAGGATGCTTGTTTCTGTTTCTAGTTCAGGGAGGACCTGGCTTGGCAGTTCGGGTTGGACTGTTCCCATGCGAAACAGGGTCAAGACTGATTTGCATGTGGCTGGGTCCAAACTGAGGTGGCATGGTGAGCAAAAGAATGATAGATTAAACCCACATCTAGTACTGGGGGTGAGTGCTTGCATTGTTCAGCACTCCATCCATTATCCTTTTGTAGTGCTAAGGGAAGAAAAAGCCAACTTTCTAAAAGTGCCATTTTTAGAATAGCAATTTAAAATCCTACTTCACCATAAGTTAGGATTTCAAATTGTGATTCCACAGAAGCCAAACATGACCTGGTTACATCTTCTCATTGAGAAATTACACTTATAAAATTGAAAAAGACAACTCCAACGTTCTCCAGTAAGAGAGATTGGCCTTGCATTAGCAGAGAATGAATTTAAGAACTTTTCACTACCAGGCCATGTAAAACTAAAAAGTCCTACCTTTATAACAGATTGCACCCTTCCCTCTGGGCTGACCAGAGCCTACCCTAGGTTTGATTTATATGTATTAAAAAGGAAGGTCTGGGGGTATGGCTTGGCTCACCAGCAAGTTGGCCATCACTCTGTAAGGCTCTGCTGGGCTGGGGGCCTATTTATTACATTTCTCCTAGGAGCGGCCCCTTTTGTGTGCTATTTATAGAGGGGAGCCCTCCTGTTAATCCCCCTGAGGCAGTGTGTTGATTTCTTTGGCGGCTTTCCTGGGCGCTCTTTGCCAGGAGAGGGCCGGACTGGGCATACCGTCACCTCTCTGGGGCCTTCCGTGGGAGGCGTTTTCTGCCCCACGGACTGCGCTGTCCCAGGGCCTTGTGGGCTTTCCCGGCCAGTCGCCGGGGTGGAAGCTCTGGTTTCAGAGCGGCGGAGCACAGTGGGGGGTGAGCTCCTGCTCGCCCCCTGAGGCCAGATTGGTGGTCGGGTCGGACCGCGGCCTTGTGCAGAGCATGGCCTTGCTTGGGACGGGGCTTGCGCTCCACTCTGGTGCCTGCGGCCTGCACGGCTGAGGAGGGGCCTGTGTGGGCTGGCTGGTGACAGCTGCGGAGCCTCACGGAGTTGTGTGGACCCTAGGTGGTGGGTCTGTTCCTCTTTGCTGGAGGAGGTGCCTGGCAGCAGAGTGTGAAGGTTGGTGCCTGGGCCCCTGCTGATGGTAACTCTGCTGGGGGCCTGAATCTCCTCTGCCTGATCCTTGCTGCGTGAGGAGGTGGACTCGTCCAGCTGCTGCGGTGGGTGCAGGTGGCGCTCTGACTGGGGGCCCTTCGGCGGTCAGGTCAGTCCGTGGGCCGTTGGTGGAACTGTGTGAGCTGCTGGACTGGGCTTGATGTCGATGCTACTCCCTGTGTGCTGATTCTGGACCTGTGGCGCAGGGTGAGTTGCTGGACGGGGCCTGGACATGGGGTCTGGTCCTTGCTTTCCCGGGATCGGCTCCGATGGGCCGTTGTACCTGGAGGTGCATTCCGGGGATCTGTTGACCTGATCTGGCGGATGGAGCTCCCCTGGAGACGGCTGAGACTTGCAGAGTGGAGGTGACTGGGCCTGGCGTGCCTCCCACTACTTTCGTGGTGCTGATCTGTGCTGCTGCACTGGTGGGAGCTGTTGGCATCCCTTGGCTGGTCGCCTCATTTGTCACTTGTGGTCCAATTGTGGTCTGCTGGTAGGGCTCCGGGCTAGTGGTCTCTATTGCGGCAAGGATGGGGAAGGTGGAGCAGAAGCAGGCAAAACTTACCTTTGACGTAGGTAGGAAGAAGGGTGGAGGGTCTAGTACCCCTTCCAATGGGCCGTCCATGGAGGAGGGGGCTTCAGACGCCTCTGTCAAGGCTATGTTTTTTTGACTTAAAGCAGACCCTCGCTGCTATAGATTCCAAGCGTGACCATCTGACGGAACAGCTGGACCGTATCAGGGCCAGAGTGGACGATCATGACTCCGGGTTTGACTAGCTGGAGGCACGCACTTCTGAGATGGAGGATCAGCGACACGGTGACGGAGAACATCTGCTGTGTATGGAGCGTGTATTGGAGGTGATTCGCAGCAAGAAGGAGGACTTGGAGGCGCGGTAGAGCCGCAATAACATTCGCATAGTTGGTCTTCCGGATTCCACTGAGATGGGTAGGATGGAAGATTTTGTGGAGTCCATGCTGTCAGATCTTTTTCCTGGTGAACTCTCCCAATTGCTGGTGGTGGAGAGGGCCCACAAGTCGTTGGGCCCTCGGCCGCCACCTGGCACCCCTCCGTGGCCTATCATTGTTCGTCTGTTAAATTACCGTGACAGAGATACAGTTCTCTGACTGGCGAGGGAGCGGCGACCTATCATTTAACAAAACTCTGAATTGTGCATCTTCCCTGATTACACCCCGGGAGTACAGACTGCGTGTAAGGCTTTCCTCCAGATCAAACGCACCCTCAGCCAGACTGATGCTAGATATTCTCTTATCTATCCTGCGAAGCTGAGAGTGCAACATGGGGGTAAACTAAATTTCTTCACGGACCCGAAATTGGCAGCTAAGTTTGCCAAAACAGTTCCTAACAGTGGAATGCTGTGAGATAGAGCTTGCCAGCTTGTTTCTATTTATGGTCCTAATACCAATTACCCCGAATTTTTCCGTGAATTGTGGCGGCTGATTGAGTCACTGGGATGTGGCATCTTGATTGGGGAGGGGATTTCAATGTCATTCTGGATTGGACTGCGAAAGCCTGGCTAGAGTACAGCATGTTGCTGCTGCTAAAGCCCTGTCGTCTGTTATGACTGAGGGGTCCCTGGTGGATCTCTGGCGGGAGTGACACCAGAATGCTAGAGAGGGCACCTGCGTTAATTATGCTCATAAGAGCTGATCTCGTATCGATCGTTGGTTGGGCACGAGAGAAGTGGTGCTTTGGACGCGGTCGGTCGAGCATGTGGCACGCACTTTGTCAGATCACTCGCCGGTTAAGTTAGTGCTGGCGCTGCCAGGAGAGCCGGGGTGTGCGTATGCGTGGCGTTTACCGCATGGAGCTTTGCAAGATCAGGTGTTCCGGGAGGAAGTTCGAAGGCCATTATTCACTATTTTAATGAGAATTGTGGGTCGGTGAGTTCCGCTGGTACCTTGTGGGAGGCATATAAGGTGGTAATTTGGGGGGTATGTCTCTCTAAACAGCACGGTGTGCTGAAGTCACTGCGGCAGAACTTGGCTGACATGGAGGCGCAGATAGTTGAGCTGGAGGGGCGTCTGGTTGTTGACTGGTCTGGGGATGAACTCTCCGCTTTACGAAGAACTGTCACACAATATGGGGAGGCTTCTTTGCAGGAGATCTGCTTTCTGGGGAAGCATGCCAAGGCAAGGAGGTACGGGGAAGGAGAGATGGCAGGACGCACCCTTGCGAGTATGCTGCGAAGGCCATGGGCGAGTGACTATATTGTCGAGCTGAGCGACGCGTCGGGAGAGCATGTGGTGAGGTCGGATGGCATCCTGCAGGTCTTTACTGACTTCTTTGGAGAATTATATGCGGAGTCTTCTGGCCTGGACCCAGTGGACATGCAAGACTATTTTTCTGTGATTAGCTTGCTGTGGTTTGATGATGCGCATAGGTCCTATCTAGACGTCCCCTTCACAGTGGAAGATGGCAAAACGGCGATTCGTAGCTTGCCTGGCGAAAGGTCTCCTGGGCTGGACGGTCTCACTCCGTCCTTTATAAAGAGTGTGCGGACCTTCTAGCACCTCACTTGTTGGAGGTGTACGTGGAATCTTTGGAGACTGGGGTTATCCCTGCCTCCTTGCGTGAGGCCCTGATCATCACAATACTAAAGCCTGGCAAGGATCGGTGCAGCTGCGACTCGTATCGACTGCTCTCTATGATTAACCCCTTCGCTGCCAAAAAAAAGTGAAAAAGGGGCTGCATAAGAAGGCTTGTGTTTTTTCCCCTGAAAATGGCATCAACAAAGGGTTTGCGGTGCTAAAATCACCAGCTTCCCAGCTTTCAGGAACAGGCAGACTTGAATCAGAAACCCCAATTTTTCAACACAATTTTGGCATTTTACTGGGACATACCCCATTTTTACGATTTTTTGTGCTTTCAGCCTCCTTCCAGTCAGTGACAGAAATGGGCATGAAACCAATGCTGGGTCCCAGAAACCGCAACATTTCTGAAAAGTAGACAAAATTTGGAATTCAGCAAGGGGTAATTTGTGTAGATCCTACACGGGTTTCATACAGAAAATAACAACTGAAAAAACAAAATATTGAAATTGAGGTGAAAAAATCTGCAATTTTTCTCTACGTTTTAGTCTGTAACTTTTTCCTGCAATGTCATATTTTTGAAAGCAATATACTGTTACGTCTGCTGGACGCTTCTGGTTGCGGGGATATATAGGGCTTGTAGGTTCATCAAGAACTCTAGGGTCAATAAACGACTTGCACCCTGCAGTGGGTTTTCATTCTATACTGGGTATACAGCAATTAATTTGCTGAAATATAAAGAGTAAAAAATAGCTATCAAGAAAACCTTTGTATTTCCAAAATGTGCACAAGATAAGGTGTTGAGGAGCAGTGGTTATTTGCACATCTCTGAATTCCAGGGTGCCCATACTAGCATGTGAATTACAGGGCCTTTCTCAAAAGACGTCTTTTTTACACACTCTCTTATATTTGGGAGGAAAAAATGTAGAGAAAGACAAGGGGCAATAACACTTGTTTTGCTATTCTATGTTCCCCCTAGTCTCCCGATAAAAATGATACCTCACTTGTGTGGGTAGGCCTAGCGCCCGTGACAGGAAATGCCCCAAAACACAACGTGGACACATCCCATTTTTTTTACAGAAAACAGAGGTGTTTTTTGCAAAGTGCCTACCTGTAGATTTTGGCCCCTAGCTCAGCCGGCACCTAGGGAAGCCTACCAAACCTGTGCATTTTTTAAAACTAGAGACCTAGGGGAATCCAAGATGGGGTGACTTGTGGGGCTCTGACCATTTTCTGTTACTCAGAATCCTTTGCAAACCTCAAAATTTGGCTAAGAAAACACATTTTCCTCACATTTCGGTGACAGAATGTTCTGGAATCTGAGAGGAGCCACAAATTTCCTTCCACCCAGCGTTCCCCCAAGTCTGCCGATAAAAATGGTACCTCACTTGTGTGGGTAGACCAGGCGCCCACGAAAGGAAATGGCCCAAAACACAACGTGGACACATCACATTTTCCCAAAGAAAACATACCTGTTTTTTGCAAAGTGCCTAGCTGTGGATTTTGGCCTCTAGCTCAGCCGGCACCTAGGGAAACCGACCAAACCTGCGCATTTTTGAAAACTAGACACCTAGGGGAATCCAAGATGGAGTGACTTGTGGGGCTCTCAACAGGTTCTGTTACCCAGAATCCTGTGCAAACCTCAAAATATGGCCAAAAAGGCACTTTTTCATCACATTTCGGTGACAGAAAGTTCTGGAATCTGAGAAGAGCCACAAATATCCTTCCACCCAGCGCTCCCCCAAGTCTCCCGAATGGTACCTCACTTGTGTAGGTGGGCCAAGTGCTTGTGACAGGGAAGAGCCAAAAACAAAACCAAAGCGGGTCCAAAAAGGCAGTTTGAAAAAAAAAGAATTGTCACTATAGATGAGACAATGCTGGGTGGCAGGAATTTTGTGGATTCCTGCAGATTCCGGAAGGTTCCATCACAAAAATGTGGGAAAAATGTGTGATTTCCAGCAAAGTTGGAGGTTTGCAGGGCATTGTGGGTAAGAAACTGGTGCGGGTGCCTGTGAAGCACACCACCCTGGAATCACCTAGATGTTTAGTTTTCAGATGTGTCTTGGTCTTGTGGAAAAGTCCACAATGTGCAGCCCTCACCATTCCAAGTGGGACGATTTTGAGAGTTAGCCAAGCTCTCATGGCCCAAATGTAAAACGAAAACCCAAATATATCAAATGTCCTCTTGCTTGCCGTGGGATAAGATGTCTTAGTGTGTGGGGGAGAGCTGAAAGACTGTTACCCCTTCAGTTGGGGTGGGGGCATAACCAGGCCCATACTGGTTGGTAGCCACCACCCCACAATTTTTTTTGTTTTTTGAAATTCCCTGGCATCTAGTAGACTTTCTGCCCCCCCAGGGTGTGGATCGGGGGTAATTGCCCCATCTGCCCACTAGTGGACAGAACAACTTTGTCCCCATTTATTTGGGGTGGGGGTATGGCATACCCCCACCCTCTTATTTTGAAAAACAAATCTTCCGTGGTCTCTGGTGGGCTTTCTGCCCCCCTTGGGGGCAGATGGGCCTACCAAAAATAAGCCAATCTGCCCCCAAGGGGGGCAGATATGGCCAACAGTAATGTGCCCCCATGGGGAGCGACCCTTGCCCAAGGGGCTGCCTCCCCAAACAAAACACACACATACACACACACCAATCCATGGTGCCTAAATGGTTTTTGCCCCCCGGGGGCAGATCGGCCAAATAGAAATAGGCCGATCTGCCCCCAAGGGGAGGAGAAATGGCCTAAAATAAATTTGCCCCCCCCAGGGGTCCGGCCCTTGCCTAAGGGGTAGTTCCCCTTGCGTCAAATTGGCGCAAAAAAAAAAACAGTGCCTAGTTGTTTCTGGCCCCCTAGGGGGCAGATAGGCGTAGCGAAAATCGTCCGATCTGCCCACAAAGGGGGCAGAAATGGCGTAAATACAATTCCCCCCCCCAGGGGAGCGACCCTTGCCTAAGGGGTCGCTCCCCATCTGTAAAACAAACAAAAAAAATCCCTGGTGCCTAGTGGTTTCTGCCCCCCATGGGGGCAGAAATGGCCCAAAATAAATTTGCCCCCCCGGGGAACGACCCTTGCCTAAGGGGTCGCTCCCCTTGTGTGAAATTGACGCTAAAAAATAAAGATCCCTGGTGTCTGGTGGTTTCTGCCCCCCTTGGGGCCAGATTGGCATAGCAAAAACCGGCTGATCTGCCCCTAAAGGGGGCAGAAATGGCCTAAATACAATTTGCCCCCCCACCCAGGGGAGCGACCCTTGCCTAAGGGGTCACTCCCCATCTGTAAAACAAAAAAATAAATAATCCCTGGGGCCTAGTGGTTTCTGCCCCCTTGGGGGCAGATTGGCCTAATTAAAATAGGCTGATCTGCCCCCCAGGAGGGCAGAAATGGCCTAAAATAAATTTGCCCCCCACAGGAGTGACCTTTGCCTAAGGGGTCACTCCCCTTGCGTAAATGTAAATGTAAATTAGCACTTGTATAGCGCACTACTCACCCGTTAGGGTCTCAAGGCGCTGTACTCATACCGCTATGGAACCCCTCCTGTCTTTTCCCTGTGAGGCACCCACTCGTGAGCACCCCCAGGGTGAAGCCAGGCATCCAAGCGCTGTTGGGGCCGTTGTGGAGATTAAGCAAGCTATTGGCCAGAGTTGCAGAGTGGGACCCATGAATTAGATTAGGCACCGAGGCGAGAATTATCTGGTCAAGGGGAATTGAGCCCAAGACCTGCCGAAGCGGGACTTGAACGCTGGTCTTGAGCCAGATCTCTGCTTCAGGGTCTGCCGCTCTAACCATTGAGCCACACTTCTCCACGTGAAATTAGTGTTTGAAAGAAAACTCCCTGGTGTCTAGTGGTTTCTGCCCCCCTGGAGCGATGGTTGCCTAAGAGGTCGCTCCCCACCTCTAAAAAAAAAACAAAAAAATAAATAAAAAAAAATTATCCCTGGTGTCTAGAGGTTTCTGCCCAAAGGCATTGAAAAAAAATGACCCCCTGGGGAGCAACCCTTGCCCAAGGGGTCGCTATCCTTTTGCCAATTTTCTAACAAAATAATATCCCTGGTGTCTAGTGGGCATTTTAGCAGTCGGATCGCTTCACAATCCGGCTGCTAAAATGCTCTGAGAGACTTCAAAGGAAAGCGCGAACCGCCACACAACTCCACGCACGGTGGATAAAATCAGTTTCAGGAGCGCCGCATCATTCACAACAAGAGTCAACCCACAGTCCCATGTCAAGCAAACCGCGGGGGTATGGTACAAGCGGTGCAGGAATTTGAAGTGAGTAAGATGTAGTCTATAATTGGGGCAGAGCACCCGCATATGCGAGCAACATTTCTTCCACATCTCATCAGATGTCCACTTCCCACCATGTCTTAGCAGTCATCACCGCTCCTTGCTTCTCGCTCTGCAAGCTATTATAAAACTTAGTAATGAGCCGGTGAGGGGATTGCGCACAATACAACACCTCCAGCGCCTGACACACCAGCGGGGCCTCAGGAAGGCCCGGGTAGCGGGCACAAAGCATTGCGCCAATACGCAGCACATATAACCGATGCAACGCAGAGTCGTGTCCATCTCCCATTTCCGACGAGATAAGCCGCCCCTCCATGAACCAGTCACCCAGGAGAGTTAAGCTCGATTCATGGAGGAATTTACGCAGTCGGGCGGCCTGGAACATCTGCTCGTCTTCAATATCTGAAACCGGCATCGAAGGGGCGAACGGCTCACTCACACCAACCAGGCGCAGCAAAGCAGCCCAGGCCCGCATCGTACAGATCCACAGTATCCAAACCACGCGGCCTAGGGCGGGAAGGGTTCCCAATCATCCGTGACAAACCATCCGGCCACACCGCATCACACTCAGGCGCACGATGCGGTAAATATCGGATGGGGAGTATCCAGAAATGTGCAGAATGAGCCTGTGCACAATGATAGTGAAGCCCCAAGATTTTGTTATCGATATTAACCCCTTCCCCGCCATGGACGTAATGGTTATGTCCATGGCAGCGCCTGTGTGGTGCCATGGACGTAACCATTACGTCCTGCGACCGGCCCTCGGGGGAAGCGCTAGGGCTCCCCCGAGGGCCACCCCCCCACCCCCCCAGGCCAGGGCTGAAAGGGGAATCCCTTCCCCTTCCACCCCCGAACCCCCCCTCAGTGACAATCACTGAGCCTCCCCATCGCGCTGAAAGCTCAGCTTCCAGCGTGATCGAAAGAGAAATGCTTTCCATTTCTCTTTCGATCACGTGGGAGAGGCCCGGAGAGGCTTCAAAGGGAAGGAAATGTATTTCCTTCCCTTTGAAGTCTCTCCAAGCGTTTCAAAAGCCGGATTGCTTGCAATCCGGCTTTTGAAACACCCACTAGACACCAGGGATGTTTTCTTTTTTTTTTAAATGGACGCAAGGGTCGATCCCGGGGGGGCATTTTTTATAAGGCTTTTCTGCCCCCCCCTGGGGGCAGATCGGCCTATTATCTATTATTAGGCCGATCTGCCCCCAGAGGGGGCAGAAACCTCTAGGCACCAGGGATAAAAACAAATTGTTTTGTTTTTTGTTTTAGGTGTAGGGAGCGACCCCTTAGGCAAGGGTCGCTCCCATAGGGGGCAAATTATATTTAGGCCATTTCTGCCCCCCTTGGGGTCAGATCGGCCTATTGTTATTAGGCCGATCTGCCCCCAGGGGGGGCAGAAACCTCTAGGCACCAGGGCAAATTGTTTTTAGTTTTTTTTTATGTTTGTTTGTTTTTTTAGAGATGGGGAGCGACCCCTTAGGCATTCTTGCCTTTCTCTACATTTTTTACTTCCAAATGTAAGACAGTGTGTAAAAAAGACATCTATTTGAGAAATGCCCTGTAATTCACATGCTAGTTTGGGCACCCAGGAATTCAGAGATGTGCAAATAACCGCTGCTTCTCAACACCTTATCTTGTGCCCATTTTGGAAATACAAAGGTTTTCTTGATACCTATTTCCCACTTTTTATATTTCACCAAATTAATTGCTGTGTTCCCAGTATACAATGAAAACCCGTTGCAAGGTGCAGCTCCTTTATTGGCTCTGGGTACCTAGAGTTCTTGATGAACCTACAAGCCCTATATATCCCCACAACCAGAAGAGTCGAGAAGATGTAAAGGTATATTGCTTTTGAAAATATGACATTGCAGGAAAACGTTACAGAGTAAAACATAGAGAAAAATGGCTGTTTTGATTAAACCCAAGTTACCAACTAACGAATATTCCAGTATTTCATAGGCTCACATGGGTTTTGACATACTGATTCGTATACATATCATAGAGGTGTGCCACAGATGAACCGCAAGAGCATTCACTACAATGGTATAGAGCACGACAAGATGAGTCCAACTAACAAGGTAGTCAGTTGTTCAGGGAATCCCAAGGAATCTATTCAGTCCGTGTGTGTCAGTTTTTTTAATCTGAACATCCATCGCTGCTCAAATGTGAGAAGGGCCTTGCTAATGTCATTGTGTTTATGTTCCAATCTTTCTAGCGCCACCAACTGCATGTCATCTGTTTATGATTCTTTTCAGTATAATGCCTAGTGAGCTTCGTGTTATCTCTCCTGCATCTTATGGTACTCCTGTGTTCCATGATACGTGTTTTTACCTTTCATGTCGTCATTCCCACATAAAGAAGGTTGCAGGGGCATGTCAGCACATATATTACATCACTGGAATTACAATTTGCTAGTTGATTTAATACCCACAGGTTTGACAAGCCCAAGTCGACTGTTTTACATTTAATGTTAAAATTACATACACACAACACCCGCATGACTGGTGTCTCTACGGGGCGGCGTATTCAATAATGTCAATTGAGTGTTTTTGATCTTTTTGTTTGGTCGTGTTTGCACCAGTGTGTCCCTCAGGTTCTGATCGCATCTGAACAGAAACAGTGGTTTCTCAATATTCAGATTGCCAATTTTCAAAATGCCCCAGTGTTTTTTTTAATTAGCTTTGTTACCTCATTAGAGTTGCGGCTGAATGCGGCAACACAAATGGGCCTCGGTTTCCAATGACAGTGAAACGTGTTCAATAAAGACTCTCTATTATTATTTCTAGCATGTTTTTTAGCTCTTGTAATAATGCTCTCTTGGTATCCCTTTTCTCTATGTTTAGAGGACAGCTTTTCTGCGTGTTCTTCAAATTAATTTACATCCGTGCAGTTGTATCTTAGTCTCAGGAACTGACCTGTTTGGAGACCTTCCCTTAGGGGCCGGGAATGGAAGCTATTATACCATAACAGACTGTTCCTAACAGTTGGTTTATAGTAAACCTCCATCTTCCAAATCTACCATGAAAGTGGAGAACTTAAGTCCAAAAAAGGCGTTACTCACGGCCATTGTGAATTTGAGAAATGGGTCCATACTATTCAACCAGGTCATGAACTCCTCTGCCTCTTCCTTGATACCCTGCCAAATGACTAGGATATCATCTATATATCTTCTCCATAATTTCATGTGTCTCCAGAAATGGTTATCTTCAGAGTATATAAATTCAGTTTCAAAATTGTGTAACTATAGGCAGGCCAAGCTGGGGACAGAGCTGCTGCCCACGGATATCCCGTGTGTCTGAAGGAAAAACTCCCCCTCATGTTCAAATACATTTCTTGTCAGAAACATGTGCATGCACTCCAATATGAATTCTGCTGGTGTCATTTTCCCTCTCTGTCTGAACCTGAGCAAACCTTCAATCACCTTCAACATTGCCTCTTGGGGAATACCTGTGTACAATTATTCCACATCCAAAATTAGCAATAGCTCACTTTCTGGGTCAAACCTACCATCCCTGCCATCCCTGAGTATATTGAGAATATCTTAAGTGTGTTTCAATATTATGGCATTGTGCTAACAATTGGTTTAAAAAAGAAATCCAGAAGTTTCGAGAGAGGTTCTAGGATGGAACATATACCTGACACTATCTGTTTTCCCATGGGGGGGTTTGGCGGGGGTGGTTCGTTTTTGTGGACCTTAAGCATGATGTAAAAATATGGATTTTTTGGTTCTTTCTCGATTAGAAAGGATACCTCTTTTTCTGTTATCTACCCATTGTCTAGGCCCCCTTGTATTAGAAATTATATTTCTTCCTTGATCTCCAGTGTGGGGTCTATTGTTAGCTTTTTGTAGTGTTATGGGTTCCCCAGGAGTTAATTACATTCTGTGTGATACATTTCTTTTGGTAGGATCACTGTGCCTCCCCACTTGTCAGCTGGTTTAATGATTACAGAATGGTCACTTTTAGGGTCTTTTAATGCCTCTCTTTCCGCTTTATTGAAGTTCTGGAATGTGCTTCGATTGTTCTCTGACATTGATCTTAGACGCACCTCTACTGCCTGTTCAAATTTGGCCACCTCAGGTGGTAATTGTTGGATTGTAGAGGTGATGGAGGATTTTTTATGCAATCCAGTATTGTTTTCCCTTTCTTTTTCTAAGTCTTTTCCCTCACGCATTGAGAAGAATACTTGTAGTCTGATTCTTCTAAAACATTCATTTAGTTCAACTCTTAAAAGGAAGGGATCATCTTTTGTGTTGGAAAAAAGCCTAGACCATTATTATTAACACTCTTTTCGGTCTCTATGAGGACCTTACTGCTCAGATTCAGAATTGTGTCCGTTAGGACTGGCTTATGCCCGGTTGGGGTTCCATTGTATTTTTGTAGTTTTCTCTGGGTCTTTCCAAGAGACCTTCTAGTCTCTGTTCTTCCATCATCCCCTCCCTATACCTCGTTCTTAAAAAGGACCCATCTGAGGAGGAGCCTGCCATGGGAGAAGTGTCAGGGGAGGGCCTCCTCATCATCATCATCATTCTCAGGACCATCACCCTCTTGGTGCCATGGTTCTGAGGCCAGGAATTAAAATATTTCTCCTTTCTTTAGCCCTAGAGCTGCAAAGCCGTCCTCCTAGACAGCCTTTTCCTCAGAGTCATCACCCTTTTGGTACTCTGTGAAAACCCTCAACCATTGTGCACCCTCATGAGCATACAGACTGTCGGACGGTCCCACATAGTGGGCCTCTTTCCCACAGCCAGTGCCCTCTCCTTGCAAAACTCCTTCAGCTTCCTCACAATGTAGTATGCTAGGCAGTTGAGATTCAAGAACATTCTGGCAAGGTATCACAGATGCAACAACAAAAAAGCCTGCAGTGTATGATGGTGAAGCAGGAATCAAAGTTAGAAAAATTACCAAAAGAGAAGTTAAAAAACTTGTAATGTCTCAGATAGGGAATGGTAGTGTATACCAGAATACTGTATGGCATTGCAAAAACAAAAGTCCTATCCCACCACTGTTAGAAATTGGGTTACTGATTGACGGGGGTGTGAGCCCTGGTCAAGCAGCAACTACAATCATACTCAGAGTAAGGCACAAGCAAATCCCAAATTAACTTCTGCTTACCCCTGGTAGCTTGGCACAAGGTAGTCAGGCTTAACACAGAGGCAATATCTGGTCGTACTGGACTGGGTCAAAGTTAAAGGTTCAGTCTAAACGCGATGAAGCACGGGTCGGACACAGCCCCAGATTAGTCCAGCAGAATATTTACCTTTGAAAGTTTTGTGCCAAGAGTCCCATTCAAGTTGGAAAGGATTACAGGGAGCAAGGAGAGTGTCGTAGGCAATAAGCAGCGTGACTCAAACAGCAGGCTATCCATTGCAGATGGGCGGGATGGCGATTCACAGTGGCGGCCCTCCGTTGGCGATCGATGCTTGCTGTGCGAAGAGATGGACTGGCATCAGCTCGTGCTGAATTTCAGTGCAAGCAACATGATTCCACTGTGAACGGGCCCTTTTGCAGTCATGACAAGTTGAAAGGCTTCATTTCAAGAGCCCATAAACCACACCAAGGGTACAGGGCCTGAGAGGCACTACTTGCCAATTTGCACAAGACTTTCAAGGTCTGAGATTACCGGGAAAGAAACAGAAATAAAATGGAAGACAGGAAAGCAAGCGAAAAAAAGAAAAATGTGAAGCACAGCAGAGGAAAGAATAATAAAAAGCACAGTAACAAAGAAGAAACAGGAAAGGGAAACATAGAACGCAACAAGGAAGAGAGACTAGAAGCAGGGAAGGGAACAGCAAGTGGTGTGGAAGGCTAGCAGCAGAGAACGGACAGATAAAACTTGGTCAGATGGAAAAAGACATCATTAAAGACTGAGAAAATGTGAATGATTTAATATCAGAAAGAGGTTCTAAAGGGAGCCACCAGTTATGCAGAACACTGCAATAGATCAATTTAGCGCTTTAATGACCCGTTCGCACGGTTTTATGGTTGACATGTCCATTCTCATAGTCATTTGAATATAACAATCTAAGGTTCTTTACCTTCTTCCAACGAGCAGCTTATTTATGATTTATATTTCCCTCTCTAAACAACCCCTGTTGAACAGATGCAGGGCAGAGACTTGTAGCCATAGCCACTGGAATTGTGCAGCAAGAGAGACCCTAATTAGGCAGCGGTTGACTTAAATTATGCAGCCAAGGAAATTCAAATTGGGTGCATACCATGCAGCGTTATTATGTAGCTTTTGATATATTAACTCACATTGATACAAAAAAAGGATTCTAATAATGTTGAACCTTCGGTTTGAAATAAAAATGAAACCTATGCATGCTTGGCAGATATTGCTCAAATTGTTAATCGCAATCAAATAATGATTTAGGGTCTGATTTAATGCACTTGTAGCAAGGTGGACGGAATATGCATCACTTTTGTGACAGAGTATCCCATACACCAAATTCTAAATCAGTCTTTTGGACTTGTCAGAAAATGGGGCCAGTACAACATTAAAGCCACTGCAGGCAGCTTCTATATGGCGCATCACAAATGGCCAGATCTAGCTGCAAGATCACACAAAAATGGCTCAAAAAAGGTTTTATTGCTGTGAAAAAAGATTTCAAACAACAAAATTTAATTTTGCATGGTGCTTTGAAAATCCTTGCATCAAAAATGTAGGAGAGCATAGGCACAATCCTTCGGATAAAATAGTGTGTTAAAAACGTATAGAAATGTGTCAAGCATGGATACACTAATTGTTTGTGATAAAATGTATGTCTTTTTTAATCTGCCCGTCCCCAGATGTATTTTAAAACTAGTTTTCAGTCTGATATGTACAATGTGTTCACACTATGGCCCCAATTGCAAATTTGACAAGCGCCGAGATTTCAGGTGTCTTGGTTTTCTATTATTGCCTAAAATCTCCACACATATATCCACCTAGTATAAAATTCATCCTACAGAATGGGGAAAGACTTTGTGGGCCCGGTCCTACTGAGCAGAAATTCACAACGAGTTCCCAATTCCATGGAGCTCATGTGCTCTGAGCGGAGGTAAATGTCTGCAAGGCAGCCGATGCAGGACGGACGATTACCATGGTGGGTGGGTAGAAAATGAGGAGGGTGTTGTCTGCCCTCGGGAAGGGAGCATGTAATGCGTTGGTAGAGAGTTAAGATAGGGTGCGGGATCATGTCTAGACCATTCCCATTATAAATTTATGGGACAGATTTTCTGGTGAAGAAAATAAAATCAGGGGACATATTAACTAAGGTGGCCGAAGGCACAAATGGCGTGTGTTTGCCCAAGTTTTGTACCCCGGGGAATTTTGGTATTGCAGAAGGGGCCGCAAGCATTTGCACTCCTCTTCTGTAACATAGCTCATGCTGGCATATATGTAATGCGGGCACAAATTCAAAAGGGTGTCCCTCATTTACATAGGGGCATGCAGTATTATACATGTGCCATATTATAGATGGACTTTATTATACACACAAGCACAGAAGCAAAGAGAAAATCACGAGGTGCACTAACTGTGTCCACATGAAGGTAGAAAGGAGAAAGGTGATCCTATACACAAGCCTTGTATTCCACCTAGCATTTTCCTGGTGGGCTACAGCCCTTGGAGGCCAGTTTTGAAAGCCCTGGGCTGGTCCAGCAGGTAGGGGAAGGCTTCAAGAGAAAGAGAGAGAAAGAGAGAGAGCGAGGGAGATGGAAGGTAGATAACAAACAATTAAGTGGGAGAGGAGAGAAGGAGAGGTACAATGGATAAATGGCAAGAGAGCGACTGAACAGGGAGAAGAAGAGAGCAGGGCTAGTTTGAGCATTTTGATCAGGGCTACTTTTGGTTCCCCAGGTGCAATCACTCACTGCATCTGCTTGCAGGTGGTTCGCTGCTCCCCTTTAAGGCACAGGCTGGATTGCCTCCTGCACAGTGAAACATGGACCGTTGGCTTCAAACAGTCAATCCATCTTTGACTAATTCACTTCCTCCAGGACAGGTGAGAGTTTTCAGCTGCAATGAGGACAGTCCATTAATTGGGATAGGTTACACTAACCCAGTCTGCACCTGACACACCCAGCTACCTCTCTGTAATATGTGCCCTGGTGTTCTCACCTTTGGGAAATCTGAGTGTGGGAACACTGGTCCCCATGTAATTGACAGAAGTGGAATGCCATACAGGGCCTAAAAGGGCTCTGTGAGTGCCTCTGTCAATGAAGAAACAATCAACCAGGAATATATCATCAATTCCATATGTAGTACACACAGTGTTCACTGAAAGACAGTAGCATAACGCAAAATGATGGGGATCTCCTGCAGAATGCGGCGAGGGGTTGAATGCAGCCCCCTTGATGGGTTAGGACCCCCCCCCCCCCATGCAACAGGAGCTGCAGGGGCCTGTCTTATTCCCTTGCTGAAAGGCACTTCAAACCCCGGGTTTGCAGAATTCCATAGATCATGGTTGAAGCTCACATTGAAGAAAATTGGATAGAAGTGACTGATTACCCCCACTGGTTGCATCAGCATTCACAAACAGCGAGCTCCGCTGATGGGCTAATGTCACTGCAGTAGGGATCGCCACAGGCAACCTGATTGACGTCTGCAGTGTTCACTTATAGAGTAAAGCAGTACAGACTTGAGAGCATCATAATACATACCATGGGAGTCTGATATTTTACTTTACAGGGACACTTTGAAAACACAGCTAGGGTAGACTACCTACATTTTAACTTTGGCTAGGTAAACACAACTTATACACAACAGAGAACAACTGCAGTTCTACTTTGTACAGTGTTCAAAAGTATGGAGGGGGAACCTACCATTACATAGACTTCTCAAATATATAGCAGCCACAGCACGAAATTCCACTTTACACATGCAGCTGAAATACACAACAGGAACCAACTACCTGCAATTCCAGCTTGAATAGGTAGATACTTCTAATACACAAGAGTGGCCATCTGTCCTTTCTCTTTACAGTTTCCTGCAATACACCAAAGGAACCACCTGACATTCCACACACACTTCAAAAATACACAGCAGAGACAGACTGCATTTCCAATTTACAGAGACATGGCAAATACACCACAGAGACCTCCTGTCACTAAGGTTATCTATATGCTGGAAATATAGAGCAGGAGTTGAGCGACATTCTGCTTTACAGTCACTTAAAGTTTAAAGTTTAAGGATTTATCGAGAGAGTGTCCCAGTGCTGAGCGGACTAAGTGAACTTTATTGCAATAGAGGAAGACCATCCTACCGAAATGCAGAGAGAAATAACCATGTTTTAAAATTCAGTCTGAAACAGTGCTCATACTTCATAGCACGTAGATCAAAGGAAAGAACATCCCAATACACAGCAAGACTTAAATACACAGCAAGGAACATCAGCCATTACACTTTACAGATGCACCAGAAATAATCAGCAGAAAAAATAGGTCATTTAAGTTTATAGCCACCTAATAATTTGTCTGAGATCCCATTTGGCAGGCCACGGGGCAGGCAAGCTCTACTGGGCCACTGTTGCGCTCAGGTCTGTCCTGCTATGACTCTTCACTGTGAGCTAAGCTTGCATCCAGTGCTTACCTTTGGTAAACAAAAGTGCTTTCAGGTCACAGAAAAGTAAAATGCTACACAATTAGATCTGGGTACAGCCACAGGGTATACAATGTCATCTAGGAGCTCGTAGTCAACAACCACACCTTCTGTTGTGCCCTCTTACGGTCTATGGCATCCCCGCAAGATCTGTGCTAAAATCTCAGAGATATGGACAGAGAAAAAGATTAGGCATGGGTGAGCGGTCACTAGGCATTTAACAAGAGCTCACACTGGCAAAACCTTAACTTCCTAATGGCATGATTGTCTATGCATTTTCTAGATACAGACTTTCGAGGCCTCGTCTTAACTTCTCCGCGGAGACACGGCTGCTGTGGCACTGGATGACACACTTATCAGGATCTCACTGTTGGTGTATTCTCCAGCGTCACAGGACTATGGGTGGCAGCCTCACTTAGGCTACTGAGGTGAATCAACATGGCAGGCCAGATTGGTGTGTGCTTGCCTTCGGTAGACACGATCTCCTGGCTGTGGGGTAGGACTTCGGCTTTCACAGTGATAGCGCGCCCGGTCCTTAGTAAGTAAACTTACAAGGGGACGCGTATAGGTTGATGAAACTTTTGAATCGCATGGAGTATCCTAGTCATGCATTGACCACTGAATCAATAACCAACATCAATAATCAAGACACTTTATGAAACCACAGTAGAAACCATACTAATCAGAAATATCAACTACTCAGGAAAAGGGATAACAAATTGTATTCCCTATTGCTTACATTTCTAAGTCATCTGTTAGTTCAATCTTTATTCAAATCAACTCTTTATTAATTCATCAGTTAAAAGACATTGGGCCTCATTACAAGCCTGGCGGTCAAAGACCGCCAGGGTTGTTTTGGCAATTGTACCGCCAATAGGCTGGCGGTACAATTTGCCATAGTATGACCGCGGTGGTAGCGCCACGGTCGCACCGCCGGGACCGGCGGTTTCCCGCCATTGTTTTCCCAGCGGTTATAATCCGCCAGGGCGGCACTGCTTGCAGCGCTGCCCTGGGGATTATGACTCCCCTTCCCACCAGCCTAGAGACTGCCATGGAAAGGCTGGCGGGAAGGGGAGTTGCGGGGCCCCTGGGGGCCCCTGCACTGCCCCCAGGCACAGCCCCACCCTGCTTTTCACTGTCTGCACAGCAGACAGTGAAAAGCACGACGGGTGCAGCTGCACCCTTCGCACGGCCGCAACACCGCCGGCTCCAATGTTACGGCCGACATCCCTGCTGGGCCGGCGGGTGGAAACTCTGCCATTTTATGACCGCAGCGGTAGCGCCACGGTTTCCCGCCATCGTTGTCCCAGCGGTTATAATCCGCCAGGGCAGCACTGCTTGCAACGCTGCCCTGGGGATTATGACTCCCCTTCCCACCAGCCTAGAGACTGCCATGGAAAGGCTCACAGGAAGGGGACTCACGGGCCCCTGGGGGCCCCTGCACTGCCCATGCACTTGGCATGGGTAGTGCAGGGGCCCCCAGGCACAGCCCCACCCTGCTTTTCACTGTCTGCACAGCAGACAGTGAAAAGTGCGACGGGTGCAGCTGCACCCTTCGCACGGCCGCAACACTGCCGGCTCCAATGTTACGGCCAACATCCCCGATGGGCCGGCGGGGATGTTGTAATGCAGCTGCCGGGATTGCGGCCGCATAGGCGGCCTTTCGGCGGTCCAACCTTGGCGGGCGGTGGAGAAGGTTGTAATGAGGGCCATTATCTCTTAAAGAAAACATATGCGGCGAAGCAACACCATAAGCTAAGAATATCAGCATTAATAATGTAATCCAGCAATTAAGTTCGTCAGTCATTTGTCAACGTCACCCCTAACAGCCTACCTAACCAAGATTATTATTAGCATGTGGGTCCTCATGCGAAAACAATTTAGAGAAAACATGAATTTAGAAAAATTCTACCTAAGTGTGAATATATATAAAACAGTGCAGTTGGTACTTAGAAGAAAAGGCACAAAATTGTCAGTCATATTTTCATAGCTACCTATCAAGGATGGATCAGCAACAAGTCAGTCTTCATCTTCAGGTCATCAAATGGTCAGCTACGGATCAGGCTCACAGAGTATGAGCCCAATATCAGCACCTCGGACAGCGTCTCCTGACGTCATCAATTTTCTCCCCGTAGTTCGGATTTCTCACCTCTTGTTATGACTTTTTATTAGGGTCTCCCAGTCCATCCCCCTAATTGCTAATTGGTCCATCGGTCGGAAGATATGACTCTAACCTATAGTTTTTATTACCAAATCGTATTATTATATTTCACAAAACATTGATTGGTTCTTCTTGTGATGAGGACATCATCTGGCTCTTCAGGTATCAAAATTGCTGCACATGTCTCTCTAGTCAGTGCTTCCATTGTTCAAGTCCTGGGAAAGTACATTTAGCCTACACTACACATAATTGTTTCAAATTGTCTTCACCATCTCCCGCCCATCGGTACATTGCAGAATGTTCTAGCTAAGTGACTTTAACTCTGAGCGGTTCAAGGTCTCTGTCCCCAGTTTCCAGTCCTTTGCGAGGTGATCGAATTCTCCATGTTCAGCACAAGCAAGGCCCAGTGGAATTAGGCCTCTGGTTCAGCTAACTTAAGACTATTGAATTAATACAAAACAAAGGTTATACATCTCATTATTACAGATTAGTACATTTTTCTCATATGTTTTCATTATTTTGCATATTTTTACTTTATTTTAGTACACATGGTGATCATACCCCGAGGGCACATTTTCAAACATACATGTTATTTTCTGTTATTAATTTCTCTATGCATTTCTCTCATTTACTAAACACACATATAAGTCATTAATAATGTCTTAATTAACATATCTGCTCCAACAAAAGCAAGGATCTGGGAGCATAGTTGGTGGTCTCAGTCCTAACCTGGCCTATGAAGGTGACAAGCACAGAAGGCTAATATGGAAGTGTTTGTTTTCTGCAGTTGTGGCTTCTAGGTCATGGAAAAGGGTGTTTTCCTTTATGACTTAATACAGATTATGTCACATGTCGGGTAGCAGCAGTGCCAGGCCTTTGAGAATGCTTCAGTGATGCCAGGCAGCATACTGTTGATTTGGGTTTATTTTCTTCATGCAGTTTGCCACATGAACTTTGGTCTGGGAAAGCAGATCACCACTCATCACTTGGAATCATCACTGACCTTACTCCTGATGGAAGGGCCAGGTAAGCAGGCAGACAGAATTTTAGGTTCTAGCCAGACTCACAGCTTCTCCAACAAGTTGTGCATACTTCAAGTGAATCCCCGTTTTAGGGAGACTTCTTGTCGTACAGTCACCAGCCAGGGTCTTGGAGCAGTGCATTCAGGCACCCCTTACTGGGAAAAAAAGAATATAGAACTGGAACAAAGTAAAATGTTTTCGGACCAATTTTTTTTACTCATTTTCAGAAAAGGGATATTGATTCACTATCTAACATCCTAGAACAAGTTTGGAATTGTTCCCTTTCAAAGGCCATTCTCTAGCAGTAGTGACGACACAGCCTTTGGAGAAAAGTGATGACCCTCGCAGCAGAGAGTGATGATGCCCATCTAAGCAGGATATCTAGAACATGGACATAATGAAGCGTGAAGTGTCTGCACATAGATATCATAAGCATTCTTGAAGTAGTAATCACAGTGCTTAATTTGTGCTTGTTGTTTCCGGTGCTGAGCACTGGCACTTATTTTTGAGGGCCGGCGCTTAGTGTTCTGCCTCAAGCATTTGCTGCGAGGAAAAGACACGCTTGGGAAAGACGGAGGAAGAGAAAAACAAAAAAGGTCACAATGAGAGAAAGCAGAAAACTGCAGGTGTGAGCAGAAGGGGCAGGGAGTGGCTTTAAATGGATTGAAAAAGTCTGAGATGGCTTCGGTATTACGCTGCCGCAGTATTCCGTGCTTGCACATTTAATTGCAGCAGCCACGTGTTTAAGAGGAGGACTTTGGGCACTGGCACCTTTTTATTTACAAATTAAGCACTGAGTAATGAAGGACAAACAAAAGGTCTGTTAGGTAGATTAGTAAAAAGTCATGATCTTAGTTTCATATGCAGTTGAGTCACTAGGGGAAAAGGCACATGCCAACATACAATGAAGGGGAGACTACAATTTTAATATTTTTATAGCTCTTCATAAGTGCTGGAAATTACAGATTTTACTGCTACATAATTTATGGTGCACAATGAATCAATCATGGAAAGATGGAAGGCAGAGTCCCCTTTGTCAGCATTTTAACTCATAAACTTTCGATTGCCGCATTTGTTGACAATGTGCATTTGTTCAAGGCACTGACTTGGCCTCCCAGCATGTATGTAGCAGAGACTCTGCCATTCCCTTCCACATGTGCATGTTAAGTGAACAGTAACATTTGGGATTCCTGGAGTTGCATGCTACTCCATCACTTGCAACACACAGCAACTCCAAAAATGAGCTTGGATTCCATTTAACTTGGCCACACAGAAAATGCACAGTATCTTCAGGTCACAGGCTTTCCATTGTCACGACTTAACACAGCCATGTTAATTCACTGCAGCTCTTGGCAGCTGCCTTCCATGCATATCGCATTCACCAGAAAAAAACGGTACTTTGAGAGAACTCTCTGTGAGTGCTCTTTGCATTTACTTGAAATACACGCAACGCGTTTAGCATATTCCATTCAGTAACACTTTAACAACGTAATGGTTTACAGGGGTATGCCTCAAACCGGAGTTTGCATAGCAACTTCACAGGTAGCCTGAGAGTGCATTTTCCACATCAACCTGAACTTCAGCTTTAGGCAGTGGCGATCTCTTTCCAAGGGCAGGGGAGCGTTGCTCCCCCACCCGCTTCGAGCCCCGCAGGAAAAAATAAAATGTAAATGAAAGAAGTTAATTGCCATTTTATTTTTACCAGTGTCTGCACTGTGCACTGCAGCAGCCCTGAGCCCAGAAACATGCAGGCATGGCTTCTGCTGCTGGTTGCCAGCATAGAAGACTGAAGCATGGCTGAATGGACGCTCCAAAGTGTGCATGTCACTTTGGCCAGCTGTTTTGCACTTACACAGCTTGGTGGAGACTGAGCACAGGCCTCCAAGGCCTGAAGGAGCGTCCGGCCAGTCCGCTCTATCCAATCCAGGCACTTCCCCCATGCTAGTTAACAGCATTAGTGCAGTGTCTGGTTTGGTTAGGGGAGCTCTCTGTGCATCGAACAGCAGAAGAGCAGCGAGGAAGATGCACAGCTATGGGTAAGTGGCATTTTATTTTATTTCAAATGTGTAATGCATGTAAATGTAGTGGTTGTGTTTTATTTTGTAGCTAGTGTTATGTTTTTATTTGGGCTTTTGGAGGGAGGGAAATTTTATTTTGGACTTTTGGATGGAAGAGTGGTTTACTTTGGGGTTTTGGGAGAAGTGGGTGTTTTATTTTGTTTTTTTGGGAAGTGATGGGGCACTTTACTCCTCTCATGACTTTCAATGGGTACCAGCCACCCCTGGCTTTAAGGCAGCCTGATAATGCCACTCAGAGAAGACAGAAGTACATCTCTTTGGCCCTTGAGAAGATTGTTCCAACTTCTCAGTTAGTGATTGTGCTGGCAGTTACAGGCACATGCTTCTCAATCCTGGATGCTTTAAATCGTATTGGATATCCTGCCACTTCACGGGCATAAAACAGTGGCACATGCATTAATCACATCCAGACGTGATTACACTAACAGCCTATACTTGGACCTCCCTAAGGTTTTGCTGAGTCGACGTCAGGTGACTCAAAATGCAGCTGCGCATATGGTCCTTGGACTGACTTGGAACTGCTCTATGTCACATCATCTCAGACAGCTGCACTGGTTACCAATCACAAAACGCATTGTTTAAAGCACTGGTGTTGGCTCATATAGCATTTAATGATATTGGTCCAACTTATCACCAGCATAGGTTTCGTCTTTATTCTCCAAGCAGACTCCTGAGATCAAGCAAGGTCTTATCACTTAAAATCGCAAAGTTTTAATGCAAAGAAAGACAGGAAGGTCATTTTCTTACCTAGCAGCTAAAGCTTGGAAGGTGCCCCTTTTTCCTATTCATTCCAACAAACCAGAAAATACGTTTTGAAAGCTCCTGAAGACTTGGTTGTTTACCTTAGTGTGAATGCATATCTAGTTATTTGGCTAGCACTAGGTCACCCTTTGGGGTAGTTTTTTCCTCCTTAAAAATCAGCTCATTCGTTCATTAATTGTAGAACGTCAATATTCAAAAACACATCTTCAAGAGGAGCCTGAAACTGCATTTTACTCATTAAGGCATGAAACACAAAACAGCTTCATGGGCAACCTGAGATTGCATTTTAGACATCAGACCTGAAATACATAGCAGCATCAGATGCAACATGAGATTGCATTTTTTACATCAGGCCTGAAATAAACCACAGCATTGGCAGAGTCTGTATTTTCATTTTAACACCATCAGACCGGATATAAAGAGAGTAGCTTTAGAAACGGCAAGGGGTTGCATTTTACACATCAGAAAAGAAATACAAAGCAGCTTCAGATGCTACATGAGACTGCATTTTACACTTAAGACCTGATGGTACTTTACACCATCAGACCTAAAATACACAGCAGACTCAGATGCAACCTGAGATTGCATTTCACACACTCAGACCTGAAGTACACAGCAGCATCAGGTGCAATATGAGATTGCATTTCACACAGTCAGACCTAAAATACACAGCAGCATCAGGTGCAACACGAAATTGCATGTTTACACTTCAGACCGGAAAAACACCAGGGTCATTTGCAACTAGAGGTTGCATTTCACGCACTCTGACCTGGAATACACACCAACATCAGGTGCAAAATGAGCTTTCATTCAACGCACTCAGACCTGGAATACACTGGAGCTGTCGGGCAGTTTAAGATAGTAGTTTACAGTCAGACATGAAATGCACCGTTGCAAGAGGTGCAGCCGGAGGTGCTTTATTACACGGTTAGACCCAAAATAAACACCAGCCTCAAAGGCACATTTCACAGCCTGCACCAGACCGCAGTGAACACGCAGAGAAGCGCAGTGGTATTCACTGACCTCAGAAATTCATTCAGGCACCTTCTGATGTATTCATTAATTTCCTTGGAGGCACGGGGTGATGTCTCCTTCTATCTTCGCCGCCTGTCAAGGGTACTGCTATTTCCTGCCAATTCCTTCATATTAAGTGAGGCCTGCTTGGCGCGTGCAGACACCGCGAGGCCGATCTTTAGTCAGCGTTGATGTCGAACCCATCAAAGTCTGGCTTAGCAGCCAGTTGCCGCCCAACCTTCTGGTGAAATGCTATTTCACCCAGCAGAAATTAGAGAGGGAAACGATAACAATGCACCCTAATTACATGTTTATGTCTCGAGTCCGTACAAAGTGAGCTTTTACGCATGCTGCCGAATCAGAATTGCAAAAAATGTTCGGTTTGCCATCTCTAGGGTGGGAAAGGCTGCCTGTCGGTGTCGGTGTCTAGTTTATGGATTTCTGAAAGGCTAGAGAACAACGAGGGTAATCATCAATAGCCAAAGTCAAACGAAATGACAAAAAAAATAAAATTTAGGGCCGTATTTATACTTTTTGACGCAAAACTGCGCTAACGCAGTTTTGCGTCAAAAAAATTAGCGCCGGCTAACGCCATTCTGAAGCGCCATGCGTGCGCCGTATTTATTGAATGGCGTTAGCCGGCGCAAGCAGACCGGCGCTGCCTGGTGTGCTCGAGAAAAACCACGTACACCAGGCAGCGCCGGCGTAGGGGGAAAATGGCACATGGGCGTCTTAAAATGGGGCAAGTCAGGTTACGTCGAAAAAATCATCGTAACCCGACTTGCGCCATTTATTTTCGACGCCCATCCCCCATCAACATGACTCCTATCATTGTAAAGATAGGAGTCATGCCCCCTTGCCCAATGGCCATGCCCAGGGGACTTCTGTCCCCTGGGCATAGTCATTGGGCATAGTGGCATGTAGGGGGGCACAAATCAGGCCCCCCTATGCCACAAAAAAAAAAAAAAAAATACTTACCTGAACTTACCTTAATGTCCATGGGATGGGTCCCTCCGTCCTTGGGTGTCCTCCTGGGGTGGGCAAGGGTGGCAGGGGGGGTCCCTGGGGGCAGGGGAGGGCACTCTGGGCTCATTTTGAGCCCACTTGTCCCTTAACGCCATCCCTGACCCAGGCGTTAAAAAGCGGCGCAAATGCGCAGTTTTTGGCCACGCCCACTCCCGGGCGTCATTTTTGCCCGGGAGTATAAATACCACGTAAAGGCCTGGGAGTCATTTTTTAAGACGGGAACGCCTCCCTTGCATATCATTAACGCAAGGAAGGGGTTCACGCTAAAAAATGACGCACATTCCGGGAACTTTGGCGCTAGACGCGTCTAGCGCCAAAGTATAAATATGGCGTTAGTTTTGCGTCGAATTTGCGTCGAAAAAAACGACGCAAATTCGGCGCAACCAGAGTATAAATATGCCCCTGAGGGTTTGAAGTCAGTTTTGTCGCAGATATCCTGGCCTATCGGGAGCAAGGATGCGATGGGCCTTGGTGCAATCAAGGAAAATAGCCCCTTAGATTGCTGTTGGGGAAATAAATACAGCAATTTTCAGGGTTCAATGAGCCACTCGGGTCTTTGGTTTCGGTGACACTGCACCTGCCGCACCAATGGTAGCTACGTCCCTGTTTACACCATGTGTTCAGGGACCGAGTTGCGTCCTTATTTTGTGATACAGGCAGTGGAGCTGAGAGCAGTTTAATCAGTCCAAAAAGGGACGTGCAGAAAGGTTCTGCCACGGAAGTGAAACACTAGGTAAATGTGATAGGGCGTGAGTGGGGTGAGCCCCTTCAGCTGCCGATGGAGCGCTAGCGGTATCAGCGCCTTATGATGTCTACTTAGGGTTATCATATAGACCTCCCATCTTCAGAAGTCACCAAGTGAATGCGGTTTTATAAGTTGAACCTCAAACCTAAAGCTATCAGTGTTGCCTTCGAGGCCTTGAGTACCAAAGGGGTCTGCCAAAAGTTGCCAGTCTTAGAGGCATCACCTACCAGAAATAACTCCTTAGGGATCCTTAGTGTACAGGCTCAGAATCTATCAAGGGTTCCCTGTTTTAGAAGCCTCCCCCCATCTCAAGACATCTTCCGACGGAACCCTGTGTTCAGCTTCTCACTTCCTGTAGAGCACCACTAGGGGTCCCCCACTTGCAGACTCCATGCCACAGAGAGCCCTGCCAAGTCAGAGCCGTATTAAGGGATGGCCAGTGTGCAGTTGTCCAGGGACCCCAACTTTCAGGACCTTCCTGGTAACGTGACTGGGGCAAGTCCCAAGTGCTCATCATGTGCACAATAGAGCTTCATTTTTAATTTAATTACTGGTATGTGTGGCTTGCTTCAACATTAACCCTTTTGATCTCGGGATGTTAGTGGAAATTAATTTGAAAAATGATATTGCTCCCTCCTGTCTCTCTTCCCAGCCCACCTCAACTCATCTAGGTCAAGCCCCCTCTCTCTACCCGTCTCTACTTCTCTATGTACATGGCCCCTCTCTCTGTGTGTCAACTCTCTGTACCTTCTGGCCTCTCGCTCACTACACCTCTATCTACCTCTCTTTCATAACATCAGCCCTCTCTTTTTTCTTCTACCATACATTGTCTTCTTCTACATCTCTAATTCTACTCATACGTTTTCTAGCTACTTCACCTAACTCTCTCTCTAACCCCTCTGTATCTCATTTCTCTCTGCTTATCGCTCAGGCCTCTCTGCCTCACCACACTGCTCTGTTTCTGTTCCACCTCTCGCATTGGCTGTCTGGGATTTCGCCAACTGTCTATCTCTGGCATCACTTTTATCACAAAAAATGGAGGCCAGTGCGGCCCTGAACACGAACACCGCAGGCATTTCATGCATATCTTTCACATGCAAATAACACACAGCATTCATGCCCCCCATGGATAGGCAAAGGGCCTGCTTGTAGGGTATTGGCAGACAATATAAAATACAGGAGTTGGTGGTAGTTCTCCTCCATAGCAGGCGACAGCTAAAAAGGCCTCCCATGTTGTCTAAAATTGGTATTGCTCTCACCACTCTCGGACCTCTAGTCCGCTGAGGTTACAGGAGTCACACTCATCAAAGAAGTGTGCACTTGGTGTTCACCTCCAAACTCTAAGCCCTGTACTGGGTCTCACTCCGTGTTACAAAAAGCCTCAATGAACATGCATGGTTGCTGAGTGTGGTGAAGTAGGGGTGAAAAGTGTTACAGCTTGTTTGGGTAAACTTGAAGCAAAGGTGCATGCTGTACTGAGCCATTAATGACATCTTTCTTAGTCTTAACCTCTCATCTCAGCTCCAAAGCCAGCAAGAGATCCCAACCTCAGAGACATAATCTTTCAAAAAATGCCTTGCAGACACTGAAATACGCGACGGGTGCCACTGCACCCGTCGCACCTTCCCACTCCGCCGGCTCGATTACGAGCCGGCATCCTCGTGGGAAGGTCGTTTTCCCCTGGGCTGGCGGGCGGTTTTTCAGCAACCGCCCGCCAGCCCAGGGGAAAACTTGTAATACCCGCCGCGGTCTTTTGACCGCAGCGCGGTATTTTGGAGGGCGGCATCCTGGCGGGCGGCCTCCGCCGCCCGCCAGGGTCATAATGAGGCCCATAGTCTTTGACTTCGCCTTCAAATGTTGACAGTGGTTATTGACACCGGAAGAGAAGAAAAAGATTGTGTTGCTGATGTTCAGGATGCCTAGAAAGATAGTAACACATTCACATATAGCATACTTAGAAATTTTTACATCAAAGTACATATCAAAACTGTGACATCTTCAGTGACTTGGAGCGACATATGGGTAAAGATCACGATATAAAGCAGCTGTGGATGCATTTTACATTGAGAAAACCCAACAGCTTGGGCACCTTTGGAGAAGAGAGGGACCCTACTGAGATATGTGATAATGTCAAGGATTGCCTGGGTAAGGCAACATTTCTGTTCAACGGCTTTGATGAGGAGCTTATGTCTACACAGAGGAATGTTTCTCTGCTGTGTGTTTGGGCATTGTTACTTCATTAATTGGTGACACTCATATCAATGAGAAGAAAATCACTGTGGTGAAGCCAAAATGTTTGAGTTGTGGAGTTGGACCTCAACTAAGTGTCACATGTAGAACAGTATGTGCTTGTGTGAGTTCACTGGGGTGGCCTTTACGTTGAAGTACAAGCAATGCATTGCCTCCATTTTCAAAAGTCTCTGATCCACAATATTGCATGTCTCAAGAAGAGTGGTTTATGTAGAGTTTCACATGACAGGAGAACATCCTTAAATCTGCAGATGTTTCACAACATCAATCTCAATGTTCCCCTGTCCCTTTTAAGCCCCTTTGCAGCCAAGGACGTAACGGTAACATCCTTGGCTGCGGCACTGAGGCGCCAAAGACGTAACCATTACGTCCTTGGACTGGTGCTAGCGCCCCCCCATGAGCCTCACCTCGGCGCCCCCACGGCAGGGATGGAAGGGGAATCACTCAGCTTCTAGCGCCGATCGGAGGAGAAATGCTTTGCATTTCTCCTACCATCACGTGGAGGGGCCAAGAATGGCATCAAAGGACAGGAAAGGCATTACCTTTCCTTTGATGTCTTTCTCTGCATTTCTGCTGCATGATCATGATGCGATCGGCCAGCAGAAATGGCCACTAGACACCAGGGAGTTGTTTTTAAAATTTCTATGCGTAAGGGGAGCGTTCCTTTGGGCAAGAGCCGCTCTCCACAGGACAAGTTATTTTTTGGCCATTTCTGCCCCCCTGGGGGCAGATCAGCCTATTATAATTAGACCAATCTGACCCCCGGGGGGGGGGCAGAACCCGCTAGACACCAGGGATAATATCTTTTTGTTTATTTTTATTTTTTTATACATGGGGACCGACCCCTTAGGCAAGGGTCCCTCTCCGGGGGCAAAATTACTCTTAGGCCATTTCTGCCCCCCTTGGGAGAAAGATCGGCCTATTTATATTAGGCCAATCTTCCCCCGGGGAGGCAGAAACCACTTAGGCACTAGGGATTGGTGTGTGTGTATGTGTGTGTTTTGTTTGGGGGGCACTCCCTTGGGCAAGCGTCACTCCCCATGGGGGCACATTACTGTTGGCCATATCTGCCCCCCTTGGGGGTAGATCGGCCTATTTTTTGGAATGGCCCATCTGCCCCCAATGGGGGCAGAAAGCCCACCAGAGACAAGGGAAGATTTTTTTTTCAAAAAAAGAGGGTGGGTGTATGGCCATACCCCACCCCAAATAAATGGGGCAATTATCCCTGATCCACACCCCGGGGGCAGAAAGTCTACTAGATGCCAGAGAATAAAAAAAATAAAAAAATAGTGGGGTGGTGGCTACCAACCAGTATGGGCCTGGTTATGCCCCCATCCCAACTGAAGAGGGTAACAGTCTTTCAGCTCTCCCCTGCACATTAAAACCTCTTATCCCACGGCAAGCAAGAGGACAGTTGATTATTTTGGGTTTTTGTTTTACTTTTGGGCCATGAGAGCTTGGCTAATTCTCAAAATCGTACCACTTGGAATGGTGAGGGCTGCACTTTATGGACTTTGGGACACTGCCATGTAGAAAAATCCACAAGACCAATACACATCTGAAAACTAAACATCTAGGTGATTCCATGGTGGTGTGCTTCACAGGTACCCGCACCATTTTCTTACCCACAATGCCCTGCAAACCTCCGACTTTGCTGAAAATCACACATTTTTCCTAAATTTTTGTGGTGGAACCTTCCGAAATCTGCAGGAATCCACAAAATTCCTACCACCCAGCATTGTCTCATCTTCACTGATAAAAATTCTGCTGCACTTGTCAGCCTAAAAATGTTTTTTTTCAAACTGCCCTTTTGGACCCGCTTTGGTTCCCCCTCAATTTCAGCTCTTCCCTGTCACAAGCACTTGGCCCACCTACACAAGTGAGGTACCATTTTTATCGGGAGACTTGGGGGAACGCTGGGTGGAAGGAAATTTGTGGCTCCTCTCAGATTCCAGAACTTTCTGTCGCCGAAATGTGAGGAAAAAGTGGTTTTTGTGCATATTTTGAGGTTTGGAAAGGATTCTGTGTAAAAGAACCTGGTGAGAGCCCCACAAGTCACCCCATCTTGGATTCCGCTACGTGTCTAGTTTTAAAAAATGCACAGGTTCAGTAGGTTTCCCTAGGTGCCGGCTGAGCTGGAGGCCAAAATCCACAGCTAGGCACTTTGCAAAAAACAGGTCTGTTTTCTTTGGGAAAATGTGATGTGTCCACGTTGTGTTTTGGGGCATATCCTGTCGCGGGCGCTAGGCCTACCCACACAAGTGAGGTACCATTTTTATCGGGAGACTTGGCAGAACGCTGTGGGGAAGGAAATTTGAGGTTCCTCACAGATTCCAGAACTTTCTGTCACCAAAATGTGAGGGAGAAGTGTTTTTGTGTGCCAGATTTTGAGGTTTGCAGAAGATGGTGGGTAACAGAACCTGGTGAGAGCTCCACAAGTCACCCCATCTTGGATTCCGCTACGTGTCTAGTTTTAAAAAATGCACAGGTTCAGTAGGTTTCCCTAGGTGCCGGCTGAGCTGAAGGTCAAAATCTACATCTAGGCACTTTGCAAAAAACACGTCAGATTTCAATGTAAAAATGTGATGTGTCCATGTTGCGTTTCCTGTCGCAGGCATTAGGCCTACCCACACAAGTGAGATACAATTTGTATCAGAAGACTTGGGGAACACAGAATAGCAAAATAAGTGTTATTGTCCCTTGTCTTTCTCTACAGTTTTTCCTTCCAAATGTGAGACAGTGTTTAAAAAAGATGTCTATTTGAGAAATGCCCTGTAATTCACATGCTAGTATGGGCACCCCGAAATTCAGAGATGTGCAAATAACCACTGCTTCTCAACACCTTATCTTTGGCCCATTTTAGAACTACAAAGGTTTTCTTGATACCTATTTTTCACTCTTTTTATTTCAGCAAATGAATTGCTGTATACCCGGTATAGAATGAAATCCCATTACAAGGTGCAGCTCATTTATTGGCTCTGGGTACCTAGAGTTCTTGATGAACCTACAAGCCCTATATATCCCCGCAACGAGAAGAGTCCAGCAGACATAACAGTATATTGCTTGAAAAAAATCTGACATTGCAGGAAAAAGTTACAGAGTAAAATGTGGTGAAAAATGGCTGTTTTTTACACCTCAATTTCAATATATTTTCATTTCAGCTGTTATTTTCTGTAGGAAACTCTTGTAGGATCTACACAAATTACCCCTTGCTGAATTCTGAATTTTGTCTACTTTTCAAAAATGTTTAGTTTTCCAGAATCCAGCATTGGTTTCACACCCATTTCTGTCACTAAGTGGAAGGAGTCTTAAAGCACAAAAAATCGTAAACATGGGGTATGTCCCAGTAAAATGCCAAAATTGTGTTGAAAATTTGGGTTTTCTTATTCAAGTAGGCCTGTTACTAAAAGCTGGGAAGATTGTGATTTTAGCACTGCAAACCCTTTGTTGATGCCATTTTCAGGGGGGAAAAACACAACCCGCCTTCTACATCCCTTTTTTTTTTTTTTTTTTAAACAAATTTTTCGCTGTATTTTGGCTAATTTCTTGGTCTCCTTCAGGGGAACCCACAAACTCTTGGTATCTCTGGAATCCCTAGGATGTTGGAAAAAACGACACAAATTTGGCATGGGTAGCTTATGTGGACAAAACGTTATGAGGGCCTAAGTGCGAACTGCCCCAAATAGCCAAAAAAAGGCCGGGCACCTGAGGGGGAAAAGGCCTGGCAGCGAAGGGGTTAAATGTGACAGAACTACTGAGAGAAAAGGTTAAGCTGTAATAAACTAGGGAAATGTTTCTAGCATTCAAAGGAAGTAAATTAGTTTAAAGAGCTACACTGAGAACATCCCTTTTTCAGTCCACATGGGTTGGAGGTAAGCCACAATTTCAAACTAACCAGTATGTAGATAACATCAATGTATATTCTTCATACAGCAGGTTATCGAATTTGGATGCCCTAAATACAAGAAAATTAAAACTATGGTGAAAAATGGATCCTTGAAATCTGCCTTGCTGGCAAGAAGGGCTTTAAGGCCTCATTCAGAGTTTGGCAGGGTGAGAGCGCTGGACCCCACTTTATTTAAAAGTAGGGAGAGAACCAGATTTCCAGCGGTAAACCTCCAGCTAGCTCTGCAGTCAGAGATCTGTGACCAGAAGCCTATGCACCACATTGTATGCAGAAAACCTGCCATTTCTAGGGTGGTGCTTCTGACATTTTTCATGTTCGGTACACTGGAAAAGCCTGACTATCCTGAACATGAATCAACACAAATGATCCCCTTGCACTGCAAAAACTCTCAGTGCACCTGGACCATTGGTTTTGCAGTAACAAACGCCCTAGAAATAAAAAAGGATGCTTGGAGGTGCCAAAAGAACATGTCCCTCGCTAGGCATATTTCTCTGCCTTGGGTGAAACTGCTGCACTGGAGGATGCACATAAGGCACTGAGATTAGTGGCGAAACAAAGGCCTCCGCAGCCTCCGCGGAGCGGGTGGGTGCGAGCTCCAGAGGGCTCCCTCAGGCCAGTACCCTGGCCAGAGAGTACCTGAGTGAGTTCGGAGGGGGGCCCTCCATGTACTCTGCAGGGGGGGGGCCCACTCAAGTTTCGTTACCCCACTGAGTGAGATCCCTACCAACTAGGTGATCAGTTGCGTTCCAGGGTAACGGGGGTCAAAGCCTCCACTAAGCTGGCACGCTGCCCGGCTGTCCACCTACCAATAGATAAGGGCTGCAGTTTATTCCACACCAAAACTTAATATATCACTAAATTGTGTGATCTTGGCAATAGTGATTTATGATCCTGTACTCTAAAGCAGGCTAACATTCATTAAGAAACACAAAATACATTTAAAACCTTATTTAGAATTTACAATTTACCTATTCAGATGAATGAAACCTGGATAGAGTGTCCTGCCATTTGCCTAGATAGGCAGTGGCAGCCGGCAGCTTTAGGAGGGAGGGGGCGGGCGGGGCACACACACACACACACACAAACACACACACACACTCATTTTTTCACACACAGACACGCACCTACGCACATCCATTAACAACACTCATACCATTCAAACATGCATGCACGCACCAAACCTTCATTTCAAAACATCACACACTCATTCTTTCACACACTCACACACATCCATTAACAACATTCATACCATTCAAACATGCATGCACGCACCATTCAATTTAAAACATCACACACACACACTTACCTTCAGCCTCCAGGTCCCAGGAGGGTTGGGACTGCTGCCTTCCCTCAGCTTCGTCACAGAGTAGGATGGGGTCAGTGAGACTGCTGACCCCACCCCACTCTGTGACGAAGAGTCACTGATTGACACTCGCCCTGGGCGCTTCAGGGCTTAAACCTGAAGCGCCCAGGGCGACTGTCAATGGGTGACGCTTTCCTCGTCACCCAGGGGAGGGCCTGCAGGCACCTTTGTTGAGCCGAGGAGGTCACGCCCATAGGAACTGTGACCTTCTCAGCCCAGCAAAGTTCAGCTCAGGCAGCCAGGAGTCTGCGCAAATCGTGCATGGCTCACTCCTTGGTGTCTGAGCTGAAAATGAAGAGTGTCTATCAGGCTGGCCTTTGTTCAGCCTGACAAACACTCTTCATGAGGGGCAAAAGGTGGGGGGGGGCGTGGCCCCTCCGCCCTAAAGAACGGGCCGCCACTGAATAGGTGAACACAGTTGAAAGGATTAATTGACGTTTTTCACCCGAGGCAAGCATTAAAGTCCACCAATGACCTTGACAGTTTCTTCCAAACTAATAGCTCAAGTAATTACTCGTGGCATTTAAGATGGGAGGCTTTATGAGTTCCTCCGGGGACATGTAAAGCGCCGCCTTTCTCTGCATTACTGGAAAGTGCTGCGCTGAGCACTTCATCAAGGCTGTCTCTACTGGGAGCAGAGAGCTTCCATCTCCTGCAGGCGCTCTACATCCAGGGAGAACACTGCAACTGATGTGGCATTACCCTTTTGCAGACACAGGCACAGAAGCAGTGGTGATCACTTTTAAACCACAAGTGAGGAATTCCTCGATCACTCAAATTTAGAGAAGCGCTGCTTCAAGCTGTTTGGTTTCTCCTGCGAGTACAACAACTGATATCATTCTTTCAATCCACCAGTATGTTACTCATGTAGAGATACGAAAACATCGTGTTGTGTGGCAGAAAAAATGTATCTAACCATATACTGCTATTCCCCCTGGTCACGTAATATCATGGCTGTGGGGGGCTCATTAGACTCTGTCTATTGCACATTGGAGAATGAATCTGCATGTGCCACCTCCATAAGCATGTATGTGTATTATGCTTTGATTTCTCCAAACAAATTCATGAATTTGCTTCACATTATTCAGGTGGGGGCACAGTTGTAGATTAACCCTTTGGCCCCACTGACAAACAGTACTTAATTTGTGCTTGTTGTTTCGGGTGCTGAGCACCGGTATTTATTTTCGAGGGCCGGGGCTTATTCTTATGCCTCAAGCATTTGCTGCGAGCAAAAGACACATATGGGACAGACGGAGGAAGTGAAAAACGAAAAAGCGTCACACAGGGAGAAAGCAGAAAGCTGCTAGAGGGAGCCGAAGGGGCAGGGGTGGCTTTATAGGGACTGAAAAAGTCCGAGATGGCTTCAGGATTACGCCACCTCAGTATTCTGTGCTCGCACATTTAATTGCAGCAGCCACGTGTTTAAGAGCAGGGATTTGGACACGGACACCTTTTTATTTACAAATTAAGCACTGCTGACAAAGCAAGGGAAGGAGCAGCAAATCGTGAGTATAGCGTTTCCAAAACAAAGTATTATGTAACACCAAAGTGGGTGTGACGCTGTAAAGTCTCAAGCCTCCCATCTTCACATTGTCTTTCTTTTTTGTGTAAAGTTCTAGGCGTGAAGAAAAAGGGTAGCTTTGCAGGCACCCTACTGCAATTGGAAACTGCTCCCGTGACAGCAAGGACTGCTCAGGAGAGCAAGTGGTGTTCCCACATCCACAGTCTCCCTCTCACCTTGGCTTTTGTCTGTCCATTCTTGCTCCATACTTTACTCGAGCAGTTACATGATGCAGCAGCATACCTTGCTCTTGACCCATCCCCTGCCATGTGCCTCTTCCCCGGAGTTGCCTCGTAGGTGTCCACTTACTCAGACCCCTCCACCAGAGCTGTCAAATGCCTCAATGCGTCAATCCCTTGAGCAGTTAGTTCCCTGTCATGCCCATGTCATGGCACCTCTTAGCAGTATCTGCTCTTCTTCCTGTCCACCTTATACCTGTGTGGAAAGGGGATATAACAGATGTCTCTTGATTTCCTGGTTCAGGGTAGTCCACCCAGATTTAACAAGTTACAAGAAGGGCTCCGCCATGCATGCCATTACCACACAGCCTAATTTGCTCTGATTTCTGATGTTGCGACCCACGTTTGAGCGACGTGGATGCTGCCGTGTTCGTTCCGGCCACCTTTGGAAACTCGGAACACGGAAGCTGGCGGGGTAACCGCAAGCAGAGTGTATTTTCGCTGGAAGAAATGTTGGAGATTTGAAAGCCTTTTTGTGGTTGGGAGGCCGGTGAGTAACCCCAAACCACCCCAAATTCGCTATTGTTTCTGCACGAGAAAGGACTGCCAATGGGTCACTGAAAGCCACTGGCCACTATTGGGCAAATGTGCCGGCCTCTGCTGGAGCCGCCGCATGCACGGCGTATCTAAGTGCGCACGGGAGGCCGAGGAGGCCGCGAAAATTGGGCCCGCAAAGGGGATCCTGTGTTTTGGAATTAGGGTATAAGGAAGGCACAAGGAGTTGGAGTTGGAACAGGAAGCAATTTGGGTGGTGACGGTGGCAGGGTACCGGCTGACTCTCAGTGGGGCATCGGCAACAGGAATGTAGAGGTACGTGCCCAGGAGTGCCAGCTACCCACCAAAGCGCCCACAGAAATTATTAGAGCTCCGCACCAGCTGTGGAACAGTGTATATTAAAGCATGAAAATATGCAAATTGTATTTTGGAAACTGAGGGAAGCGCTAGGGATTTGCTACTGGGCAAGGCTTTCAACCAGTAAGAGTATAGACTTGTGGGGATGTGGGTTAGGAACCTTAGAAGATATATAGACAAGGAACTAAGGTGGGATGGCAGCCAGGAGAGGCAAATCACTGAAAAGGCTGACCATTTGCCTATAGGAGGATGCCACCCTAACAGCAGGAAATAGGCCCTGGGAAATAAGGGAGGCAAACTTTAGTGAAGGTGAAAGAAAGTCTATGGCCCTCATTACAACCCTGGCGGTCAGTGATAAAGTGGCAGTAATACTGCCAACAGGCTGGCGATAATTACAGGCAAATTATGACCATGGCGGAAAGCGCTCAGATAGACAGACACATTACCACACCGACCTCCAGGGCAGAAACAACAGCCACCACGGCGGTAGCTGCCTACAGCCAGGCAGAAGACAATGTTCCACCCACCGTATTATGACAGCCCAATCTGCCACCTTTTCCGGGGTGGTACCAATAACATCAAAAAGCTGGTGGAAACACGCGCAGAAGTTAAAGGACTCACCATTGGAGAAACAGGGAACAACCACGCCGCCATGGAGCCCGAGCTTCAGATATTTCCGATGCTCTTCTACGTTCTGCTCCACCACGACACCAAAGACGGCGAAGACGACCATGGTGAGTACAGCCATCTAGCACACAGAGAAGGGAGGGAGGAAAAAGAGAGTGACACACACACGCACAACACACACCCCACCCCCAACACCATAAACACAATCAGATGCAGTAAGAAAACATATTGACCACGTACCCCTCATGAATAATGCAAGGATAACACGAATAGATAAGTGAGTGTCATAATATAAATACAGTAGAAATACGTACATCCAATCTAAAAGTATATACATATGTACAATTCAAGGGACACTGCCCAGTCCTCAGTTTGAGTGGGCTACATGACCACATGACAAAGTCCAAGGCCCTACTTGTCTCCTGCAACAACACGGAGAGAACACTGCAGGGGCATCAGTTTGAAAATAGGCAGGCACCTCAGGGGGACGGGGAACGGGGGCATCTCAGCCGGCCGATAGAACAACACCACTGGTCCTGGAGGGGGCAACATGCCCTGTGCTCTGTCCTGGGGAGTGCAAGACCACAGTCTCTCAAGTGGGTGACATGCCCACATGTTCTGGAGGGGGCAACATGCCCTGTGCGCTGTCCTGGGGAGTGCAAGGCCAAAGTCTCTCAAGTGGGTGACATGCCCACATGCTCTGAAGGGGGCAACATGCCCTGTGCGCTATCCTGGGGAGTGCAAGGCCACAGTCTCTCAAGCAGGTGGTTTCCCCACTGGTTCTGGAGTGGGCATTGTGCCCTGTGATCTTCATCCTGGGGAGGATGGGGTGAGTGGATGTCTTCCCCACTGGTTCTGTTGGGGGAATTGTGCCCTGTGATCTTCATCCTGGGGAGCATGGAGTGAGTGGGTGGCTTTCCCACTGGTTTTGGAGGGGGCATCGTGCCCTGTGATCTTCATCCTGGGGAGGATGGGGTGAGTGGATGTCTTCCCCACTGGTTCTGGTGGGGGCATCGTGCCCTGTAATGTTTATCCTGGGGAGGATGGGGCGAGTGGGTGGCTTCCCCACTGGTTCTGGAGAGGGCATTGTGCTCTGTGATGCAGATCTTGGGGAGTGCAAGGTCACAGTCACTCAGCTGGGTGTCATTCCCACAGGATTTGCATGGGGCAGGCTGCACAACAGCCCATAGAGGCAGGACTATAGACCGTCCGCCAGTGGTGACGGCTGTTCAGTGGTGGCAGTGGTGGTGCTGCTGCAGCTACTTGTGGTGGTTGTGGGGGGAAGCTCCTCCCATCCCCTGCAGCCTCGGATGGCTGACGACTACTGATGGTGGTAGTGCTGCTGCGGGTGGTGGTTGTGGGGGGAAGCTAATGTCCATCCACTGCAGCCTCAGACGGCTGCCCACTGCTGGTGGTGGTGGGGCGAAGCTCCTGCAAATCCCCTGCAGCCTCGGATGGCTGACCACTGCGGGTGGTGGTGGTGCTGCTTCTGGTGGTGGTTGTGGGGGGAAGCTCCTGCCCATTCCCTGCAGCCTTGGATGGCTGACCATTGGTGGTGGCGGTGCTGCTGCTGCTGGTAGTGGTGGGGGAAGCTCCAGCCCATCACCTGCATCCTCGGACGGCTGACCACTGCGGGTGGTGGTAGTGCTGCTGTTGGTGGTGGTTATGCGGGAAGCTCATGCCCATCACCTGCAGCCTTGGAAGGCTGCCCACTGCTGGTGGTGGTGGATCTGCTGCTGGTAGTGGTGAGGGGAAGCTCCAGCTCATCCTCTGCAGCCTCGGACGGCTGACCACTGCTGGTGGTGGTAGTGCTGCTGCTGGTGGTGGTTGTGGGGGGAAGCTCATACCCATCCCCTGCAGCCTCAGATGGCTGCCCACTGCTGGTGGTGCTGGTGCAGCTGCTGGTAGTGGTGGGGGGAAGCTCCAGCTCATCCCCTGCAGCCTCGGACGGCTGACCACTGCTGGTGGTGGTGGTGCTGCTGCTGGAAGTGGGGGGGTGGAGCTCCAGCCCATCCAGTGCAGCCTCGGACGGCTGCACAACCATAGTTGGTGGTGGTGGCTCCAACTGAGTCCCAGTACCAGGCCCCTTGTCCTTCCTGCCTGCTGGTGCAGGCCCCTTGCAGTTCCTGGTAGCAGCTGGGGATGGCTCCTTGCTCTTCTTGGCAGCACTTGGGGCAGGCTCCTTGCCCTTCCTGGCAGCAGCTGGGGATGGTTCCTTGCCCTTCCTGGAAGCAGCTGGGGATGGCGCCTTGCTCTTCTTGGCAGCACTTGGGACAGGCTCCTTGCCCTTCCTGGCAGCAGCTGGGGATGGTTCCTTGCCCTTCCTGGAAGCAGCTGGGGATGGCGCCTTGCTCTTCTTGGCAGCACTTGGGGCAGGCTCCTTGCCCTTTCTGGCAGCAGCTGAGCATGGCTCCTTGCCCTTTCTGGCAGCACTTGGGGCAGGCACCCCTTCTGTGAGGCAGTCTGGTTCCCAGTATCATTTACCAACACAAGTGGGTGTGGACACTGGGCCCGTGGACTGGGTGGCTGAGGTGCTTGCCTGGGTTTTAGTCACCCTGGCCACATATGGAGGACGGGGGGAGGGATAGGGAAGAGGTCAATGGTGGAGAGGAAAAGCTGCTTAGGGACATTGGGGTGGGGAGAGGGAAAAGGTATGGGAGTGGAGGAAGAGGGAGTGGCTGTGGGAGGTGTCTGTCTGCTGTGTTTGGGTGCAGGTGCATGGGCTGGATGCTGTGGTGAGGTGGATGGCTGTTGGGTGTTTGAGTGCTTTTGTTTGCCTGTGCCACTCTTGTGTGTTGACTTGTGTGCATACTCATCTGCCTGTGTGCTTGGGATAGGTTGGGGTTGCGGGGAATGGGATTGGGAAGAGGAAGTTGGAGAGTGGAAACAGGGACAATGGCTGCCATCAGAGTGGAGGCCAGAGCCTGGATTGATCTCTGTTGGATTGCCAAGCCAGAGTGAATGCCCTCCAGAAATGCATTGGCCTGTTGCATTTGGGCTGCCAGCCCATGGATGGCATTCACAATGGTTGACTGCCAAACAGAGATGGATCTCAGGAGGTCAATAGCCTCCTCACTCAGGGCAGCAGGGCTCACTGGGGCAGGACCTGAGGTGCCTGGGGCGAATGACATACCCACTGTCCTGGGTGAGAAGACACGGGAAACTCAATGAGGGGCTGCTGGGAGGGCGGTGCTGGTACGGGGGTGGCGGCTGTACCTGTAGCTGTGGTGGTCACAGAGGTGTCCGACACCACCAGGGAGCTTCCATCGGAGGAGGTATCGGTGTCCAAACTGTCCCCTCCAGTCTCCGCTGTGGTGCTCCCCTCACCATCCGTCCCACTGGTGCCCTCAGTGTCGGTGGACTCTGCCTCCTGGGTCCTGTGGGATGCAGCTCCCTCCGTCGCCGGTGCCTCTGGTCGTCCGCCAGATGATGCTAATGCACAAAAGGACAGGATGACAAAACAAGAAAGGGTGGGGGAGAGACAAAGGATACACTTGGTCAATGGCTGCATCAGCACCACCGTTGGCGTACACAGCACACTCACACACAGGGAACAGGCCTAAGCACTATGCAATGCACTATCAGTAACAATGCTAGTCACCAGGGCATGGGGAGGGACACATACCGCCAACGGCAGCATACCTGGGACCCACACAGCCCTGCCCAGTAGTGGATGCCTATGGGCTAGGTAGGAGGAATATCACATCAGAACCCTGGCCAACATAGGACCTACTCTGCAACGTCAGGCCTGGCCGAGGTGGCACCCACAGACACACATCCCCCACCCGGATACCACCCCACCAGGCGTTAGTAGTAATGATGGGCACTGTACTCACCCCCTTTTGTCTGCTGTGATGCCCTCAAGCGCCCATCCAGGTCCAGATAGGCCACCGCCAGTATGCGGGCCATCAGGGGGGTCAGGGTTTAAGGGAAACCACTTCCTCGTTGGGAAGCCATCCCCAGCTGGTCCTCTGCTGTCTTCCAAGCCCAGCGTCTCAGGTCCTCCCACCGTTTGCGACAGTGGGTCTCCACCTGCCATAGACCCCCAGGGTCCGCACATCCTTGGCGATGGCACGCCATATACCCTTCTTTTGATAGGCGCCGACATGCAGGGGAAATACACACAGAGAAAGGTTTTAGTCAGACAGTCCTGCCTGTTACAATCATGGCCCACCATACCCCTTCTCATCCCCATTAGAACAGACCTGGCCCAGCACACAAGCTGTACACCGCCCAGTGGACATCCACCAACACCCCCCTACAAAAGGCCTTCACAAGCACCACTCCATGCATTCATGCACCATGCATCGTGACCACAGTGTACTTACCTGTTGGTCTGGAGGCCCATACAGCAGCCAGTACTGGGGTAGGACCCCATCCAACAGTCTCTCCAACTCCGCCAAGGCGAAGGCAGCTGCCCTTTCCCCAGTCACACGCGCCATGGTCGGTTCCACACAGGTCACAGCAGCACATGCAGTGTAGATCCTCTCCTGTTGAAGGTCAGGTAGCAAGTGAGTGAAAAAGTAGAAAATGGCAGTGACATCCACGGCGGTGCATACCGTCACCGCCAGCGTACATCACCATTGGCCACTGTACCCCATAGGGGCCAATATTATCCAATGAGGAGTTGCACGGCGGTTCCCGACCACCTCCCGCAACGGTGCACAATGTCAGTGGAATTACCTCACTTCCACCTGTCCCTCCACACAGGACAGACGGACACCATTTCAGGGGGGGGGAGGCCCTGTATTATAACTGTGTCACAGTTCACAGTTGTACCTACAGGACAGATGCCACTTAAACATTTCAAATTAACATCATGCATTGTACTGTTGTGGCTACAATGTACAGTTTGTGACTGGCTCCTCACTCTTTTGCCCCATAGATTGCTACCACTGCGGATAAATAGGAGATGGAGACATACCCCTGTGTACAGCCCCCTTGTGGACTTAGCTACACTGGAGTGCAGGCACATAATACTCACCTACAGACTGGCTGGGCCACAATCATGGAGCTGTGTGCCCAACTGGAGCCTGACCTGATATCTGCTATCCGTCACCCCACTGGGATCCCCCCTCTTGTTCAAGTCCTATCTGTGCTCCATTTTTTGGCAACTGGTTCTTTCCAAGTGGCAGTGGGCTTGGCAGCAGGAATGTTACTGCCAATGTTCTCAAACATGCTTACAAGAATGCTGGATGCCCTGATTAAACACATGTGTAGCTACATTGTTTTACCCCAGGTGGAGGATTTGGCCACAGTGAAGGCTGACTTCGATGCAATGGGACGCATCCCCAACATCATTGGGGCAATTGATGGCACACATATTGCATTTGTTCCCCCCCGGCAAATTGAACACTTTTTCAGAAATCAAAAGAGTTTTCACTCAATGAATGTCCAGATGGTGTGCCTGGTGGACCAGTACATCTCCCATGTCAATGCAAAGTATCCTGGGTCTGTGCATGATGCCTTTATCCTGAGGAATAGCAGCATCCTAAATGTGATGGGCCAACTACAGAGGCACAGATTGTGGCTAATAGGTGAGCCCTAGTTCCCACCCAGTGGATGTAAGTGTATGGGTATGGTGTGGGCCATATGGCATAGTGTGTGGCTAAATGTTATCACTCTGTATTTGCAGGTGACTGAGGTTACCCCAACCTATCACGGCTACTGACCCCTGGAGGGTCCCAGGACAAGGGCAGAGGAACGTTACAATGAGGCACATGGGCAAAAACAGAAGGATCATTGAATGTACCTTTGCCCTCCTGAAGGCCAGGTTTCGGTGCCTCCATCTAACAGGTGGATCCCTGTGCTACTCACCCAATAAGATCTGCCAGATAATTGTGGCATGCTGCATGTTGCATAAACTTGCCTTAAGATGCCATGTGCCTTTTCTGCAGGAGGAGGAGGCTGGAGATGGCTGTGTGGCAGCAGTGGACCCCGTGGACAGTGAAGATGACGAGGCGTAGGATGAGGATGAGGACAACAGAACTACAGTGATTCGACAATAGTTCCGATGACACACAGGTAAGACAGTGTAACTTTACATTTCATTGTCATTTGTTTGTTTTACATTATCACGGGCAGGCTGTGCTTTCCCACTTCTATGCCCACTCACTGTACCCTTTTGCAACTCTTTTTGCAGATGTTGGTGCCCCATGATTGCTTCTGGTGTGTTCACTGCAGCCAACTACAGGTCTATCCTATGTGCACATTACTTGACAGTTGATTTGCAATGTTTGAACCTTTTTAAACAAATACATACTTAAATCATTTGACATACTCCATACTTGTATTTTTTCAAAGTTTATTTATTGAAGTGCTATGAAGAAAAGGGGGAAATGCAATGGGCTGGGGTGATGATGGAGGAAAGTCCAGGGTATTGTCCTAGTCTATTTATAGCACAGGTACATTGTCTAAGTGGACATAGGAAGGGGAGCAGTGGCAGTTCAAGGTGGACAGGGTGACAGAGTGGGACACAAGGGTGACAATCAAGAGAGTCTTATTTCCTGGCGGGGGTCTTGGCAATAGTCTCTGGCTTCTGCCTGGATTTCAAGGAGCATTTTGTGGGGTGCTTCTCCTTCTGCAGGTGGAGGGGTGCTGGTGGCCTGGTGGTCCTGTGGCGGGGCCTCCTGTCCACTAGCGGCAGTGGAGGTGGAGGGCAGTTCAGTAGTCCTGCTAGTGGCAGGAGCACGCTGTTGTAAGACTGTCTCCCTCATAATGTTGGCCATGTCTGCCAGCACCCCTGCAATGGCGACCAGGGTAGTGTTAATGGCCTGCAAGTCCTCCCTGGTCCTGGTACTGTCACTCCTGCAGCCGCCTTTTCTCCTGCATGTTGTCCAGGATCTGGCCCAACGTATCCTGGGAATGTTGGTATGCTCCCAGGATCTCGGTGAGTGCCTCCTGGAGAGTCAGTTTCCTGGGCCTGTCCTCCCCCTGGCGCACAGCAGTCCTCCCAGTTTCCCTTTTGTCCTGTGCCTCTGTCTCCTGAACCATGTGCCCACTGCCACATACCCCAGGTCCCTGATCGTCTTGTGTGTGAGGTGTGCATGCTGTCCCTGTAGTGGTGAACACACTGCTGATTGACGTGTCCTGGGGACAGATGCATGGGTACACTGGGTGGGTGCTGTGGTGGTGTTTCCTAAGGGGGGAGGCTCTGTGGAGGTGTGTGACTGTGCCTGGGTAACTGACTGTCCATAGGTCCCTGATGGGCCAGGTTGGTCATCCAGATCCAGGCTACTAGAGTTGCTGTCATCACTGTGGGCCTCTTTTGTGGGGGGACTGGAAATTGCTGGCACCTCTTCTCCAGTGACATTGGCTGGGATACCTGTTGTGATGAACATGCAGTGTTATTGTTTCTGTGTGTGACATATTGGGGGTCATTCTGACCTCGGCGGTAAAACTCACTTACCGCCGGTCAGAAGACCGCCATAACACCGCCGCGGTCGCGGTAAACCGCCACGGTCATTCTGACCCGCAACAGGCAAACCGCCAAAAACCCGACAACAACAAAAGTCCGCCACACCAAAGGTCAGCGGGAAACTGGCGATGACCAAACCTCCACCGTCACGCCAACAGAAATACGCCCATACCATTCCGACCCACAAATCCCCGCAGCGGTCTTTCAACCGCGGTATTCCATTGGCGGTACACACCGCCGCGCTCAAAATACGCACACCTTTACAAAACACAGCCACATTGGACAAATCAAAATATACACACCTGAGACACATACACACACCACTCCCACACACCCAATTAAGTATAAAACACACACACACATCACCCACAAACCCTTACGACCACCATTGCGACTGAAGGACAGAGAGAGACAACACAGCATAGAGTAGACCATCACACAGAGGCAAATCACAACATCACCAACACAATTTCCACGCACAAAACACCATACACCACCACACTCACCACCCTCTACAACACATACACCACCCCTCACCTCATCCACACCACCCCATGGCACCCCCAAAGACACCCCAGGTTCACTGATGCAGAACTCAGGGTCATGGTGGAGGAAATAGTTCGGGTAGAGCCCCAGCTCTTCGGGGCACAGGTGGAGCACACCAGCATTGCCAGGAAGATGGAGCTATGGCAAAGAATAGTGGACAGGGTCAACGCTGTGGGACAGCATCCATGCAATCGGGACGACATCAGGAAGCGGTGGAACGACCTACGGGGGAAGGTGCGTTCCATGGTATCAAGGCACAACATTGCGGTGCAGAAGACTGGCAGCGGACCCCCACCTGCTCCCCCCGAATTCACAGCATGGGAGGAGGAAGTCTTGCACATCCTGCATCCTGAGGGCCTCGCAGGAGTAGGCGCAGGAATGGACTCTGGTAAGGCAAATCTCCACTACTTCATTCCCCCCACCCCACCTGCATGCCAAATCATACCCCCACCCTCACCCCCACCCCATCACACCAACTCCTTGCAAATGGCTCACCATCACAACCCACCCATCCCAAAACCTAGCCCTGCATGCCTCCCCAAAGCATGGACACCCATCACCAAAGCATGCCCACTGCACATACCCATCTCCCCCACAAGCCACCGTCACAAAAGACCCCACAAGGGAATGCCAGCACTGAGGTCCACGGCCACCCACCCATTACACGAAAAAATGCCACACACAGAAGCAATAACCATGCTCTTATACCCCCGCAGGACCCGAACGCCACCACACCGCCACGGAGGGTCCAGAGATGTCCATCCCACCCCAAGAAGAGGCCCCCAGTGATGACAGCAGCTCTGTCTCCATGGACCCAGATGACCAGCCCGGCCCATCGGGGACCTCGGGACAGTCGGTTCCCCACAGACAGCCACAGGCTACACCAGACCTAACCCCCTCTGGGAACACCAGCACAGCTCCCACCCAGCGGGCCCATGCCTCTGTCTCCAGGACACGTCAATCAGCGGTGTGTCCACCACTACAGGGCACCCAGGTTGACCCACCACCCCAACAACAACAGGGACCTGGGGGCAGTGGTAGTGGGCACACGGTCCAGGGGACAGAGGCCCAGCGAAACAGGGGAACTGGGAGGGCTACTGTGCGACAGGGGGGGGGACAGGCCCAGGGAACCAACTCTCCAAGAGGCCCTCTCCTCATCATGGGAGCGTACCACCACTCCCAGGAGACGATGGCTACGGTACTGCCCAGGTTCCAGGAGATCCAGGTCATGCAGGAGCAACAGTACATGGGGTTCAGAGAGGAACTGAGGAGCATTAGTTCCGCAATGGGGACCATCGTCCTGACCCTAAACCAGATAGTCACCACATTGCGGGGCCATGTGGCACCACAAAGGGCCCCTGTCACTAGCCTGGACCAGGAACAGCCTACCACCTCCGCCGGCGCTAGTGGACAGGAGGCCCCCACACAACGACAGGCCACCAGAACCCCACCTCCTGCAGAAGAAGAACCACCCCGCAAGCGGAACTTGAGATCTCACAAGAAGACAGAGTAGGATGCCAAGACCCCCGCCAGCAACCGATACCCCCTGATGTCATCCCACTGTCCCACATTGTCACCCTGTCGAACTTTGAACTGCCCCTTCTCCATCCTTCCACAGGCATATGGACAATGCACCTGTGAGACTGAGAACTGGACTCTGCCATGGACATTACTCCACCATCACCCATCACCGTTTTACAATCATTTACCTAAATTTAGCACTTTAATAAATTCACTTATTGCAATTAAATAATCTGGAGTCTGCTTGTATTTTCAACAAATGTATTAGACATAACGTTGTCAAAATGTTCAGTTACATTGTGATGACAACATACCACTGTCACACAGCTGTAGTCCCTGGGCAAACAAAGCAGAGGTCATGCAGTGGGGCCACAGCTCTGAAAACGGAAGGGAAAGTCACAACTCAGTTAATAGGAACTGGGGGGGGAACTCAGACAGGAGAGAGGCAGGAGACTTTAAGTAAATGTAAAATGGCATGTTTGATTCGTACCTGTGTGCTACTGAAAATACTGTTGTATCACTGTGTCCCTGTTGTCTGTGTCGTCCCCGTCGTCTTCCTCCTCTTCACTCTCCACAGGCTCCACAGCTGCTACAACACCACCATCTGGACCATCCTCCTGCAGGAAAGGCACCTGGCGTCGCAAAGCCAGGTTGTGAAGCAGGCCACGATGATATGGCACACCTTCTTTGGTGAGTACATTAGGGATCCACCTGTCATATGCAGACACCTAAACCTGGCCTTCAGGATGCCGAAGGTTCTTTCTATAACCCTCCTAGTTCGCTCATGGGCCTCATTGTACAGTTGCTCTGCCCTTGTCCTGGGATTCCTCACTGGGGTAAGTAGCCACGACAGGTTGGGGTAACCAGAGTCACCTATTAGCCACACACGGTGTCTCTGTAGCTGTTCCATCACATAAGGGATGCTGCTATTTCGCATGATGTACGTGTCATGCACAGACCCAAGGAACTTGGCATTTACATGGGAGATGTACTGGTCAGCCAAACAGACCACCTAGACATTCATCGAATGATAACTTTTTCTGTTCCTGTACACCTGCTCACTTCCACTGGGGGGAACCAAAGCCACATGGGTCCCATCAATGGCACCAATGATGTTGGGAATATGTCCAAGGGCTTAGAAATCACCCTTCACTGTAGCCAATTCTCCCACCTCAGGGAAAACAATGTAGCTCCGCATGTATTTCATCAGGGCAGACAACACTCTGGACAAAAACTTAGAAAACATAGGCTGAGACATCCCTGATGATATGGCCACTGTTGTTTGGAATGATCCACCTGCCAAAAAATGGAGTACTGACAGAACCTGCACCAGAGGGGGAATCCCTGTGGGTTGGCGAATGGGGGACATCAGGTCTGGCTCCAGCTGGGCACACAGTTCATGTATAGTGGCTCGGTCAAGTCTGTATGTCAGTATGACATGTCGTTCTTCATTGTCGACAGGTCCACCAGCGGTCTGTACATGGGAGGATTCCTCCATCTCCTCGCAAGTCCCAGCGGACGGTGCCTAGGAAGGACAACATGGAGCACAGAGTCAAGCAACCCACAGGTACGTAACCACAGCTTGCACAAAACACGATTCGCTATGCATTGAATGGCTTGTATGAGTGGCAATGCAAGGCCTAGGCCTGTGTGACGCAGTAGAAATTAAGCCATGTGGGCCCTTGAAATGGCGGCTGCCTGACCTGTGAAGTGTGACAATGGGATGTGAGGTCAATGCGCTGGCGTGGCACACCGTGGTGGTAGGCGGTCGAAGACCGCGGCGCGAAGTCGCATTTGGTTAACATTGAACCCTATGGGTCTCAGGAGCCAATGACGATGTGCGCCGGCGGTCGCGGTACGCACCGCCGCAGTACACACCGCCGCGGGCGTGACCGCCATTTTCTAACTGCTTAATCACTAGAGACCTGATCATCCACGGGAGAGGACCTATACTGCAAGTGCTGCTGTGACCTCGGTCTGGGAGATACAATGGCTGCTGCGACTGGGGAAAGGGCCCCTGCCTTCACATCTGAGGAATTGGAGAAACTTGTGGATGGGGTCCTCCCCCAGTATGCACTACTCTACGGTCCTCCAGACCAACAGGTAAGTACACAGGGAGCACGTAGTATGGGCTATGCCTGTGTTGAGTGGGGTGGATGTAAGATGGTGGGGAGGGGAGCGAATGAGGAGTGCAACGCACGACAGATCAGAGCATGTGCCACATGGCAAGGTTGGTGAGGGGGGGCCACTCACATCGACCATGCAGGAAAGTGATGATATTTCTTGTTCCACCCTGTCCATGTCACATAGGTCAGCGCCCATCAGAAGATCGACATTTGGCGTGCCATCGCCAAGGACGTCCGGGCCCTGGGGGTCCACAACAGACGGGGCACCCACTGCCGCAAGAGGTGGGAGTACATCCGCCGCGGGAGCAGAAAGACCGCCGAGGCTCTGCTGGGGATGGCCTCCCAACCTAGGAGGGGAGCCACACGGCATTTGACCCCCCTGATGTCCCGGATCCTGGTGGGGGCCTACCCCGATTTGGATGGGCGCGTGAGGACATCACAGCAGACACAAGGGGGTGAGTATCAGCACATTCTGCTATATTAGCGCACAGTGGAGGTGTCTGGGTGGGGGAGGAGGGCTGTGGCTATCTCTAGGCCAGGGCGGTTTCTGTAGGCTAGGCCCCTCCGTTAGGCATGACCCTGTGCCCCCGCCCCCCACCTCTGTAGGGTGCTAAGTACAGATATCCATGGTCCGGCCTCACCTATGTGTGCATTTGTCGTCCATAGACTTGTAGGCCAAGTCACAAAAATTGAGTAGTGTACCCCGAGTGCGCGGCGTAGTGCAGGGGGCTTCTGTGTCTGTCCTCTCCGCCAACGGTGCCACCAATGCATGCACTCAACGTGTCTTTCTTTCTTCTCCCCCCCCTTTTTTTTGGTTTTCCTGTTCATGTGTGCATTAGCATCATCAGGCGGAGGAGAAGTGGCATCGGCGCACGAGGGAGCTGCATCTCACATGGCCCCGGAGGGCCATGCAACCGACTCAGAGTACACCAGTGAGACGGAGGGCGAGGGGAGCTCCACAACGGGGACCCGTGGAGACGTCAGCGACACCGACACGTCCTCGGAAGGGAGCTCCCTTGTGGTGGCGGCAACATCCGTGCCCACCGCAACAACAGGTACAGCCACCACCCAGCGCACCAGCCCCGCCCTCCCAGCAGCCCATCAGCGTTCGCCCCGTGCCCGCTCGGCCAGGAAGCCGGGCATCTCCTTCGCCCCTGGCACCTCAGGTCCTGCCCCAGTTACCCCTGCTGCCCTCAGTGCGGAGATCATTGACCTCCTGAGGACGCTCATTCTTGGGCAGTCTACCCTTTTGAATGCCATCCAGGGGGTAGAATGGGAGGTGCATCGGAGCAATGCATACCTGGAGGGCATTCATTCGGGTCAGGCTGCCCATCAGCGATCGTTCAACGCTCTGGCCTCAGCACTGACGGAAGCAATTGTTCCTGTGTCTAGCCTCCCCCCTCCAACTTCCTCAACCCAGTCCCACTCCCCTGTTCCTCTGCCTATCCCAGACACACCTACAGACCAGCCTGCACACACCTCAACACCCAAGGGCAGCTCATCCAGACATAAGCACCACAGATCACACAAGCATTCACCCAAGCAACATCCACATGCAGACATGCCAACAGCCACTGCCTCCTCTGTGTCCCCCTCCTCCTCGTCTCCCTCCTCCCTCCCTGTGACGTCTCCACTCACACCTGCATGCACACCACCATCAGCCAGTACGTCCATCACCACCACACCCACAAGAACAGTCCGCACACGTGCAGTCACCACCCCCACTGCCATTTACACATCCCCTGTGTCCTCTCCCAGTGTGTCTGTCACCCCCTCTTCCAAACCACACAACAGCCATCCACCTCACGACAGCCTCCAGCACAAGCACCTGCACCCAAAGACACCACACTTGACTCTCCTACAACCACATCCTTTTCCTCCACTCCCATACCCACTACAACTACCCGTCCCTGTCTGTCTAAATTGATTTTCCTTTCCAACCTTGACCTCTTTCCAACAACTGACCCACCCCCTCCATCTAATAAGACTCCAATCAGCACCTCAGCCACCACAAGCCCTGCACCTACTAGGACCATCGTTCAGGGCTATTGGAGTCCACCAGATCCTAGGGCAGGAACATCGGCCAGCAGCAAGGGGACAGCCAGCCCACCCCCTGGGAAAAAAACAAAAAAAGGGAAGGGCCGGCGCGACAGGCCTGAGACGGCTGCCCCCAAGGACACCACCCTTGCAACGTCACCTGGCCCATCCAGAACGGGAGGCAAGGGCCCCAGAGTTTCTGCCAAGGAGGGCAAGGGCAGGAGGGCGGACAAGTCCGGCAGCGGTCGAGCTGCCCAGGAGGGCCCCACCAGCCCCATTTGGGGTGTGACGGAGGACACCCACGGGCCCAGGACTCCAGCACAGGAGGGCCCCGCAAGCGAAAGGTAGGATGGCGACTGAGCGGCATTTATTGGCCAGATCTGGTTCCCTGGGAACACAAGACAAGCACCACTGAACAGGGCCCCGCCGTGAGAAGCACCGCTGAACAGGGCCCCGCCAAGATAAGCACCGCTGAACAGGGCCCCGCCGTGAGAAGCACCGCTGAACAGGGCCCCGCCGTGACAAGCACCGCTGAACAGGGCCCACCGTGACAAGCACTGCTGAACAGGGCCCCGCCGTGACAAGCACTGCTGAACAGGGCCCCGCCGTGAGAAGCACCGCTGAACAGGGCCCCGCCGTGAGAAGCACCGCTTAACAGGGCCCCGCGTGACAAGCACCGCTGAACAGGGCCCCGCCAAGACAAGCACCGCTGAACAGGGCCCGCCAAGACAAGCACCACTGAACAGGGCCCCGCCGTGACAAGCACCGCTGAACAGGGCCCCGCCGTGAGAAGCACCGCTGAACAGGGCCCGCTGTGACAAGCACCGCTGAACAGGGCCCCGCCAAGACAAGCACCGCTGAACAGGGCCCCGCCAAGACAAGCACCGCTGAACAGGGCCCCGCCGTGAAAAGCACCGCTGAACAGGGCCCCGCCGTGAAAAGCACCGCTGAACAGGGCCCCGCCGTGACAAGCACCGCTGAACAGGGCCCCGCCGTGACAAGCACCGCTGAACAGGGCCCGCCAAGACAAGCACCGCTGAACAGGGCCCCGCCGTGACAAGCACCGCTGAACAGGGCCCCGCCGTGACAAGCACCGCTGAACAGGGCCCCGCCATAAGAAGCACCGCTGAACAGGGCCCCGCCGTGACAAGCACCACTGAACAGGGCCCCGCCGTGACAAGCACCGCTGAACAGGGCCCCGCCATGACAAGCACCGCTGAACAGGGCCCGCCAACACAAGCACCGCTGAACAGGGCCCGCCGTGAGAAGCACCGCTGAACAGGGCCCCGCCGTGACAAGCACCGCTCCGCTGGGCCCTTCCTGTCATGCACCGCTCCGCTGGGCCCTTCATCTCAAGCACCGCTCCGCTGGGCACCGCCCTCTCTGCACCGCTCCGCTGGGCCCTTCATCTCAAGCACCGCTCCGCTGGGCACCGCCGTCTCTGCACCGCTCCGCTGGGCCCTTCCTGTCAAGCACCGCTCCGCTGGGCACCGCCGTCTCTGCACCGCTCCGCTTGTCTTGGCGGGGCCCTGTTCAGCGGTGCTTGTCACGGCGGGGCCCTGTTCAGCAGTGCTTGTCTTGTGTTCCCAGGGAACCAGATCTGGCAGTGGAATCCGTGGCGGGCGCTGCTGCACCTGCCGCACTGCCACATTGGCGACGGCTCCATTAGGAGCTGCCGTCAATGTTAAGGTACTGCAGTGAACTCCTAAAAGGGCCGGGGGGTGCAGCCTGAAGCTGGGAAGAGTTTGGCAGACGGCCTCTGCCGCCCGCCAAACTCATAGGCCCTCATTACAAATCTGGCAGTGACAGGCCCGCTATGCCGGCAGTGGCGATCTGACTGCCAGCAGGCTGGCGGTGTAGACCGTCGTAATACGACCGTGGCGTAGAACAGGCCAGTACACTCCCAGTACACCTCCTGTACCACCAGTGTGGGCCGACCGCCACTGACAGTGGATACCATCAACAGGGTGATGGAAAGGACCTTGCCGCCCACTGTATTACGGATCAGCACACCACCACAATTTCCAGGGCGGGCCAACCTCCACTTAAAGCCTGGTGGAAAGAAACAGTATACGAGGAAACATTCACCATTGGGACACAGAGGAGGCTGCCGACAGCGTGAACTGGAGGTCTTCCTGATGCTGGTACTTGCAATCCACCTCCAGGACATACAGCACTGATGAAGACAACAACGGTGAGTACCCCACCTACCACACAAGAGAGGGAAGGGGACAATTACACACCCACACGCCACACATACACCTGACACCTACTGTCATGCCCACACACAAACACACGCACAGCAACACCCTTACACATATACATACACACACACATGCACTCACAGTACACTCACGCACAACCAGAACACACACCACACCCTACACACACGTCACTCACACACCAAACAACACTAACCGTAAACACGCCGCAACACTCATACCCAGCCACACAAAAACTGATCACAAAACCACGGCCGACACAGAGACCAGGCAGAAGACGGCATACCAGACAAACATACAGCACACAACCATCAGTGCCATCCACACTGGTACCATACCATGACGCCATTGTTCATACCACTCACTCTACCCATACCATGCACATCAACTGAACACTCATTACAATCAATTACCCACACACATACCATCTACAACAACTTCCAAACCCATCACCACCCAAACACCATTGCACACACAAATAAAGACAGGGGCAAAAGTGGAGAACAGAAGTGATGTAGCCACACAAGCACAGTACGCATGCACAGGTGGGGACAACACTGCACATACCTGTGCACACAAGGCAGCCATAGTCAAAGGCAGGACAACTTGTTCAAAGTGCACCAACTGTGCAGGTTGGCCATATAAATTAATGTGTACAACAAAAGGGGAAACAGGAACCATTTACAAAGAGGCCCATTGGGCAGTTCAGAGGTTCATGACAAAGTTGCCAAACAGTTCCAACAAGGCCCCAACTTTACTCCTGACACGACCATGGTCTCCACAGGGCAGGTGCATCAATGGGGCAGGCACCTCGGGGTGCAGGGAGAGGTGTTGATGGTGGGGATCAGGTTAGGAATGGGGGGCTTGGGAGGGGGTGCTTGACCTTAGATTTTGATGGAGGGGGAGTGGGTTTAGATCGGTGGATGGGGGGCGGGATCAGGCCTCTTCATAGGTGTGTTCTTGAAGAGGGAAGGGACATGGGAACCGTAAGGAAGGTCTAGGGAGGATTGTGAAGCGGAGGTACTAGGTTTAGGGAGGCCACGGGAATGCGCAGGGACACAATAAACCACCCACACCTACCCCCTGCATTCCCACGGGGTGGGCCAGGAGGTTCAAACAGGTCAACGCGGGAAAAGAAAAGTTTTTTAGGAGCACGTGGAGGGGCTGTGGAAACAGGCATGGGAGTAGAGGTAGAGGGAGTGTTTGTAGAATATGTAGGTGTGCTGGACGTGGATGCAGGTGTGTGCTGGACCTGGATGTAGTTGGGTGTTCAGTCTGCTTGTGAATGGTGGATGAATGTGGGGTGCCTGAGTGGGTGCGTTTACGTATTTTGGGAGAAAGTAGGGGTTAAAACGGTGATAGAGGACAAACAGGTTGTGTCAATGGAAGTTGTGGTGGTGTCTGCATGTCTGGTGTGTGTGCCGCAGATGTCTGTTATGGTTGTTGTGGTGAGTGCGGGTGTGGTGTCTGGGGTGCATGTCTGGGTGACTACTGTTGTGGTGACTGTGTCAATGGGGGCAGGATCTGGGAGTGAGGACGCAGTGATTGCGGGTATGTGTGGTGAGGTCACTGTAAGGGAGGATGGAGTGGGGGAGACAGTGGAGGACGTGGCTGTTGTTGTGTTTGCATCTGTCTGTTGAGTGTGTGCATGGCTGAGGTGTGACTTCTGGTGCCTATGTGTGTCTTTGTGTGTCGTTTGTGTTGTTCTGTGTGCATGCTGTTTGGCTTGTATGCTTGGGATGGGTGAGGAGAAAGGGGTGCTGGACGGGCACAGGTGGTTGGAGGGGGGACGGAGGTACTAGGCACACTGGCTGTCGTCAAAGAGGAGGCCAGAGCCCGAAATGATCTCTGGAGGTCATACAAGGCACCGTGAATACCTTCCAGGTAGGCATAGGTTTGCTGCATCTGGGATGCCAGCCCCTGGATAGCCTTCACAATGGGTGTCCGAACCAGAGATGGTTCTTAGGAGGTCAATAGCCTCCTCATTGAGGGCAGCCGGGCTGACTGGTGCAGGGGTTGATGTTCCTGTGGCGAAGGAGACGCCCACCCTCCTGGTTGAGCAGGTACAGGCAACTTGGTGGGGAGCTAATGGGAGGGCGGTGTTGGTAGGGGGGCAGGTGGACGAAGATGTCATTGGGGTGGTCCCAGAGGGTCTGCCACCACCAGGGAGCTGCCATCAGAGGAGGAATAAGAGTCTGATATTGCAGTGGTAGTAGGCTCCCCCTTGGTGCTCACCTCGCCCTCCAACTCACTGGTTCCCTCTGTGTCAGTAGACTGTGCCTCCTGGGTCCCTAGGGCCGCAGCATCCCCACTCGCTGGTACCTCTGCTCCTTTGCCTGATGATGTTGATGCACACAAGGACACAAGAAAACAGGGAGGGGTGAGACAAAGAAAGGGATGCAGGCTCTGAGCAACTCAACTATGATGCAAGTAGGCACACATTTCAGTCTCAGACCTCACCTTACCATAGCCTTTGCACTACAGGAATGTCCCACTGATAGGGATTACACCTGCCTCTTTGCAGTACAGTACACTGACAGTGGTGCCCTACAGATTCATTGTACATGTCCTGCAACTCCAACTGAGGTATCCATTTAATGCTCAGATGTTTTGAGTACCACTATGTCACTTTGCAAGACAACAGGAACACTACCTGACTGACTGTACTACCCAATTTCCGCTTTACTTGGGTACACATGCCCCCTACACAACAAGGTAACATAACCCAGTCAAGAAGCTGAACACCTGCATACCTTGACACCTGAGTCGCTGTAACAGCATCCTTTCCCCATATTGCCTACCATCCCCCCCAATACAGTTGGTATGCAGGACAGTGTGAGAACTCACCGCTTGTGGCTGCTGGGATGCCTTCAAGAGCCCATCCAAGGCTGGGTAGTCCACCACCAGTATGCTGGCCATTGGAAGGGCCAGGGTCTGACGTGCACCCTTCCCTCGTTGGGAGACCGTCCCTAGCTGGGCCTCCGTGGTCTTCCGGCCACAGCGTCTCAGGTCCTCCCAACGTTTCCTGCAATGGGTGCTCCACCGGCTATAGACCCCCAGGGTCCACATGTCCTTGGCAATGGCTCACCATAACCCTTTCTTCTGCTGGGCGCTGACCTGAATGGGAAACACATAGGAATACACATTAATGTAGACTTACAACACTCATGCTGACATAGGCTACAATCGGACTGACAGTAGGCCACCATACATTCCATCATCTTGCTACAGGTCCACATTGATGGCCTACTCCACTTCTCCTATACGCTTGGTAATCCTACATTCACACACACATATGCACCCAAGCAACTGCACTCACTGCTAGGACACTGTTAATCCACTCACCTGCTCCTCTGGTCGTGCATAAAACTTGGCATACAGGTGTAGGACCTGTGTGAAAGCTGGAGCCCTCTCCCTTGTAGCTCATGCCATCTTCGCGACCAGATGCAGGACACAGCACAGTTGTGGTCGTGGTGAGTGCAGGAGTCAAGTGGCAAAGGGAAATCAAAATGGCGGTGACGACCGCTGCGGTACGCACCATCACTGCTGGCAGCGATCATGATTGGCCCCTGGTCCCCATAGATACCAATGTTAACGAATGAGGAATTGCACGGCAGAACAGACCACCTAACACCATGATGACTTACGCCAGCGGAGTCATGTCACTTCCATCTGTCCTCAGCGTGTAGGACAGGCGACCACCATTTGAAGTGTAAAATGTAATCGACAACAATCTCTACGCGCCATCCATGCTGTCATATCTTCTAGTACATGTTAGACACATCAGTCATACACAGCAATACATGCCATAAATGATGTGTGGCATCAGTTAGCTGCATTTGTAGGTTGCATAGCACCGTGATCACACATCAATTGTTAGCTGTATGAAACCCTTCCATTATATGAAGGCTATGTTTGTGCAGTTGCATCGACATGATCCGTAATGTGTTGGTATGGTAACATATGTGTGTTGGCCCTCCCTAAGTACCGACCCATGCAGAGACTGAAGAATGCACCGGTGTATTTGCTCCTAGTTGACTTGGCAACCATGGAGGAATGACACATCATACTGACCTACCTTCTGAACCCGATGACCATACGTGAACTGTGTGCCCGACTGGAGCAAGATCTACTGCCAGATCTAAGTAATCCCTATGCTATTCCCCCTACTGTGCACATACTATCTGTGCTACATGTTGTGTCCAGTGGGTCATTTCAGGCGACAGTTGCCTTGGCAGCAGGTGTGTCACCGCCAATGTTCAGTAACATCTTAAGGGATGTCCTCACTGCCTTGCTGAAACTCCTCCACAGCTACATCAAATTTTCCCAAACTGGTGACTTGCCTATTGTGAAAACTGATTTCTATGCCATTGCACACATTCCACATGTGATTGGGGTCATAGATGGCACCCACATTCTCTTGATTCCTCCCTAGGTAAATGAACAAGTGTATAGGAATAGGAAAAGTTATCACTCCATTATGTACAGGTGGTGTGTCTTTTAGACCAATACATATCCCAAGTGATTGCCAAATTCCCTGGATCTGTGCATGACTCTTACATTTTGAGGAACAGCAGTGTCCCACACCCGATGTCACAACTACAAAGAGAGAAAGCCTGGCTTGTGGGTGAGTGAGATGTGAGAGTGCAGTAGCTAACAACCTGCCCTTCTTACTCTTTACCCTCTACACAATGGTGACATGTGCTATGTATTCCCACTCTTCCCAGGTGATTCTGGCTATCCAAACCTGTCCTGGCTGATGACACCAGTGAGGTATCCCAAGCCAGGGGGTGACATTCGCTACAATGAGGCACATGGAGGTACAAGAAGAGTCATCTTGCTTTCAATAGGCCGAAGGTCCTACTGAAAGCAAGATTCCGGTGCCTGCATTTGTCAGGCGGATTCCTCTGCTACCCCCAAAACAAGGTTTGCAAGATCATTGTGGCCCACTGTATGCTGCACAACGTAGCACTAAGGAGACATGTACCCCTAGTGGAAGAGGAGGAATGACCTGGTCCACCAGTGGCAGCTGAGGGGACAGAGGACAGCAATCAAAAAGGGGAGGATGATGTGGAGTCCAGAACTCAGCTCATTGAGCTATACTTCCAATAAGTTGAAGGTACATTTTGCCTAATGTTTCCCACAACATTGCCTAGGTAGATTTGTGTACAGTTGTGAGAATGTACAACCAGTGCAGGAGACACAGCAGTGTGTGTGTGGTGCAATGTGTGTACTGTCACATACCCCTTAATGCTTCATGTGTTTGATGACTCCCAAAGGTAGTTGGCACACAGAAGTTTTATTTACCTGGATGTGTTTCCTGCCTTCACATGTATGAACTGTTTGGACATGCTGCGTGGATAGAGGGTGTGGGCCACTTTTGCTGACAGTACTTGTGACACCACATCTCCTCAGTACTTGCACACCAACCTAGTGTCCCTCACAATGTGGGTGGAGGTCACCTCAGCTGAAGTAGATGGTCCTACAATTGACCTAATCTGCAAAGCTGCATATTTGAGTTCATAAATGCTGTGTAGTGCAACTGACAAATGGTAATACTGGTCAGCAAAGAAGTGACAGTACTCTGGCAATGATGTCCAACGTTGGACACAAAGCAGGTACATATGTCATTGAACAAACTATACCTAAATGTATGCTACATATTTGTTCCTAACAGGTCTTCCTATGGTGGGATACCCTTTGCCATGCCATGTACAAGAAGGATTAAGACATTCCTGGTGCAAGTGTCAGAAAACCATTTCACAGATTTGGAATGTTACAGGCCTACAAACTTTCGCCCTAGGCAATTTCTGGTACTGCTTCAACATTTTACATTGACAAAGTTATTCATCACATGCATGCATTAGGTATAAAGCTCAAATACATTGGGTATGAATGTACAGTGTTTATTAAGTGAAGCAAAATAAGGTTGGGGAAATACAAGGGAGTGGACAGATGGTGGACAAAATAGTCAGTTTGGTGTTCACGGCTGTTGGTAGCACAGGACCAGAGTATATGGGGCCATTGGAAAATGGAGCACAGACAGTAGATAGTCAACAAGGTGTGTCAGTGGCACACAAGGGAGACAGTTCAGGAGAGGATTACTTCCTGCCGGTAGGTTTGGTCATGGCTATAGTCTCTGAGTGATGTCTCATTGGCCAGCTACATTTGCAAGGCTGTTCTTGGGTATCAAAGGAAGGGGTGCTGGTGTCCTGTGAGTTCCCTGGCAGGGCTACCAGTCCACTACCAGCAGCAGATGTTTAGGGCTGGGGTGTCTCGTGGCATGTGGATGGGGCCTGATTGTGGATTGAGATCTCACAAAGGACTGCAGTCATGTCCTGCAGCACCCCTTTGATGGAGGCCATGGTGGCATTGTGGGCCTGCCATTGTTCATTGGCCTCCTGATGGTGTTCACTCTGCAGCCTCGGGATTTCCTACAAAGTGGGCATGATCTGGCCCATCCTGTCCTGGGAGTTCTGGTATGCTGCCAGGACTTGAGAAATGGCCTCCCACTCCATTGACAATCCTCTGCCATAGCTCCATCTTCCTGGCAATAGATGTCTGCTGAACAGGTACACTGATCAGCTGTGGCTCCACCCTGATTATTTCGTCCACCATGGTCTGCAACTCCCTGTCTGTGAAATGGGAGTTTTTAGGGGGTGCAATAGTGGGTTGTGTGGGGAGATGTGTGCTGTGATGTGGTGGTGTTGTTTGGGGTAGTGGAGTGTGTTAGTGAGTTGGCGACAGGTGTGGTGATATGTGAAGGTGTTGTTGTGCGATATGTGGTTGTGTGGTTGTGAGTTATATGTGGTGTTTGGGGTGTGCAAAAACATGACTTGAGTTTGTGGTGTTCCTTTCCAGTTGGATGGGAGTTGTGTGGCAGTAGGTAGGCGTAGCTAGGGATTGTGGGTGTGTATTTTATAGTGGTGTGGGTGGGTGTGTGAAGTGTATGTATGAGTCTCAGGTGTGGGGTTTTCAAAATGACCAATGTGGGGTGTTGTTTTTGGTGGGTCCATTACGTGGCCGCGATGGTCTGTACCGCCAATGGTGTACCGCTGTTGCATGACTGCTGTGCTGATTTGTGATTCATAATTGGGATGGCAGTTTATTTTTGCCATGGCGGTTGCGGATTCTGTGCAGCCTGTTTCCCGCTGTCGTTCGGCCTGGAGGGGTCAGATACCTCGCTCTTTTCTGACAGGTTTTTCCTTTGGGGTTGTATTACGGCAGTAAGTTTCCCGTGTCCACGCCGGTCTTTTGCTGGCAGACTGCACCGCGGTTGGCGGTAATTAGTGCCAAACTCGTAATGAGGGCCATAATGAGGGTCATAATGTTAATTTTACAAGAGACTTTGGAAGGTTTGTTGGAGGTGTTGGCAATAAGCCATGATATACTTATAGCCCAGAAGGATCAATTTCAGGCAACCGTGGGAGAATTAAAGCAGATAAAGGACCTCATGCCACCAATGGCAAGATCTGTAGATAAAAATAATCAAGGAACAGAGATTCCAAATAAACAAGAGACAGAAGTGGCTGACTTCCACCCGGTTGACCTACAGAGCATGTACGTGTCTAGGCAGTCAATGCTAATGAAGAAGCTGGGTGAACCTACTAGCTTCAGGCAGTATTTACCCCAGCCTAAGAGTGAGGACAGGCTCTAGGAAGAGGGCGAGAACAAAACTCTCAATGGGAGGGTGTAACCCCCCCCAATTAAAGGTAAAAAAAAGGGAGCAATCTATAACAACCTGTGTGAAGAGCAGACATTGCTGAGGGAGGGAGAAGATGAAAGGAGATCTTGGGGGGCATTATGTGGAGAAATTCCCATCCCAAAGCAGGGAGAAACCAAGAATAAAGAAATAGTAGGATATGATAGCGATACATTACAGCAGGGGGTTCAAAAAAGGAGAAGGATGGAAAGAGAAAGGAAGGGCAGTATGAGCAGGGCAGAGGGTAGTCCAACTCCCCAGGTAATAAAAAACGAAGCCTTTAGTAACCTATAGTTATGTCTTAAACCCTCTCAAATGGAAAAAAAGGAAAACGGACAAGGAAGTTACTACACCTAAATCAATTTAAATTATTGTTCGCCTTTTCCAAGTGCCCCAGTTGGAAAGAAATAGGAGCATAGAACCTCAGACAAGTAGCATTTGTGAAGAACAACAAGGGGAATGAAATGCCCAAATTATTGCTGTACTCATGGCTAGTAAAGTTGCTATTTGTAAATGCGGAAAGCATGGTACAAAAGGAAGGGATAAGGTTTGTCCAAGAAACCAACATTTTGGAGGTGGATGGCCAACAAAAGTCTTTCCTAAAGCATCATGCAGGGCTTGGTTTCAGACAAAGCAGGCTGATTGGTAAGGGGTAAAGGCAAAAGGGAGCTTTGTAGATAACTGTACCAAAACCCCGTTTGGCCTGGGCCAGGGACGATTTGAGCCATGAGAGCAGGTATGCACCTTTGACCTCACCAGACCATGGCAAGGTGGATGGTTGAGTGTGATTGATTAGGGCTCTGGGTTGTCGCATAGCCTAAGGGTGTTACCATGGAATATTAATGGATTAACGAGTATGTTAAAGTTAGGAAGTTTTGAAAACAGGGTCAAGTTGTGGGAGATTGTGGGTTTGCAGGAAATCTGGCTGTGTGACGAAACCCAAATGTTTGATGGTTTTGTGCAGATAAATAGGACTGCAAAGAGGAGCATTCAGGGTCGCCCCTATGCAGGTAACATCCCTGATATCCACCAAAATAGCAAAGAAGGTTGAATTGGTAGAAGTAAAATGTAAATGGTTGGTTGCCTGTAGAGTGTACTTTCAGGATCCAGATATAAGGTATGAGTCCTTGGTAACAGTTAATGTGTACATAAATGTCTCGCAAGGGGAAGATTAAAGGCTTAAAACGGGAATATTTAAGGAAGATGTCGAGTCTTGGTGTATGAATTTCTATAAAGATATTCTCATTATGGTAGGGGATTTTAATCATAATTTAAACCCAGGTAGAATATATCATTGTTATAGTTCAAAACAAGAGATCCCACTAGGGATCCCAATTTCAGTATGGGGCGGAGATGCTGTGTGTTAGTGGTAAAAAGAGCAGGGATGCTGAGGAGGGGAAATGCTTAAAAAAATGTATTGTCCCTCCCAACATCATCAATTATACAAGCTCTGAGACTGAAGATAGGTATTGACATCAAGGAGTATACAGGCACAAGTGGGTTTAATTAGGTTCTGGCAATGGCTAGGTGACGAGAAGGGCAAAAGGTTAGATCATGGTGTAAGAATGAGATCAGGAAAAGTGAAATGAAATGGGCTAAGGGTGTTAGGAAAGGATTGGAGTTCATTTGTAGTGCAGTGAAGGTTAAGATGTGTCCAAATAATTTACAAATGGATGTTTCTAAGAAGGATCTCAAGGTACTAGTTAAAGATGTTTCTAGAGAATATGACTGGCAAATCTTAGTGACTAGAAGCTCTGTCTGGCTTATGCTCAACTCTTGGCAAAATGAAGAATGGTTTCCCTACTTGGATTTGGTACTAAACCATAAGCTTAGATATGAATGATTAAGGATGAGTATTGGTATCAACCCATGTTATGGTAATCGTGAGATAAAATTGGCAATGATGGATTCCGTCAGCAAATGTACATGTGGTCTGAGGACAAAATGCGATAATTTGCATATTACAATTGATGAGTTAAAAGTCGTGCTTCTACGGATAACCTTTTTATGTCCAATTTTTATAAAATACGGCACTGGGCATCGCTCACAAGCTGTAGCATTTTTAACTGATATGCAATTCTTAGATGTGGCATGTGCTGTAGTTTTATGATTGCTGTTAATTTTTTTAATGATTATAAGACTGTGGGTAATTCAGGTCTTGATGGTTTTATTCCGGTTATTTTAATGTTAAATGTTGTACTTTATTGTAGAGTGTTATTTATGAAATATTGAGAGTAACTAATTATGTTTTCATATTGATTGAAGACCTATGGTCTAAATAAACATTTATTTGAAACTGAAACATTACTACAGATACACTACAATGAGAACTGTTACAATGCTTATATTTGCAAAGGTAGTTGCTACAATGCATACCGATTTTATAACACAGGTAAATATATGTAGGGGTAGTAGCTGACTTTTATAGTTCAGGTATTGATAGTTTTTTTAGAGCGGGTTAAGGATTTTAGGGAGCAGGGATGGATTTTGTTTTGGGGATGGGAAGGATTTTTAAGATTTAAGGGCAGATAATTTTTAGGGGTGGCAAGGTGTTTAGATTGATTATTGGTAGTGACTCCAATTGCAATGGATGCATGATAATCTCCAGCATTGCAGTGTTCTACCTGGTAGAGACCTATATTTATGTCACCCATAGGACATCCTGTACCAGAAAATCTAGCATCCCCTCTAGCCAGTGGGTTTAACTTCACCTCCTACGGGCTCAGAAAAATCCAACTGCTTTCTCTTAGGTGACGCTTCTCAACCTCGCTCAACTTTGTGGCTGCAGAAACTCTTTTCCTGGTCCTACATACCATAACATACAACCATAACTGCCAGGTTGAGTGGAGGATCATCTACTTTATGGAATAACCATTAGTAACATTGTTACAGAGAGTTGTTTTTGGATTCTATCCTCAGCTATCTTTAGCGTCCAGAAATACCTGGTAACAGTACCTGCCCAGGGAACTGATCCCCTTGTCCTATTAGTCACTTGGGCAAGAGCGCAAGTGTAATGAAATGAAGTTGTTTGAAATCTTTTTAACAAGCTAAGGTCTTGCACCACAGAACTACAACACCTCACAGTGGGATAGCAGTAGGATGGAAACTCTGATTCAGGTTATCAACCAGAGTTCGATACACCTCAAAATCTACAAATTTCCAAATTAATATACCGATTTGGGATCCAATGCTTGGCTCTATGTCATGTTTGGGTAGAATGGTGTCATTTTTGACTTCACCCAAAGCTAATTTTGATTTACTCTAACCAATCCATGTTTAAAAAAATGGGGAAAATCGGATATCTTTGACTTAGGGGTGGGTGGAACTCACAGAGTTTCACTTGAGTTCCACTCTGTGGAATTCTGCAGAGTTACATAAAAACTCAGGGAGATTCAGAAGAGTTGCACGAGCGTGTGGAAATCAGAACAATGTGCTGATTTTTAGCACCAGGAGCTTGTTCCATGCTGAGAATTCAGTGTGAATAGCACCACATGGTGTGCTGCTGCATCAGTTGGTTTTGCTGCCTCTTGAGTAAACTTTCTAGTGGCAGCTTTTCCAATGCAAATTGTTGCAACCTCCTGCAACTGCCTGCGACAGCCTGTGTTGAGAAAATTTCTTTGGGTGCCCTGGTAGCATCTAAAAATCATGCTAGGGGATGTCAATTCTCGTTCGCTCAGCCCAACTTACTGTTGGTGAGCTGAGTGTAATAAGAAAACTCCGCCACACGGTGGAGTATGACATTTGCTCAGAACTCTACAGCTTTTAATTGTCCTCTGTTACAAATTAGGTATCTGGTTGGCAGTGGTTTCCACCCTGTCCAAGTAGGGACCCTCACTCTAGTCAGGGTAAGGGAGCCACACAGCTAAGATTCCCTGCTCACCCCCTTGGTAGTTTGGCACAAGCAGTAAGGCTTATTTCAGAGGCAATGTGCTAAGTATGTATACCCACACACAGTAACAAAGTGAAAACTCTACAAATGGACACCACACCAGTTTTGTAAAATAGTCAATATTTATCTAAGTAAAACAAGACAAAAAGGACAAAAAACAACATACACAAGTAAAGATATGATTTTTTAAAGATTAAATGCCAATAAAGCACTGAGAAACACACTAGTTCCAACTGGTGCTATCTTGGTGTCATTCCCAACAGTCTGACATCATTTGCAGAGTCAAAGACATGGCATGGAGTCAGGAAGGTGAGGCAGCGCTGGATCCGGTGCGACGTCTGTTCTGTACTGCTGCGCAGGAGATGAGGTGTTGGTTCCTTTCTGCTTCACAGGCGAGGTGAGGAGTCAGTTCCTTATTGAGGCAGCGGAGGTTAGGTGGCAACAGCGGTGAGGCGTCAGTTCATTATGATCCAACGGGGTCGATGAGTCCAGCGGGGCACAACATGATGAGGCAACTTTGTGGTGCCATGGGGCCACAGGTGCTGTGGCAGAGTCAGGCGTCACGGACGCTGGTGACACAGCACTTAGGATTCACAGTGTTGAAGGACTTCAGAGGCATTTACGGCTGCATTGGGCCGACAGTGTCAGTCATGGTCATTGCAATTCAGCAGGTATCATGGCTTTGGGTGCAGGCAGTGGCACAGAGTCAGGCAGCAGCACTGGTTCTTGAATCGTCCAGAGTCGGTGTACCTGGTTCTTCTTGTTTTACGCCAGACTTCATTTGCAAGGGCCCAGGAACTGGAACTGAAGCAAGTCTGGGCCCTCAGCAAGAGAACCCAGGGGCAGGCAAAGTGACGTCTTTGATGTCCCGGAGACTTCTTAACAGGAGGGAAGCTCAGTCCAAGCCCTTGGAGAAACTACACAAGCAAGATACACAGCAAAGTCTAGTCTTTGCCATCTCCAAAGCAGAAGCAGCAACTTCAGGCCAACCTAACAAAGCACATACAGCAAAGAGGTAGTACTCTTCCTCACAGCTCTATAGCTCTTCTCCTTGGCCGAGTCCCCTCTTGATCCATAAATATTCTAAAAGTCTGGGGTTTTAGATACTTATACTCATTTCTGCCTTAGTTATATACAATACTTATACTCATTTCTCATACTCATTTCAAGTACTTATACTGATTTCTGCCTTTGGGGTGGGCAAACTTCAAAGGAATGTCTTTGTAGTACACAAGACCCTTCTTTTTCTGGCCTGGCCCCAGACACACTCAAAGGGGTTGGAAACTGCTTTGTGTAAGGACTAGGGATGTGCAGGGAAACTAACTGAGTTTTTGACACTCAGCACGGAGTTCACCCAAAAACTCTGCTAGTCCCACCAGCCGAGCAGAGCTCACTGCATGCACATTGCAGCCCAGTGATGGGCAACACAGCACAATTGCAGACTGTCTCCACATAAGCTGTGTGGCCCATAACTGGGCTGCAGTGCACACTCGGCGGCTCATGGGTCTCCGCCTCCGTGGAATTCCACAGAGTTTTAAATCAACTCTGCAAAATTCCACAGAGTGGAACTCCGTGAGCTCCACCCAGGGCTAGTGAGGACAGGCACAGCCCTATTCAGGTGCAAGTGTCAGCTCCTCCTATCACTCTAGCCCATGAAGACCCATCGGGATCTGCAGGGCATACCTCAGTTCCCTTTCTGTGACTGTTTAGAGTGAATGCACAAATAGCCCAACTGTCATCCTGACTCAGACGTGTATTCCACAGACAGGCAGAGGCACAGAATGGTTAAGCAAGAAAATACCCACTTCCTAAAAGTGGCATATGGAAACTTGCAATCTAAAAACACCTTCACCAAAAGATGTACTTTTAAATTGTGAGTTCAGAGACCCCAAACTCCATATCTCTATTTTCTCCCAATTGGGAATTACACTTAAAAGATATTTCAAGGCAATCCCTATGCTGACCCAATGGAGAGATTGGCCTTGCAACAGTGAAAATCGAATTTAGCAGTACTTCACCAGCATGACATGTAAAACACACCAGTACATGTCCTCCCTTTAAAATACACTGCACCCTGCTCATGGGGCTGCCTCAGGCCTACCTTACCGGTGACTTATATATAGTAAAAGGGAATATTTGTGCTTGGCAAGTGGGTGCACTTGCCAGGTCGAACTGGCAGTTCCAAACTGCCCACACAGACACTGCAGTGGCAAGTCTGAGGCATGTGTGGAGGGCTACCCATGTGGGTGGCACAATCAGTGCTGCAGGCCCACTAGTAGCATTTGATATACAGCCCCTTGGCACACACTGTGCACTGTACTAGGGACTTACTAGTAAATCAAATACGCCAATCGCAAATACAATTTAGACAGAGAGCACTTGCACTTTAGCACTGGCCAGCAGTGGTAAAGTGTACATTGTCCTAAAGCCAACACAAACAGCTTAGGATAAATAGGAGGAAGAAGGCAAAAAGTTTGGGGATGACTCTGCAGAAGGGCCAGGTCCAACATCCATCTCAATTTCTTTCTTTCAGGTTCATCAGCTTCAAGCCACTTTGGCAAGTAGATTACACCACCAATTTGATCCAACACCTTGCATACTCAGGAGATTCAACCTTTCACTGTCCAGCTTAAAATTGGTTTGTCCAAAACAACTATCATTTCAAATCAGAATTCCACAATGATTTGGGCTGATTTGGGGCCAAATGTACGAACAAATATTCCCATAGACATAGAATGGGTAAAACCCTTTGATACATCTGGCCCTTGGAGTTTTCCTCCAACGTTTCATTCCCCTGTTTTAAAATAACTTAGATAACTCCTCTTGAGTAAATTTTGGATAATGGCAGAACTCTTGATCCACTGTTTCAGTGTTGATCACTCTTGCTCCTGACTGACATTGTATAAAATATTCTCTTTTTAAAACTTGGTTTTGATCTTGAAGTTCGCTATATTATTTCGCTTTACTGTTATGCTATTTGTGATCAGTTCACCAGATGGACTTTCCCCTTGAGTACTGCATACTTCCTTCAGGCTTGTTAGCAACCGTGAACCAAGCATACCTCTTTGGAAAATTGATGTAACATTGCTTTGTGGTATCAGCCTAAAATGCAATTTCCTTACATTGTTGGAAAGTGGTGAGAATCATTTCTGTGTGCTGCAAGATTGCCACAACATTGAAGGAAACAAGTGAAGAGCGGCAATATTTTTCAGGGAGGTGTTTTTATTGTTTCAGCTTTCAAATGGATCAAGAAGAAACCCAAATTAGATAAAGCTATTATAGCAGTGCAAGAGGGGAGGCATGACATGCCATTTCTGGCCTCCACACAAGATTGAGGCCATCCTTAAAATTGAGGGGCATTTGAGAACAATAGCCATAAAATTAATTTTCATCAACTCTCCTCGAGGTACAATAGTAGTTCCTCTACAAGGTGTATCACTCCAAATTAAGTAAGCGCTAAGTACAATAACATTTGAGAGGAAATTTGGGATGGCTAGAAAGGTAGTCCTTGGGACCAATATGAGCTCCCCCTGAAAATAGCATTTAGTGTAAAATGGCTGACCAATATTCATGTCAATCAAGCGTTTTTCAAGTTACGAGTTTCAATATTTCTGATGACCATGTATACAGCAGCAGAGCTTAACTAACGAGTGTTACCTCAAATGGAACTTTAAACAGGTCACATTTCAAGAGATTTTGAGATAAAGATTTGTGGGCATGTTTTGGTGTTCATGTACCGTGTATCAGATTGTTCAACAACAATGGGGTTACTTTAATGCTTTGCCCTCTAGAGTTTGGTGCCACTGTGCCAGTCCTGCAAGCAAAAGAGCGCACCTGTTATCTTAATGGTAAAGTATCAGGAACAACATGGGGATAGATAACAACAATCTAATGAAACCTGCTCGAACTGGGCCGCACAGCGCAAGTGCAGAGAGTCTGGGCTGCAGTGCGCACCAGTGATGGATCCAGGGCCAGGCCTCCCACTGTCAACAGCCCAGTAGCATGGGGCTGAGGGAGGCAACGAGCCAGACTGTTGCAGAGGGCGATGAGGAGAGGACCCCCTGGGGGATCCAGGTAGGTCCTCATCTCTTTTGTTTTTCCTTTTTTCTGCCCACTAGTGCACAAACAAGGACTAAAATAGCAGCTTTCGTGGCCTACGGCCCTGGCCTGAATTTAGGCCAGGGCCGTAGGCAGCAAAAGCTGCAGTTTCAGGCCTCTTGTGCCCCAGCCTGTCCTATGTGGAGTGCACACAGGGCAGGCTGGTGCACAAGAGGCCTGGCAGCTTTTGCAGCGAAAGAAAGCTGCAGTTTCAGGCCTCTTCTGCACTGGCCTCCCCGTGTGCCCTGCACACAGGATAGGCTGGTGCACTAGAGGCCTGATATGGCAGCTTTCACTGCCTACGGTCCTCTCCTGAATGAACTCAATCTAGGAAGCACTAAGTAGGGTTCAGCTTGGCTAATCAAGCCTGACCCTGCTTCGTGCTTCCGAGATTAGGCTCATTCAGGTCTCCGCGGCTCACAAAACTCCACCTCTGTGGAATTCCACAGAGATTTGAATCAACTCTGTGGAATTCCACAGAGTGAAACTCAGGGAACTCTGCCCAGACCTAATTGTTACTATGGCAGTATTGAGGCTAGTAATATTGGCAGGATATGTCTCTGGCATGGGTTTGCCTTCAGCCAAAGCTTTCAGAGCAGCCAGTGTTTCATTATCCAACCTCATCTGTGAATAAGTTCTGGAAGCAACAGAAGCCGTAGCTACTGCTGACTTGGCTGCTTCATCAGCCACAGTATTGCCAGTGAAGTGTATTCCAACAGATTGATGTCCCAAAGTATGAACTACATGGACATTGGATAGTGTTTCCTTCATGCCTACTACTTTTCCCCCACAGTAATTTGTGTTTAATTGTGTTCCCTCTTGATCTCTAAACCCATTCTGGTGCGAGTAATGCCGATATTCATTGAAGGACTGGACACAACAATACGAAGCACAGATGATTAATGTTAACTGTTCTGGATTTGTGTGTTTCCATGCCATCAACAGAGCATTGAGCTCTGCTAATTGTGCAGTGCAGTTCCCTAAGGTTTGCATGTAAGTGTGTTGTGGATGGAATTCACCATCTTTCATGTAGCTACTTATGACCGCACAGGTGGTGGAGTATTGATGTTTAGTGCCTACCGCCAGCTGGGCTGAGCCATCAGTGTACATTATTATCTGATATTGTTCAATAGGCAATGTGTTTGCTGAAACAGGGTATTCAAGTTCATATTGTAAGAATTCTTGAGTTTGTAATTTTCGGTCAAAAACATAGTCAACATCAGTGGCCGTCAGAGACGTTACCCATTGAATCCAATGTGGATGTAGTGCCTTAGCGTTAGGAGCACTGGCTTTGGTGACAGCCTCAAGGGCTGGGATAGGAGATACAACAATGATGCGTTTCCTCTGGGCCAGAGGTCTCTCTTTCATAACAGCCATCTGAGCAGCAGTCAGAATTCTTTCTGTGGGAGCAAAACGTTGTTCAGCTTTGGAATACAAATGTGATTTGTAAGCAATCAGGATGGTATCACACTCATTGAACATTACATGAGCAATTAATCTGATGACCAAGTGTGTTTTATTGTCCCTTGTTTGTATGTGTTTAACTGCAAGCATGTCTTGTTGCAATGGTCTGAGAATGCGTGTGTGTTTGACTGTCCAATATTTGCTGGTAAAATCAGGATGTATTAAGCCATATAATGGTTTGATGCATTGTGCATAATCTGGAATGTAAGTTCTGCCTAAGTTTAAAAAGCCCAATAATGACTGGAGCTTTTTGATAGTATTTAGTGGTTGTAGTTGTGCACATTTTTCTAAAAATTGGGGTGCTAGGCTCTTGCCTTTATCTGAAAATTTGTATCCCAAAAATAGGACACTAAGGAGGGCTATTTTTTTTTGTTAATTACATCCTTAAGGTAGATGTCATCTACATGGGACAATGCCTCAGGGTCAATGTTGTGTAAAATTAAAGTAACACGAGCGGAAAACAATCTTGGACTGTTTTTGTACCCTTGTGGGAGTGGGCAAAACTTTTCCTGAGAGCCTAAAGCTCTAAAACTTGTTAAGTCCCAACTTTCAGGCGCTATATTTTGACAGAAAAAACAAATGGAAATATCCAAGGTTATATTGTATTTTATGCCCTCTATATTGTTCATAGCTGCTGTACTGTCTGCATTTAGAATGGTAAATATGCGTGTGTGACTATTTAAATGTCTGCAGTCTAATACTGTTCTATATGAATAGTCAGGTTTGGCTATGGGGAACAACAGGTTTTTCATTGGCGAGACACAGGGTTCAATTACGCCTGGGTACTCTAGCTGTGTGAGGATTTCCCTTACGGCAGCTCTAGCTTCATGCTTCATTGGGTATTGGTGTTGCGGTTGGGGCTGAGAGCTAATTGGTATTATATGGTAGGGATAATCTTTATCCCACCCTACATGGTTGTGATATAATGTGGGTGCCTGTGCCGTCACCCAATCAATGGCATAAGCCTTCCTGAGCTCTCTGGGAACAAGGGGTGAGAAAGAGGGTTCAATTACCTCTTCCCCATATGGAGATTACAGACAAATTGCGGTGGCCAGTCTTTTTTGGCCAATAAGATAACATAAACGCTAATGACGTGATCCCAAAAGATGGGGTCTATGGTGAGCTCAATGCCTCCTTCTAACTGTATTTTTACTTTGTACACCCTATCAGTTGTAGAGACACGCATATCCGCAGTCTCAACTTGTAAGAAATCATCAGTTGCTTTCACCTCCAGATGCTCTTGAAATTCTGGTGAACTATTGTGACCTCTGCCACTCTGTCTAGCAGTGCCCACTTCCTGTTCTTCAGTAAAGCTCTCATCCTGAGTAGCATTTCAGATAGACATCACAGCCACTTTTTTCTTTATGACTTTGGGTTTATGTTGGGGAAGTTTCTCTTCTTTCTTAACAGAAACTTTTGATGAGCGTTGTGAGTCCTTTCTCAGTTTCACATACTCAGTTCGCTACACTGACCGCCCACCTCTCTTACTACGTTTATCCGGTGAGTCCTGAAAGGAACGATATTGGTGTCCGTCAGTATACTGATATCTATCAGGCGTCTTTATATTACGTCTATTTGTAGGAATATAGCTATTTTGAGGGGCCTCCGGATGCAGAGGTTCTCCTCTTTCTTTTTTAGGCATTTGTTTTTGTTTAGCTCAGCATTTTTTAGAACCCTCAGGTGCTTGCTTGGTAGAATCCTTATTGAATTTACGTTGTAATTGTAGTTTAATAGGTGTGGCTCCCAATAGTAGAGTAGGTATCAGTGATAATCTTCAACAGCTCGCATTCTTGATCTTGCACAGGAATGTCCCACAGCCTCATGCGCACTGCTAGTGCAAATGCTTCTCCTTTAACACTACTTCATATTATTGAAGACAACTGTGGCAAAATTGCCCATTAATTGCATCCCCAAATCCAGGACCAGGGCATTCCCGTATTGATATTGATTTTATTTTAACACTTCTGGAAGATTGGCATGTGTCGGTACACCATGTGCAGTTGTATAGAGTGTGGCAAATATGGTGCCCCATGAATTGCAGTTATCTACTGTGGGAACCTTCCTAAATGGCAAGCACATAGTGAGTATGTGTATCCTAAGGTCCCATATGGGGAAAAACTGCTTCCAGTGCATTTATTTTTTGAGCTAACCAAAATGGAATCTCCTCCCATTTGGTGGGTACTTTACTCATGATTGAATGTACAGTTGCAAGGTTAATGCCTGGTGTGACTGCATTTAGTTGCGCTGGGGCTGCTGTACTGGGTTAGTATTTAATGTTTGCATTACAAACTGTATTAACAGTCTGAATATTGCTTTAAGCTCAACGTACAAGCTGGGAACCTCAGGTACCTCTAAGGTGCCTGCATCAGGATGTGGTGTATATGTGGCCAATAAAGGTCGGGTAGGACCATCAGTGCTCAGAGGACCTAACCTAATGTGTAGTATTGTGTGTGGGAGGTTGCCATACAGCCAGTTATTATGGTCTTGAAAAGATAGATGTATCTCTCAATATGCATAAGCTCTGTATTGTGAAGGTATGTTTGCAGGTGTGTAGTGATGAAATTTATTAGTGTTCCCATCGACTGCTGGAAAGATGACCCAAGAGTAAAACCTTTCTATTCTGCAGGCTGGATGAGCCTCAACTACAAATGTTACAGGACTCCCCTGGGCTATGAGGCCATTTGCTAGCAAATGGGCAGTGATGGAAGGTCATGTGTTTACTGCTATTACTACGCATTGTGGGTTTCCCATGTTCAGAGACAATGACACCAAATGGGGATTAATCCTTCTAAGGTTCAAGTTTGAACAACCTACAGCATCGAATAGGTACTACTTACCTAGCTGAGGAGGAAATCCTCAATACCACGGATATCTCCGTACATACTATTGAGGTGTCTTTAGCACACAGTGAGACAGAGATACTTAGGAGGATCCGAAAAATCAGTGTCTAACCAGATGTTGGTGGTGCCATGTCACTTGGGCTCTCATTATCCTAATGAGGCTGCTGGATTTGGGCAGCAGTATCACCTGAAATGTGGGGAACTGAGTCCAATCCCACACCATGTGACAACTGTAGATCTAATCCATTTGCAGCCAACTAGCAGCGCCGCATCTCTTCCCAGGAGCAGGAATGATTTGTGGCAACCGGGCGCATGACAAGATGACTTCTCAGGGAAATCGTGGTGTATCAGATCTCATCCTTTTCTCTCAGTTACATTAGTCTTACACATGCAAAGACAAACAGAGGCAGAAAATGATTCAATAAGATTTATTGAAACAACTGCATCTTAGAATGGCATGAATTGCAGCAATTAGAATGATGAAACATAATAGAAGCAAAACGGTGACAAGGAAAGTGAAACACATGATAAGACCCACAATACTGTCATTATGTTCAATATATGTGGTTCCTACCTAAGCTGTTAGAGCACAGCATGATAAACCCTAATCCGCACTTCAGGATTTCCCCCTGGGAAGACCTCATCCCCCATACCTGAGCAAGGAAGCCTGTTGTCTATAAAGACACCATCCCTATGTAGGCCAGGGAATCGGTAGTCTCAGCAAGCAGCTGTAGCAAAGTCATTCAGCATGCGGTTGTGACGGTCATCTGGCTGGAATTTTCATCTAACGTGCATGGGACAGAGAAATTATTTTATTATAAAACAGCTGATGTTCTGAGAAAATGTCCCCACGTAAAGATGTGTCTGTTTCCATGAACATTGGAGACGCAGTGTACCACTTTGCTGACAACTCTATCTCGCTGCAGCCTTGAGAAAAGCCCAAAGTGAAAAGAACGTCTTGCTTTCCTAGGTGAAAGGACAACTAGAGAAAGAAAATAAAACAACAGCAGGAATGTGGCCTATGCTGCAATATTAAAAATGAAGCAGAATAAAATGTAACTGGGCTAAAGGGCACACGCAGCAGGCCTAGTCGCTAATATAACGTGCCCAGAAACAGCACTAAAAAGGCTTTATAACTTACCACTTGCTGGTGTGCTCTTATCAACAGAAATCAATGCTTGATGGTTAACTGCCACAGACTGTGCTCTCAATAGAACCACTTGCTGGTATGATGTTAGCAATAGAAATCAGTGCTTGATGGTAAGCTGCCACAGACCGTGCTCTCAAAAGAACCACTGCTGGTGTGCTGTTAACAACAGAAAGCAGTGCGTGGTCATAGTTCCTTTATAAAACACACTGGTATGCTGGAAATCCGTAAACCTTGCAACAGTTCGAGTACTCCTTTGCTGCAATAACTCTTTTTTGATAATGGTTATATTTCAAGTTTAAAACCTATTTCATTAGCCTTGTTTCTCTTATACATTGTCATGGTGACTCATGCTGTGCTGTCCATTTCTCGTGTGTCGACACATTTAGTTTTTCTTGCTGTCAGTAGCCATATTATGCCTGAAATGTAGGTTTGTGAGCAGCGTCCTCAGCAGAACAATGAATGTATGGCAACTTCCTCCTCCCTCTGCTTGAGGTATAATGTGTTTTCAACAATAGGGTTACAGCATCTGCCCCTCATCACCTTGCCCTGCCTTTTCAACCCATATGCATCACCCCCCTTCCCTAGATCCTGTGCAGTGGCAGGTGGTTCATGCTCTTTCTGGTGTATGACTAATCATTGGAAACATTTCCCGCTCTGGTCTTTGACACAAAAGAAGACAGGCTTGCTACAGCTGTGCCTTAGTGGGAATTGTGGGACCCGTAAGAACAAGTAGATCACCTCTGCAGCTGAATAATCATAATTGGTGGCATTTAATTCATCCCTCATTGATCCTGGAAGTTGGAGTTCTTTGAGACCATGTAGAGAACCATATTTGTGGCTCTCCATGACTGCATAAAAACATAACACATGCATAAAAACATGCATGCATTAAACCATGCATGCCAGGGGCCTGCAAATATTTGTATGGTCTGATGCAAGTGGCTGCACATTAGCAAAAGCTCTTCGATCTCACTTGATCTAATGTCCTCAGTAAAGGCACTGTATCATGCCCTGTATATCTGACAGTGGATGATATTTCCTGTAGTGGGCATAACAAGGCATCCTCCACCGTGAGCAAACCTCGAGGCATGAAGAGCACAAGACTTTCTACACTGCAGTATTGTGCAACTCACACACAACGTGGTGCATAGCGGTGATGCAAAGTCACTATTTTTGTTTTTATTTGAGAACGTATTAATACATATTACATATGATCAGTGCTTACTTATAATCATGTATAATTGTATATTTAAATAATTGAACGTAGCAAGTGATTTTCAAATTAACATTTAGAGTGTGTTAGCCATAGTCCTTTTAGGCCCTGGTCTGAAAATGATCCATGTTAAATGATGTGATGTGTTCTTGCTTGCTTTGCTTAATCTTGTTTCTTGTTCCAGAGAGACAAGCCTCAGCAATGTTACTATCAACCCTACTGTTATTGTTAGATTGTGTGTGAAGGCCACAAAATGTATCTTTTAATAAGCTGAACAGCAAATATTTGCACCTGTGCATGATAGAAGCCAGTGGAGAAGAATCCTCCCTTGTGTGGTATTTCTGAAGGCCAGGGCACTGGAAAATCTTCATTTTTATGACTCATGAGAAGAGGGCTGACACCGCACGTTACTTTAAATGTTTCTTTTTGATTGGTTTCTGTGGGAACCACAAGAATGGATATTTTGGTGAATTTCATGTTTTAATTGTGTCTCAGTTCACTTAGTCAGTTAGACTCAGCTTGTCCAACCTTGGAGGCGGACATCCCTCTCCTGCTCTTGAGTGGAGAAGTGTGGCACAATGGTTAGAGCAGCAGACCCTGAAGCAGAGATCTGGCTCAAGACCAGGGTTCAAGTCCCGCTTCGGCAGGGCTTGGGCTCAATTCCCTTGGACCAGATAATTCTCACCTCAGTGCCTAATCTAATTAATGGGTCCCACTCTGCAACTCTGGGCAATAGCTTGCTTAATCTCCACAATGGCCCCAACAGCACTTGGATGCCTGGCTTCACCCTGGGGGTGCCCAGGAGTGGGCACCTCACAGGGAAAAGCCAGGAGGGGTTCCATAGTGGTATGAGTACAGTGCCTTGAGACCCTAACGGGTGAGTAGTGTGCTATACAAGTGCAAATTTACATTTGAGACCCCATGTTTCTTTTATTTCTGCACATAGAGTTAATCTCGTAAGCAAACCCCTTTCTCATTTCCTTGACTGGAGTTTTTTTTTGGTTCTGTCTTGCAGCCTATAACTGCTGACACATGTTGCTTACACTTAAAATCTTTCCCAACTTTACCCAAAACTGTAGTTTAGCATTAGGGAGTTCTCTCTAGGAAAACTGAGGCCCATATTTATACTTTTTAGCCCCGCATTTGCGTCAATATTTGACGCAAATGCGGCGCAAACTTACAAAATACAATCACATTTTGTAAGTTTGCGCCGCTTTTGCGTCAAAAAATGATGCAAAAGCGGCGCTAAAAAAGTATAAATATGGGCCTAAGTCTGTCATGGTTGCATATTAGATCTTTAAATGACTTGTCTTCACACTTTCTGTTTGACCTGTATGGACTATATTTATTTATGGGGTAACCAGATGATTAAACCTTTACAATTAAACTGAGTGATTTGAGTTGTAAAGTTACTAATCTGCTAATAAAACCCTAATGATTTGCAAATGTTTTACTCTCTGTCATTCTTTTGGGGCAAATGTGTTTCACTGTTATTAATATGTTATTGAAAAGTTGATATTAAGCCACAATTCGAGTCACAGACCCATCCACTTAGGCACTGTAGATGCTTGAAATTTGCAGCGACTTTTCAACACTGCAAAAACCGACCTTATCTGCAAAATCAATAGTCATGCTGTTGGTACTGTGCATTTACATTCTATTTGCAAATGACTCGGGAAAAACTCTTGAACTACCCAGAAGCTCAACACTTTTCTAGCACAATCAAAGTATGCATGTAACAGATGCTGTTCATTAGGGTCACCAGTCAGTACGCAAGCACTTGTTATTTAATTGTGTATAAACAGATGTCAGATGAGACTGTTTATGTCATGCCTTGGAGACTGCCTGTGTTACATGGATTATTGTATGATTGACTATATTCTTCAGTGTGGGCAAATTATTTCTTTTGTTTTTCCCCTTCGTGCTGCATGGTGGCCATGGTGCTCAACATGATCGGAGGTATTGGAACGCTGGTCAAGTTGTTCACAGTTACCTAATCAGAGTCCTTTCTTGTAGCCCTCCCCTTAAAACACTTTAAATTGGTGAATGCTTAATGTAAAACAGAAAACCTCAGAGTGAAAGTGCCTCTCTCAGCACAGCAGGAGAGCCGATACTACAATATTCACTGTATTCGGGAAAATTCAAACCATAATGGCTTGCAGAGCATTACTGTTACAAATCATTTTTGCTCATCATTCAGCCTGTGGTGGTCCTAAGACAACGGGACCATGACCAAAACGTTCACAACAAAGTGCTCTTTCTGTGTACATCATCGTTGAGACCCCACACTAGGTTAGTGGAGACCCCATAAAAATAATCCCTCCCACCACTCAGTGTCTGCTTAAGCTCTCTCATGGCTGTAGCCCTTGTTTTACAGCAGTGAATAGCTTGTGTTAGAAGGGCCTTCTTTGTAATATCAGTGCTAGATGTCTGCTACCTCTGAATATATGTAATGCACTATGTTCTCTAGGGGCTAAATATATGGTTACGCTGCATTCTTTACAGCCATTTCCTTTTTGTTTGATTATGCCCTCTAGGGGCTAACTATATAGTTATATGAATATGTTTCTTATACATGCTATTTTCATGGGGGCGTGGCTAGGCTGGCCAAGATGGCGGCTGCTTAATCCATCGGCTCCCGTGGGGCCTTCCATTTATCAGCATAAACGAGCCCCACCCCGGGACCATCGCCGTGTGTGCTGCACACGGGACCTAGTTGGGGCTGAGGCCGGGCAGTGGAGCGGACTCCCGGACTTCGAGACCATCCTGGAGGAGAGTTACGGAGCGGTGCGGTCGAGGCTCGGAGGGGATTCAAAGCCGGGGACTCGAGTATCGGGTCTGCCCGGCGGTGGTGCTGCGGCATCGCGTAGCACTGTGGCGTGTGGGAGCGACGGCTCTGGCCCTTTGACCCCCTTGATAGGGGGGGGAGATATATTGCCTAGGGCGGCGGGCGAGACAGGCCCGAGCGGCCCTAACAGAACCGGAGAGTGGTGCGCTGCACCCCGCGTGGCGGCCAGGCCATGGCGGACGCCTGGCTTGGTCCGACCATGCGGACGGTGCTGGGCCTGGAGGCCCTAGAATTCTCCTCAACCGAGGGGCGCGAGGACTCCTGAACGCTCCGGGCCTTCCTGGCTGTCCCTGGGCATTGAGGCTCAACGGACCGGATACCTGGAGGGATCGACCTGACAGCCGGTCCCAGCAACTGCCGACCACACAGAGCAACCGGTGTACTGGGCACACCGACGAGGCACAGGAGAGGACCTTGGGTCATCGGTAAATTAACCTTGGGGCCACTCTAAGTAACAAGGCCCCTGGGGGCTATGCAGAGTGGGGCCCAGCACTGAACCTGGAACCGGCCCTTGGGGACGGGTGTGGCCGGCCCGGAGGGCCCCTGCCTAAGGGCAGTACACACATGAGAACACACCTGGCATAGCTAACCGGAGGAACATGCACACAGTGGCCAGGACGCTACCGTACCGGTAAAAGAACCCAAACTGGACGCACTGAAATCGGAGGTAACGGGGGCGGGCGGAGTAGCTGCTGGGGGGCCTCGGGCATCGTTCAGGTCCCGGACTCCGGGCCGCCCTGTGCTGATGATCTCTAAGAGCTGACACGGGAGTAAAGCAACGGAACGCGCCACTAACGCTGACCGCAGTGGAGGGGACCAGTGAGACCTCACCCATGCCAAAGTACAAGACACCCTGGACAAAATATTGGGCGCAATCTAGGACACAAAAGCAATCTTACACATGACATTAACCAGGTGGCGGTGGAAATGGGCCTCCTATGAGCGGACCACCAAAAGCTTGTAGATAGAGTCAAGGAGATGGAGACCATGCTAGCGGACCTCACACCGAGACAAAAGGAACTAGAAGCCTCGGTACTGAGCCTCACAGACAGAGTGATGCACCTGGAGCGCAGGGCAGAGGACGTGGAGGGAAGAAATCAGAGGAACAATATAAGGGTGGTAGGGCTCCCGGAGGGCGCAGAAGACACAAATATGATGGAACTCCTTGAGGAATGGCTGCGCACTGTGGTAGCACTGGGACAATTGAAACCATTCTTTACACTGGAGAGAGTGCACCGGGTCCCCTCCAGGCCACTGGCTCCTGGAAGACCACCTTGTCCAGTGGTTGTCAGGTTACTCCACTATAAAGACAGAGACATTCTGCTCCAGAGGGCCAGAGACGTGGGACCATTTAAGGTGGCGAACGGAGAAGTAACTCTCTTTCCGGACTTTACTATGGACGTCCAAACTAAGAGAGCATCATTTATGGCAGTGAAGAGGGACCTCAGAAACGAAGGGATCCAATACTCACTCCTCTTCCCGGCAAGACTGAGAGTGATAATGGAGGACAAGACCACATTCTTCCAGAACCGGGAGGTTCTATATTTGTTTGGTTGACAAAGTTGCACTGTTGCACTGTTTACTTGGGCTGCCTGCATTTCCGAAGGCGCCCTGGGGATGGGGAGTTGGGGTTTTCAATTTTGAGTTTTGATGGCACCTGGGGGCTGTGGATTGCATGTAAGCAGCACAAGATAGCAGACGGAAGGGAGTGGGATGCCGAGGGTGGTGGGTGAGGTCGTACTTTCTTTGATGTTTTTACATGACAGACTATAGTTTCCTAACGTGGAACATACGAGGGATGGGGTCACCAGCTAAGAGACACAGAATATTGTCTCATCTAAAGAGGAGAGGCATGCATGTAGCGATGCTGCAGGAGACCCATCTAACAGCCATAGAGGTGGAAAAGCTAAGGCGCAGATGGAGAGGGCAGGTGTTCGCTACTAAATACTCCACGTATGCTAGGGGAGTGCTGGTCTGGGTGCAGGCGGGTGTCCCCTTCGAGGTGGTCTCTACCCAAGTAGATCAGGAGGGTAGGTTTGTGCTTGTGGAGGGGAAACTCCATGGGGTACCAATGGTACTGGAAAGTATTTATGCCCCAACCAGGACCAGATTCCCTTCATGCAACGCTTGTCGAGCCGCCTCACGCGCCAACAAAACGGAGAGTTATTGCTGGGGGGGACTTCAGTAGCATAATGGACATAGAATTGGACCGCTCCATCCCGCCGTTACCGGGAGCGGCAGTCCACAAAGTGGCCCAAAAACTGAGAGAATGGATGCGTGACTGGGGACTGACAGACGTTTGGCGCGAACAGCACCCTGATGACAAGGACTACTCATATTATTCAGGGCTACACTGCATATACACCAGGATAGACAGGGTGGTGTGCTCTGCCAACCTAGCACGGGGGGATGACCCACTCAGAATATTTTGGACGCACATTATCTGACCACAATCCCCTATTGCTCACTTGGAGAGTAGTCGAGGACAGGCCTCCCATACCGCTGTGGAGACTATCTCCAGCTGCACTCGGGGACCAAGCATACAGAGAAACGCTCCGCACATTCCTGACAGACCACATTAAAATTAATAAGGGATCTGCCACTTCTAGGTACATAGAATGGGAAACACTTAAGGTGGCGATGAGGGGACACAGTATAGGGCAAACAGTAGGGATTAAACACACCCTAGAATGCGAAGTGATCAATCTAGAGAAAACCATACAGAAGGCAGAAAAGGAAGGGAGCAATGGCACACCAAACCAAGAAGAATATATGCAAGCAAGGAGGTCCCACTCTCAGGTAGAGGAACAGCTCAGATGCCACTGCACGCAGAAATATTTAGCGTCGGTACAAGCTGAGGAGGGTAGGGCCGGTAAGCTGCTGGCCTGGCTAGTGAAGTCGGGAGGGATCCCCCATCGTGAGTGTACGAGATATGAAAGGCAAGCACAGATTCAGACCAGGCCCCATAAATGATGCCTTCAAGGACTACTATACTTACCTGTACTGGAGTCCCGATCAGGCTGAGGAAAGACGACTAGACAAATTCTTACAACCGCTCCCACTGACTATGCTGACGCACAAGGGAAGGGGCGAACTGGGGGACCGGTGACGGCGGAGGAAGTGCGGGAGGCCATCACACAGCTAGCCCCTGGGAAGACACCTGGCACAGACGGTCTCCGGGTGGACTTTTACAAAAAGTACATGGCACTGGTGGCGCCCCAGCTGGTGGAACTATATGCAGAAGCGCTTCGTTGCGGTCAGCTGCCAGACTCGCTTAGAGAGGCCCAGGTGGTGCCCTTACCCAAACTGAAATCAGGTGAGGCATCTGTCACTGATTTTAGCCCGCTGTCCATGCTGAATAGTGATTTTAAAATCCTCAGTAAGATCCTAGCTAATCGATTGCTCCAACATATACCAATGTTGTTCCATGCGGACCAGAATGGGTTTGTCCCGAACCGTAGCACATTGCCGAATCTCAGGCGCCTCTTTGCCATATTGCAGATGCCCAGGACGGAGCGACCTCCAGCTGGTACGCTACTAGCAATTGATTTTGAGAAAGCTTTTGACTCAGTTCGATAGGACTATTTGGGAACAGTGATGCTCAGGATGGGGCTAGGGGAAGAGTGGGTGAGATGGGTGGACCTACTGTACACAACCCCACTGGCGTGAGTGAGAACGGGTAAGACAATATCGGAGCCCTATCCCATATACAGAGGTACCAAGCAGGGTTGCCCGCTGTCACCACTATTATTTGCCCTGGCTATTGAGCCCCTGGTGGCTCAGTTACGGATGGAGGGAGCGGGCAAGGAAGTAGAGTGGGGACAAACCGAACACATAATTACACTCTATGCTGACGATGTCCTAATCTATCTCAGAAACAGTGAGACTGGACTGGCTTGGGCCCTACAAATATTGGACTGCTTTGGGGGCCTGTCGGGACTACGCCTCAATAGGAGCAAAACGCTTGTCTTCCCTATCACGACAGATGTGACCGCCCCTCCTCATGCCCTGGGGGCGTGATGTGGGCACCACATACCTTCAAATACCTGGGTATACAAGTGTTCCACAACGTTAAAGGTCTCTGAGATGGGAACTTGGGGAGGGCGCTCTCCTCCCTCCGGACCTCGGTCAGGTTCTGGCTGACACTGAAATTACCAATAATGGCCAGAATATCATTATCTAAGTTGGTTATGTTGTCCCGCCTCCTTTACTATTTCGTTAACCTACCGGTGTTGATCCCTGCGTCGTGGTTCAGGGAGCTGAATACTTTGCTCAGGGAACTGGTGTGAGATGGAGGCCGAAGGCGCACAGTGCTCAAAGTGCTTAGCAGGCCAGCACTCGAGGGAGGACTTGGTGTCCCTGACTTCGAATTCTATTATCTGGCGTGCCTGTTACAATGGGTCTCCAGGTGGTTAGCGGGAGGAAACTGACTAGAAAGATGCACCACCAGCGGCAAAAAGAACCGCAATGAGATCATAGCGCAAATTATACACTGAAAGGTAGAACCCCAAGTAAAAAGTAAAATGACGAAAGTAGCTCTGGCTTGCTGGAGAAGATGCACACGACGGGTGGGTGTAGGACCGGCTTACACGCCTGGACTACCATTATCAGTACTACTACTAGACACAGTGGGCGGGAGCCGAATGGGAGCCGGACTGAGAGCATGGGTGAAGGCAGGAGTGGAGACAATTGGAGACCTCTTCTGCGATGGGGTGTTGAGGCCATTCACTGACTTGATGGACAGCGGAGGGGTACCGAGTGGACAGTTCCTCCTGTATCAGAGGTTGACTCATAATTTAAAGAAGCACTGGGACACGGTTAACGCGGATCCCACCACAAACCAAGTACTGCACCTTCTGCTGACAGCAGGAGACGATACTCACTTAATAACTAAGCTATATAAAACACAAGTCGGAAGAGTATTGGACCCACTACAACCCCAAAGGGAAAGTTGGGAGAGGGCTTTGGGCAAGGATCTCTCGGACTCGGAATGGCGGAAAGGACCGGCACACCCGAGGGGGTATCGAGGAACACACGATTAAGATATATCCAATACAATTATTTACACAGGACGTACCTTACTCCACATCGACTGACCCTAATATACGGAGGAGCTCCCAGGACATGCCCCAAATTTAGCGAAGTGGACGCTGACTTTGACCACATGGTATGGCACTGTCCTGATACTCAGAGGGGCTGGGGAGTGGTGGTGTCCGAACTGAAAGAATTGCTTGAGATGGAGATGACCCAGACCCCAGCTATGTGTCTGCTGGGGTTGAAAACGGGCTTAGTAATGGGGAGGGTAAAAGAACGCTTCCTGGACCTGGCGCTGATCCTATTTAGGAGATTAATTGCACATGGCTGGGGATCACCCAGGAACCCTTCCCTGGTTGAATGGAGATGAGACGGATTGAAATGGGCCTAAAGAGTGAAGAGGCGCAGGCCTGAGACTGACACCCATTGCTCCGGCGTGGGAAGAAATACTGATGAAATGGGAATGTTTAGTTAAGGGAGAGGGAGACACGGAGTTGGGGACGGCTAACATGTAATGTCGAGCTATAGAAGACACAAAACTGCAGGGTAGGTCACGTGGACTGAAAGGAAAGTGCCAGGACCGCGATAGATGCGGGGAGATGTAATGAGAATCTAGAACGGGATACAGGCCTCCACAGACCCCGTTTTGAATGGGTTTGGAGAGTAGTTAGACAGCGTCTGGGGAGACCCCTGACACACTGATAGACAAATCTAGCGATGAAGATGGAGTTGAGAGCCTGGCCCCCTCCTTGGCGTGGGTCCACCCCAACATCTCACAGCAACTATTCCTAGCATGCCCCCATGTGCACCATCATGTAAATACGTTGCTCAGAGTTTGGTTAAGATAGTTGAGCGGGAAGGTGGGAGACAGCATGGTACATGACAGACGCCACCGGGGAAGGCTACACCCAAGTACACGGCAGAGACCGTGCAATAGCAAGGCACAGACATAGGGATGAGATATCATAAATAAGACAAATAATAGACCCTTAAATGTGTACTGGGGAAGCAAATAACGTCGGCAAATGATATGATAAGAAACTGTCAATGTCATGTTGTTGTCTGTGCTTACACCACAACACAATGTGAATAAAAACAAAATAAAATACATGCTATTTTCATTGTGGTGTCCTCTAGAGGCTGTTCTAAGCATTCCAGTCATATCAACTTATTAAAATATTTGTGGCACGGAAACTTGTCCCATAATGCTTTGCAAGGCATTACTTTTACAAAACATTTTTGCTCATAACTCAGCCTATGGTGGTCCTAGGACAATGGGACTACCTTCAAAATATTGACCACAATGTGCTCTTTCTTTCCACATCATCTTTGGGTCCCCACACTGTGCAAGTAGGGACAGCAAAATAATAACCCCTACCACAATTTGTTATCGTTTTAATTTTAAGTTTTCTCATGGCTGAACGTTTGTTTTACAGCTGGGAGAAGGTATATTTTATGGGTCTTGTTTGTACTATCATGGCATTAGTTTTGCTAATCTTGATAATGTAATATGCCTTTAGGGGTAAAATATATGGTTACATTGCATTACGTTCTTCAGTTCTTTTTTCATGAGGTTATGCTCTATAAGGGCTGACTGTATGGTTATATGACCATGTTTCTTCTAAATGCTATTTTTATTGTGGTGTTTTCTAGGGGCTGTTGTGAGCATTGCAGTCAACATACTATAATATTTGTGGCACTAAAACGTTCCCCATAATGCTATTCAGGGCATTAATTTGACAAAACATTTTTGCTCATAACTCAGCCTGTGGTGGTCCTAGGACAAGGGGACCACCTTCAAAATACTCTTTCTGTCTACATCATCTCTGGGTCCCTACACTAGGTTAGTGGAGATACCAAAATAATAACCCCTCCCGCCATTCAGTGTCTTTTAATCTTTCTCATGGCTATAACGTGTTTTACAGCTGGGAGAAGTTTTGTTTTAAAGGCCTCATTTGTAATATTATTGCAGTAGGCCAGCTAGACGTAAAAATGACCTCTGAGGTTTACGTATTTGGTTACACTGCATTACTTTCTCCTGTTTTATTCATGGGGTTATCCCTTCTAGTGGCTAAAAATATTATTACATGACCATGTTTCTTACAAATGATATTTTTGTTATGGTGCCCTCTATTGGCTGTTTTGACCATTATAGTCTAATGCCAAAAGTTTATTTCTAATAAAGGTTTGTATGATAATTGTATATGTTTTTATAATCTCTCCTTATTACAATTATGACGATAATTCAGGCTAACTTAATATCCTTATTACACTATAACTGTTTGGACACTCTTCAAATGTTTAGGTGACCCTTATAGTTTATTTCTCCTCTGCAGCTGCCTTCTGTCTTTTTTGGGGGAATTGTGTTAGCCAGCCAGCAACTCTGATAATGGAGTGGGGAAAGTGGCATTCTATTGGAATTAACATGGCAGATTTAAATTAGGATGCTAAATGGCAACATGTTAATTTTTTGCTGCGGATAGATGAAGAAAGTAAACGGAAGTGCTTTAGTTATATGCAGGGCCACTGGAATTATATGGCAGGAAAAGACGAACTAATGAGGCAGGGTTGACAAATTTATGTGGCAAGAAAAGTTCAGTTACGAATTTATAATGCCAATAGCTCGAACTCAAGCGAATGCAAGACCTATTGCATTGCAAGTGCTTGTTTCATCTGGCTCAGGGTTACGTCTTCTGTTGATTAAGCATGTGTGTGTATCTGAGAAACTATGCAATATGATTAATGGCATCCATCCTAGACTGGTGTGGTCTTCTGTGCATGTGCAAATGCACATTATTAAATATGGCATATGCTAATCAAATCTAACCGCTACAATCTAGCTATTAACACAACATCTTTTATGTAAGATAACAATGCATAATTGCCAGTCATCACATAGAGTAAAATTTGTCCTGTAATGTTCATGAGAAGAAGCTCCTTACACCATTTGATGGGGCCATATTGACTTAAACAAGATGATACATTGTCTGGACCAGTGATGGTATGGTTGGGAACATACCACATGGTAGGCACATATTTCTGTTTGGTGTATCTCTAGTGAATGATTCCATGGCACATGCTACTAAAGCCAAGCCTGCACCTTTACTGCAGAGGTGGAAGCCCCACTCAAATGATAAACACAAAGCTTGCCAGGGTGAACCACAAAAGTCAATAAATAAACCTGAGCTTAACCCTCTGGTAGTTTGGCACAAAAGCAGTCAAGCTTACCTTAGAGGAAACATGTAAAGTATTTATGCAGCACTCAAACAGTAATACAGAGAAACAACATAAGAAAAATCCCAAATCAATTTAGAAAATTGAAGTAAAATGAAATAAATAAATAAAGTTACACCAAAATGTAAAATATCCATTCAGTAGAACTTAAGATATACGTTTTTTAAGCTCTAGGTGAACATAGTGGCAAAAGACACAAAGCACCACTCATGTTTATCTCGTCTTATTGGACAGGGGGGAAGTCACAACTTGAGGCTGACTGCGATGAAGTGTGGGTGAAATACAGGGACCAGGTTAGTCATGGTGAAGAGTTAACTTCTCAAATCCTGTGTGAAGTGTGCCATTCACATTGATGGGGGCCACGAGGAGGAGGCTGTCAGTGTGAACAGAACATCAGGCATCACTGACGGTTGCTGTTGTAGTGGAAGGAGTCAGTCATCGCTGAAGATTTGTGTTGGTAGTGAATGCAGGCTGCCACTACCAGCAAAAAGAGCAGATCTCACTGGAGCTTTGCATTAGTGGTCTTTGCGGAAGGTCGCTGCGGGTGTAAACAAAGGGTCCTTCTATAGCTTCATTTTTGGGATCCTCAGGGCCATTGATTCTTGGCAGAAAAAGGTCACTTTGCAGTCACAAGCAGCCCAAAACAGGTACATTTTTACATTTACTTCAGGATGAGTTCACATTGATGCCAGCCAAGAGTCGAGGACCTGGAGGCACATTTTGAAGATCAGGACTCACTCCAGCAGAGGCTAGCAGCAGGGCTCAGGCAGATCCAGGCAGGTACATCTGGTGCTGGTCAACTTGCCAGTTGCACAAAGGCTTCTGGAAGTATGTTGTGTCCTAGTAGCTCAAACACAAGGTCAGCTAACTGGCCTTTGAAGTCCCTGTGGAGAGCCTGGGTTCAAGGCAAGCAGGTCCAATCTCCCTTCTTCAGACAGCAGGGCAGTCATTCTTCTAAATCTTACACATGTTCCGTAATGTTCTGATAAGCAGTTTTGAAGGTCCCACTTTTACACTTGGTGTCAGCCTTTGTGTGAGGGGAGTTCCTTGGTCTACTCCCAAAACAGATTCTGGTCAGTTTTTACACCTTCCCCTGGTCTTGCCTCCAAACTGTCTACAGTGAGAAAGGCATGGGAATGCCTGCTGTCCAGTTCTTTGCCTGTGCTGCAGACAGGGCCCTTTGATTGTAATCAGGGCAGGGCACAACTCCTCCCCAGAAATCCTGACAGGAAGACTTGCTACCTTAACACTTGAGCTTCTTTTGCCCCAATGTCTGGAAGAAATACACACCCCACAACAAGAGAGCTGTTCACAGTCATATGATCCAGGACACTGGCAGAAAGATGCAGTTGGTCTGGGCAGAAAAATGACAGCTTTCCAAAGTGGCATTTTCAAAATTGTAACTTAAAATCCAACTTTACCATTGAAGTGAATTTTAAATTACAATTCATCTGAGTAGAAGAAGCATTTCTCTCTTTGTCCCCAAACTGACATTGTCACATATTAAGTGTAATACAGGAATCCATTGTTTTGGGGAAAGATGGGCATTATAACTATGGAAATGTCTTTAGGAATTTCTCACTGACAGGAAATGTAAAATGTAAAACTACTTGCCCTGCTTTTTTAACACCATGCATCCTACTCTATGAGCCTTTGGGGCCTACTTCAGAGGTGACTTATAAGTATTAACAAGCATTGGCAAAGCCAACAGGGTTTGCCTATGCAAGAGCTATTGTTTTTTTTAATGTCTTTTAGCCATGTTGTACTGCTGTGCAGCATGGCTGAAAGTGAATAAAGGGCTACGATGCCAGCTGTGAGATAGCACTTTCCCCCTAACTTTTATCCATAGACATTGATAACAACAGGGGCTCCTACATAGGCGAGACCTAATGGTTTGCCAATGCTTGTTGTAAGGAAATGCCTCTTTTTTATGCCCCCTCACATTTTTGGACTGATGCTGCTTGCTTTGTTTACTATGAGAGTGCACTGAGGCCTGCTATCCAGACCTCAGTGGCAGTGTTTTAATCCCATATAAATTATATGTTGGATACATTCAAACAGCATTCCTGACTTATATGCAAGTCACTAGTATGTGGTACCTAGGTGGTACCCAGGGCATGTAAGACAGTGTCTACTTAGAACTGCAGCACTGTTTGTGCCACCCTTTGCATGACAAGGTACAAAATGGCTCCCAGACTGAAAGGACAGTGTTTTCACTGCCAGTTTGACTTTACAATTCAAACCAAAGGCAAAGCCACCTTATTCCTTAACATTATATGTATGTCTTCCCTGAGGAAGGTCCTATGGCAAGGAGCTGTATTTTATTGAGTAAGACATATTTATTCCAATATTTCTTAACAGTAACACATCCAAATTGTCGTTTTGCAGTGGTTAAAGTTGGTAGCCTAATTGGCTAGCACAGGTTTACCGGGTGGCATCCCAACCTAATTAACTTTTGACTGGGACTACCAAACTGGGTTTTGTAAGGTATCAAGTTAATCATGGCATTGACTGTGACCTGATGGGCACACACACACACATATTTATGACTATCTAGGGAGATGTGTGAATGACTCCCAGGCTCAGGAACAAAGGCAGTCCTGCAGCAGTGAGGTGTCACCTCCTCTGACAGGATTGCCACTCTGAGGTTAGCCGAGAGGCGAGCTTCAAAGGGGAAGATGCCTTTTATGGCCTGCCTGGCCAACACTCCTCAGCAGAATGCCTTTTGTTCCTGTCGACAACATGGAAACATGACCAGAGAGAGGAAACTTGCCCCCAAACCGGTTTTTGTATTGGCTTGTAGCCCTCAGGTAGCTACACCTCTAGGGTGGGCTACCAAACTCCTTATGATCGAGGAAGGATTATGACATCTGAAAAGGGGGAAGAATGCGGCTTTCTGGGATAGCCAGATGTTACACATCACAGGACCTTCTTCACTAGGTGGGAGGGAACCCAGTAACTCATTGTCTAGTGACTGTGTGGTCCTCTCAAAACACTTTCCTCAAACAAATATGGCATCTCTGGCTCCCTTGCCCTCAGATCACGCTGGAATTGGAGTGATGACCGAAGAATGACTGGCCAGCTGCCCTTGGACCCGCAAAAATAGAGGCTGCACACTCTGAAGGACTGCACCTGCTGCACTTTGGACTAGCAACTGTGCCTACTGTGCCTACCGCTTCTGGCTCAGGGAAAAGTTGACTCCTGATATCCAACAACAGTGCCTCAGAGGATCAGTTGGCTTGCCTCCTGGAGCCAGCTCCAAGGACACAAGAACTGAAATTGCCCAAGTTGCAAAGTTGGTAGCCACCGCAGGCATTTTGCCACTACCAGTTTCCTGGCACCCAAGAGGACAAATCTGAGATAGCCAATACCTGCACCAGTGCCTGCTGACCCCAGGAGTGCTACTGAGGACCAGATTCATCAGACCCAAGGGACACTAGCCCCATCAGCAGATTTTGCGAGAGTTGTTGAACTTACTGTTACAAACTTTTCAAAGTTATCCAAACTTTTTGTTGGCCATGCTTGTTTGTGGTTGCTATAACAGTTATTTATTACTTCTAAAATCTAAATCTCCTGAACCCTCCGGTGGATTTTGATGCTCAAGGTCTCTAGAAATTCATACAATTCTTTTATAAATTGGTGTCTTGCTTCTTTCATGTCATGTGACTTTCTTATTCTGTTGTTTGGTGCTCTTAAATGCTTTGTACCTTTCTCGTTGCTAAGCCTTACTGCTTGCAGCCACAACTATCCTGTGTTGAACTTAAGGTTATGTGAACATACCTGACTGGACCCAAGACAGTATTTTCAAGCGTACTGCATGGCAAGGCCTCCAATCACACCACATAGTACACCGAAATCCTTACACTTGTTATGTTTGCAGCCCTCCATATCAAGATCACCCTCAGAGGCATCAGGCCGTCATAATCATTGGTGTAATTAAAGTGACACAACCTACCCTAAAATTCACCACAAGAAGTGAGGACACATGCCCTTTGACCCATCCCCGCACTTAAACAATATTTATTAACAAACTTTAGTCTCACATTTTCTATAAAATGTAAATGATAACACCCAGATACTCCGCTACAAAAACTCGAAAACAGTAAAGATGCACTTACTTTCAAAAGTTAGTTAGTAAGGTGGTACTTAAATCGCAGGCGTTACAAGTGCAAAGGTTGTGATTTCCCTAAATTATGCCTGCATCTTCTATCAACTAGAGACACTGCCCATACTGTATTCAGAAGTCCCTCAGTAGTATACATTACACTCCACTGTTACTACTGCCTGCTCTTTTCCAACATACAATTGGTGTTGGGGATTTCTGCCACACTAAGGGGGTCAATACAACCCTGGGGGTACAGGACCGCCAGGGCTGAAATGACAGAAGCACCACCAATAGGCTGGCGGTGCTCCCCTGGTCGCCGCGGTCCTGCCACAATGGCCCCGGCGGTAGTAATCCGCCAGAGCAGCGCTGCTAGCAGTGCTGCCCAGGGGATTACGAGTCCCCCTACCTCCAGCCTTTTCCTGGCGGTTTGAACCAGGGGAGTTGCGGGGCCCCTGGGGGCCCCTGCACTGCCAATGCCACTGGCAAAATGTTGTTGCACTCAGTGCCACTTGTCTTGTGCCCCTTAGCGCCTCCCCTAACACCAGCATGTGTGCGCTGTATCTAAGATACTGCGCATCATGGCGGAAGTTAGGGGAACTAGCGTCAACATTTTTGATGCTAGTTTGGAGCTTTGCAGTATTAACATCAAACAATTTGACACTAATCCTCCAAAGCTCATTGAGGCCCACTGAAAACAAGGGCATGCCTCCTTTTAACGCCTGCTCTGAGCAGACATTAAACGTGTCGAAATAAATGACACAAAGAAATCTTTAAGATTTCTTTGCACCATTTTCTTGGCCCCCCGTAATTGGAAAACACCCCCTTTGCATACATTATGCCTGGCGCAAGCATAATGTAGGGCGAAGGGTTACAAAGTGGTGCAATGTATGCATTGCACCACTCTGTAAATTTGGTGCAGCGATTTTGGCCTCAGGCGACATTAGCATACAAAAATGACTCTAATGACTCTAATGTGGCCTAAGGAGGTGCTAGGGGCTCTTAAATCAGCCCCTAAGTTGATTATCAAACTCAGTGACAGCAACACTTGTACTTAGCAGCCTCGAATTCACAGATGTGTGGTATAAAACGCTGTGAAACAACAATTTAAAACAGTGTATGTAAAAGACTTTTCCTCACCCCCACGATACATTTTGTGCATATCATACATTGCTGCCTCACCTGATCTCATAGATGTGCACCTGTGAGGGTATTCTGGCACTTTCTGGACACAAGAAGTTGCCAACTTACCCCAACACACACTTCCTGCTACCCTGCGGAGACCACTTTGAGTATTCACATAACAGTACACTGCAGAAGTGTTTAAAATTATAAAAAGTAATGCAATTAACATGTAGAAATAAGGCCTAGGCCTCAGACGAAAAGCTGATATTTAAACACAAGTAGGAGCTCTGGGCTTTATTAGCTTTATGTATTTAGTGAGAAGGGCTGTAGAATGCATTTTCTCTTCTTTTTACAAAACTCTGACCTAGGTCAGGAATGACACAAATGTGCTGAGATAGAATGATTTAAAGCAGCTGTTATGCTGTGATGTCCTATACACATAGTTTTCATAAAATATAATAATGTATTAAAAGATTTAGGGGGTAATTCTGACCCTGGCGGTCATGGACCGCCAGGGCCAACGACCGCAGAAGCACCGCCCACAGGCTGGCGGTGCTTCTGGGGCCATTCTGACCGCAGCAGTAAAGCCGCGGTCAGAAAAGGGAAACCGGCGGTTTCCCGCCGGTTTCCCGCTGCCCCAGGGAATCCTCCACGGCGGCGCTGCAAGCAGCGCCGCCATGGGGATTCCGACCCCCTTCCCGCCATCCTGGTCCTGGTGGTAAAAACAGGAACAGGATGGCGGGAACGGGTGTCGTGGGGCCCCTGGGGGGCCCCTGCAGTGCCCATGCCACTGGCATGGGCACTGCAGGGGGCCCCTAACAGGGCCCCATTCAGATTTTCAGTGTCTGCTTGGCAGACACTGAAAATCGCGACGGGTGCAACTGCACCCGTCGCACACCAGCAACTCCGCCGGCTCCATTCGGAGCCGGCTTCCTCATTGCTGGGGCTTTCCCGCTGGGCGGGCGGGCGGCCTTTTGGCAGTCGCCCGCCAGCCCAGCGGGAAAGTCAGAATGACCGCCGCGGTCTTTTGACCGCGGTACGGTCTTCTGGCGGTTCCCGCCGCCCGCGGGGGTCAGAATGACCCCCTTAGTTTAGTTTTCCTAGAATGTTTTTAATTAATAATAATTGTTAGTTGAAGTGTATAAGAAAAGGGTGATTTCATCACTAATGCAGATGCTTATCCCATGAAATGTTTTTGTCTTGTAGTAAGGGAACAATGAGAATCATACTTCCACTTGCAAAATGTATGTACCATGTTTCTTTCTAAAAGTTTAATTTCTGCTAGTCATTGTTTCTAGACTGCTTAGATGAGGGAAACGTTATTTTTCCCATGAAGACATCATCGCCTGGTTGGATGAGCTGCCAAGCATTGCAATTAATCGTAGCAACTGTTCATATGATGACTGTAGAAAAATGTGTGTTCCTAGAGCAGGCTTGGACTGATGATTTCCATTTTCCAGGCTCAGCAGAGCCCTTTGAAGAGGCGTTTCTAAAATTCATTCTGAGAGACACTTTATTTTCCCTGCCTGAAGTTATGGTGCTCTGAGACTCTCCTGTATTTCTTGAACCTCTCTTCGTGGGAAGTTCAGATTTATAATTGGGGATTACGTGCTAAATGTGTCATATTTTCACCTCTTGAATTCAGAGCTCTTTATGGTTTATGACTGATGCTTTTCTCTCATTCTCTATAGCTAAGAATAGGGAATTTTTCCTTTATGGATGGCGCTTCATGCATTTGCTCTGAGTTTAATAATTTGGAGTAATTAAGTGACTGATTTTCTCTAATGATTCTCAATAAAGATTTACTTACTAAAGGTTTGTAATTAAAGCTTTAAAATTCACACCAACTCTCACCATTGACTCCCAAAGAATTGTAATTGAAACTGTGATGAATAAGTTGATTTAATTTGCAGTTCCTCATGAATTCTTACTTACCTCTGAAGTCCCTCTGCCATGGGCCAGGTAAGAGAGGTGACTTTATGTCCCGTTGAGTTGGTAAGATTTACACCATCAACCAAATATATATTTAAAGTCCCTGCTCCATCAAAGTTGGAAGCAAGAGGATGGTTTACACAATGAGAAAGAGGAGTTGTAGTAATTAAAAATTATTCTGAGACAGATAAATACCCATGTCCCATTTCCCAAAGCCTGAGTATGAAGGTTGACAGAGTGCGGTTTTCTGAGGAGGTTGTCATTGACTGTATGTTTGAGACAGGGACAGTAATAATTTGTTGTGATTGTACTAATATTGGTCAAGGAGAGTGGAATCTGATGTGCAAAGGTGACACTGCATTGATTAGGGGATTTCCTGGTGGTTGAGACTTCATTGGTGTATGTCAAAACTTTTTTTGATTGAAAAAAGTCAGAAGGTGTTAGAACCTGAATATTTTGACTGTTGGATTGTTCTTTTTGCTTTCTTTAGAAGGAGCAGCCAAAGACTGATACTTTGTGTTCCATAGATTAGCAAAATTGATGCTTTGTGTGAATACAAAGAAATTTTAAAGGAGGGTGAGTGGTTGAGCTGTGTTAATAGCTGCACAGTGATTGGTTGGTTTACACAGCCGCACTGAGATTGGGAAGTGGGCTTACTGAAAATTGAGGTATAGGGAACAGAATCAAAACATTGAAGATTTATATTTTTTTGTTTCCCATTTGTTGATTTTAAATTAGAAGTCTTGACATTTTTAAAGGCTATTAAAAGCTTAAAGAGAGTAGATGTGACTTTTGCAGTACAGAACGGTAAAGAGGCACCTCCTGAGGGCACGCCAGTATATCATATGATGACTGAGGAAGGGTTACGCATATGTGTGTGGCTTTGCCAGTAGAACAGGATCACTGAGAAAGAGGGTCCACTGAGCTTTCCAAGATGGGGTACATTTAATTTGCGAATTATGGACAGGCTATAGGAAGCACTTTGTGACATGAAGCCTCCTTCTAGAGATACACAATGGAAGGCTCTAAGGCCCTGATTTATACTTGCTTTGTGCTGAATTTGTGCCATTTTTTAAATGTTAATTCAGCACAAACCTAACTCCAAATTTATACTTTGGCACTAGACCCGTCTAGCACCAAAGTTTTGCAGATAAAGTCATTTTTTGCTAGCAGTAAACTACCTTGCATCAATGAGATGCAAGTTAGGCGTTCCCGGGCAAAAAATGACAATATAGCTTTAGCACCATATCTATTCCCCATGCTAAAATCAAGCACAGGGAGAAGGGTGCCTTAAATAATGGTGCTAAGCTTGCTTAGAGACATTATTTAATGCCTGGGTCGGGGCAGACGTTAGGGGAACTGTGAGCCTTTTTCCATGGTCAGAGACCATTGAATGGGCCCACTGGTGCCCTTCCCGAACCCCAGGGGCACACTTACCCACACCAGAGGGATGCCAGAGGATGGGCGGATCCCATCTTCTGACGAGTAAGGTAAGTACAGGTAAGTATTTTTAATTTTATTACAAAGTGCCATGGGGGGCCTAAATGGGGCCCCCCTACATGGCACTGAGCCCAATGGCCATGCCCAGGGGACACGTGTCCCCTGGGCATGGCCATTGGTTTGGTGGGCATGCCTCTGCCCATACTAGCATCATCCTTTGACGCATAACCTCCTGTTCCCCCATGCCTCCCCCACCCGACTAGCATTCTTTTTCATGACACTAGCCGGGCCTTACCGCCGGCTACTGTGATTCCTTAAATATGACGCCTGGCTGGCGTCTTGCAATGGTGCTAGCTGGCGGTATACTTTTTGACGCAAAACTGCGTTAGCGCAGTTTTGCATGAAAAAGTATAACTATGCCCCTAAGTGCTTGGAAGAAGATGGCTAGCAATAGGGATAGAGAGAAATATCAGAGACGAACAAAGAGAGCAAGGAGAAATTACACAGATGTGCTTTGGGCTGAGCAACAGCAAAGATGGAGAAAGAGCATAGTAGATGGGACTAGATTATACTCTGCAATTACAAATTAGAACAATTAGCAATCTGAAAAACATGAGGAACTTACAAAGAAGATTAAAGGGGAAAGGGAGACAAAAGATTAAATAAAATCAGACATTAATACTGATTCAGGAGATGATATTTTGGACAAATTATTGACTGCATGCCCACCACTTTATGTGGGTCCTGTGACAAATACTTATGGAATGACAACTTATAATGTGACAGTGGCTACAGCTCTCTTGACCCAAATGCATATCAAATTGAAGACCATTTCCAATGACCCAGCCCATTGTAGCACAACCTACTGACGCACAACTTGTAATGACACAGCCAACTGAACCGCCTGTTCCCCCTATGCCTCCCCCACCCGGTTGATGTCCTTTTTTATGACGCGAGCCGGGTCTTACCGCTGGCTTCATATGAATATCACGTCCGGCCGGCGTTTTTAGGATGCCGCTATCCGACGGTATACATTTTGACACTAAACTGCGTTAGCGCAGTTTAGTGTCAAAAAGTATAAATCAGTGGCTTTGTTCCCAGTTGATCACTGCTCCCAGCCAGTAGGCTGTGTGCTGCTGGTGCACTGACATATAGTAGAGTTGTAAGTTGGGAACACCTCATTCCCACCTTGCTTCCAGGTCTGTTTAAGCATGAGTAGTCCTATTTGTTTCCTCTTGTTAGCCAAAAGTAAGTCTATGATCAAGCTATCTAGTTCGGCAAAGTTGTGGTTTGGGATCTTTTTAAGCATGCCCTGCAGTGCATACAGGCACCTGGGGAGCACCACCATTTTCACAACTTCCACCCTGCCCATCAAATACAGAGGGAAGTCCCACCAGAATCGAAATGACACTTGCAAACCCTCCAGTACCCTGCCCATGTTGAGGTCTATGAATGTCTGTTCTGTGTGGGTCATTTGTCTCCCAAATATTGGACCCCCTCAGTACCCCATGGAGCTCCACAGGTGGGAGAACCCCCACCTAAGCTCTGGCTAGTGTATCCATTAGGACTAACTCGGACTTATAAATGTTCAGAAAGAGACACAACACCTCCCCAAAGGCCCACAGGGCATTCATGAGTATTGGCACTGAGTATTCCAGGCTCCACCAATATACTCGGGCATTGTCAGTGTACAATGAAACCACGTGGGTGGTCACACCCATGGGATCCCCGAGGCCCCAGGGTATGATGCAACAGCTCTGCCATGGGCCATTCCACCAGGGAGGCTCCAAAGTCTCAAATGGGCATCTCCTGTGCTATCTGTGTCTCTGCGCCAAGTCTCCTCCCGAAGCCCGGTGCACAGATAGGCTGCAGCTGCATGCACCCAGTACTGTTGTCCAGCACTGAGTGGCACCCGCGTTCACGGAGGTACCATGACCTGTTTTGCTGGTCTCTCATCTTTGTGGTATGGCCCCTTTCTTTTGAGTCACCATCCCCACTCACAAGGCCTCCAGGCGCACTGTCAGCCGGTGCAACTGACTTTCGGCCTTGACCTCCGATCGGTGTTGCTCTGACGACTTGCCCCCTTACACTCCACAGGGTGCCGACAGCAAATCCTAGACTGATATCTGCTGTCCACCAGGCAGGTGCTCTCATGGGCCCTGTCTCGGACTTTAGGCACTGGACGTGGGCGTCCTATTATGAAGTCACAGCTTTCTTACTTCAGGGGCAACTGCGAACCAGACACAGCGCCACTGCCACCCATCACCTTCACTGGGCGGACCAGTCTTAGGCAGTGGCTTCCCCTCCAGGTGGGATCAGGGTATAGTAGGCTGCTATCTCACAACTTGGCTCACGATGAACAGCAGCCGTTCCGGTGCCACCATACCTACACTCACGTTTTGTAGGGCTGCCTCCTCTTGACACCACCCTGCCCAACATTTACATATGAGGGCAGATTCACCATGATTTCACTTGCGGCCAACGGGAGCTCTATGAAGAGTGACTATTATGCCATCTTCATTGATGACCTGCTTGTGGCATCTAGAAAAAGCAAACTGTACAAGTCACACAATTATAAGGAGCTTGCAAACCACTGTTCTCCTAAATCACCTAGCTGAGAATGTGTGTAAAGTGTCCCTGAATAAGCTGCAGTTCTTTAAAAAAGAAGTCCAATATTTGGGGCATATCATTGAAAAAGAAACAAGAAAAGTGCCACAAGAAAGAGTGGAGACTATTCAAAGAATGGGTTCTCCAAAAATGCAAAGAGAAGTCAGAAAGATAATGGTTGGCTACCGTGGACAGTGGATGCCTAACTTTTCACTAGTGGCTAAGCCTCTACAGAGATTGACACACAGAGATGTGCCTGATTCACTTTCATGGGACAATGAATGCACAAAACCTTTCCTAGAGCTGAGAAAAAGTATTTGCCATGCCCAGCACTAGGAATGCTTGGTTCTACCAAATGTTTTCCTTGGTTTGCAGGGAGAAGGAGGGCTGTGCTCTATCAGTACCTACTCAAATTCATGGCAACATAAGGAGACCAGTAGCCTATTTTACAATTACCCTTGACCCCATTGACGAAGGGCTGCCTGGTTGTCTAAAATCAATTGCAGCCATAAGCATCATTGTAGAGAGGTGTGAAAACATAGCAATGGGACATCCTTTAACTGCTATGGTCCCTCCTTCAGTTGACGTTTGGCTTACCAGAACTAAAACCCAGTACATGACAAATTTCAGGTTATCAAAATATGAGCAGCAAATTCTCGTTTCTGGCAATGTGACATTGAAGCAATGCCAAATTTTGAACCCCAGCACCCTGTTACCCCTGCCTGAGAGTGTTGTATTTAGGTTTGAGCATGACTGTCTTGATGTCATATTATGGCGCCAAGCCCCAACACAAAATAAAAGTCTTTAATTAGTCCTGATTATGTTCTTTTCATTGATGGCTCATGTTTAACCCCTTCGCTGCCAGGCCTTTTCCCCCTCCTTTTTTGGCTATTTGGGGCAGTTTGCGCTTAGGCCCTCATAACTTTCTGTTCACATAAGCTACCCACGCCAAATTTATGTCCTTTTTTTCCAACATCCTAGGGATTCTAGAGGTACCGAGACTTTGTGGGTTCCCCTGATGGAGACCAAGAAATTACCCAAAATACAGTGAAATTTTTGTTTTTTTCAAAAAAATTGGAAAAAAGGCTGCAGAAGGCAGCTTGTGGTTTTTTCCCTGAAAATGGCATCAACAAAGGGTTTGCAGTGGCAAGATCACCTTCTTCCCAGATTTCAGGAACAGGCAGACTTGAATTGGAAAACCCAATTTTTCAATAAAATGTTGACATTTTACTGGGACATACCCTATTTTTACTATTTTTTGTGCTTTCAGCCTCCTTCCAGTTAGTGACCAAAATGGGTGAGAAACCAATGCTGGATCCTAGAAAGCTAAACATTTCTGAAAAGTAGACAAAATTCTGAATTCGGAAAGGGGTCATTTGTGTACATCCTACAAGTGTTTCCTACAGAAAATAACAGCTGAAATAAAAAAATATTGAAATTGAGGTGAAAAAAACAGCCATTTTTCTCCACGTTTTACTCTGTAACTTTTTCCTGTGATGTCAGATTTTTTAAAGCAATATACTGTTATGTCAGCTGGACTCTTCTGGTTGCGGGGATATATAGGGCTTGTAGGTTCATCAAGAACTCTGCGTACCCAGAGCCAATAAATGAGCTGCACCTTGCAATGGGTTTTTATTCTATACCGGGTATACAGCAATTCATTTGCTGAAATATAAAAAGTGAAAAATAGGTATCAAGAAAACCTTTGTATTTCCAAATGGCCACAAGATAAGGTTTTGAGAAGCTGTGGTTATTTGCACATCTCTGAATTCCGGGGTGCCCATACTAGCATGTAAATGAAAGACAAGGGGCAATAACACTTGTTTTGCTATTCTGTGTTCCCCCAAGTCTCCCAATAAAAATGGTACCTCACTTGTGTGGGTAGGCCTAGCGCCCACAAAAGGAAATGGCTCAAAACACAATGTGGACACATCACATTTTTTCACAGAAAACAGAGGTGTTTTTTGCAAAGTGCCTACCTGTGGATTTTGGCCTCTAGCTCAGCCGGCACCTGGGGAAACCTAGCAAACCAGCGCATTTCTGAAAACTAGACACCTAGGGGAATCCAAGATGGGGTGACTTGTGGGGCTCTGACCAGGTTCTGTTACCCAGAATCCTTTGCAAACCTCAAAATTTGACCAAATAAAACACTTTTTCCCTCTCATTTCGGTGACAGAAAGTTCTGGAATCTGAGAGGAGCCACAAATTTCCTTCCACCTAGCGTTCCCCCAAGTCTCCCAATAAAAATGGTACCTCACTGGTGTGGGTAGGCCTAGCGCCCACAAAAGGAAATGGCCCAAAACACAACATGGACACATCACATTTTTTCACAGAAAACAGAGGTGTTTTTTGAAAAGTGCCTACCTGTGGATTTTGGCCTCTAGCTCAGCCGGCCCCAGGGGGGGCAGAAATGCCCTAAAATAAATTTACCCTCTCAAACCCCCTCGGGGAGCGACCCTTGCCTACGGGGTCACTCCCCCTGCGTGACATTGGCGCAAAAAAAAACGATCCCCGGTGCCTAGTTGTTTCTGCCCCCCTTGGGGGCAGATTGACCTAAAACCGGTCGATTTTCCCCCAAGGGGGGCAGAAATAGTCTAAATACAATTTGCCCCCCAGGGGACTGACCCTTCCCTTATGGGTCGCTCCCCATCTCTAAAAAAAAAAAAAAATGTTTTGCCCTGGCGCCTAGAGGTTTCTGCCCCCCCGGGGGCAGATCGGCCTAATAACAATAGGCCGATCTGCTCCCAATGGGGGGCAGAAATGGCCTAAATATAATTTGCCCCCTAGGGGAGCGACCCTTTCCTAAGGGGTCGCTCCCCACCTCAAAAATACAAAACAAAACAAAAACAACAACAACAAAAAATTATCCCTGGTGCCTAGAGGTTTCTGCCCTCCCCCCCCCGGGGGCAGATCAGCCTAATTATAGGCCGATCTGCCCCCAGGGGAGGCAGAAAAGGCCTCTAAAAAAAAATGCCCCCCCGGGTGCGACCCTTGCCCAAGGGGTCGCTCCCTCATGTCAATTTCATTTAAAAAAATAAATCCCTGGTGTCTAGTGGGCGTTTTGACACCCGGATTGCTTGCAATCCGGCTGCCAAAATGCTGAGAGAGACTTCAAAGGGAAGGAAATAACTTTCCTTCCCTTTGAAGTCTCTCGTCCTCCTCCACGTGATCGGAAGAGAAATGCTTTTGCATTTCTCTTCCGATCGCATGGGAGGAGGCCTTGTGACAATCAGAACGCGATCGCGCGTTGATGTCACAGGGGGGGTGGTGGGGGCCGAGGGTGGAAGGGGAAGGACTTCCCCTTCCATTCCTGCCTTGGGGGGGGTGTGGGGGGGAACCCCACAGAGGGAGCGCTAGCGCTCCCTCTGTGCTTTGTGCCCAGGAAGTAATGGTTACGTCCTGGGCACACGAGCACTGTGCCTCAGGACGTAGCCATTACGTCCTGGGCACAGAAGGGGTTAAGAACAAATGATAGTTCCCTGAGAGCATCTTACTCTGTATGCACAATCCAGTACATTGTGGCAGCCTTCTCGCTTCAGGGTGTTACCTCAGCACAAGTTACAGAACTGATTGCACTTACCTGAGCTTGCAGTTTAACGGCCCAAATGTCAGTGACAATTTTTTACTGACAGTATGGCTTTAGTGTGGTCCATGACTTTGGCCAGTTTCATGACATCTTCCGGTTCTTCTATTTACAACAGCTAGCATTTGAGCAGACTGCTGAGAGCTTTACAGCTTCAAATTGAAATTGCTCTCATTGAATGTGCAATTCAATAGAGTGACAGTGGGTATGCAAGAGTCAGCAAGAGATATTCAGACAAAGTGGTGCATTACTGTGTGTTAAAAATGGGGTCTTTAGTTGGCAGTCACGTTACGCTCCCTGTCCAAGCAAGGACCCTCACTCTAGTCAGGGTAAGTCACACACAATCCAAATTAACCTGTGCCCATCCTCTGGTAGCTTGGCACTGAGCAGCCATGCTTAACTTAAAAGGCAATGTGTGAAGTACGTGTGCAATAAATCATGCAATAACACAGTAAAACACCACAAAAATACACCATACAGCGTTTAGAAAACTGTATAATATTTATCTAGTTAAATGCAGGTCAAAATGATCAAGATTTGATAAGCACACATTGAAATATCACTTTAGAGAATGATAAAAAGAGTCTTAAGTTCTTAAAAAAGCAATAAGTGTCTCTTGCAAGCACAATGTACCTGGTTTGCATCTAAATTATCCACAAGGGGCTGCAGAGGAAGAGATGCGTGGAAAACAGGGGTGTGCATTGGTTTCTCTGGGCGCACACAGGCGATGCGTCTATATTTTTCCATGCAGTCAGGGCATTGCGTCGATTTTCGGTGCGAAGACTTGGATCCTCTTCGGGTTGTGGGGTATTTGAACGCCCCGGGGACGATGCAGAGAAATCCTCGGCATGTAGGACGAAGACACAGGAGCTATGTCGATCCGGTGGGCATTGCGCCAATTCTTCTTGCAAGAAGTCAGGCTGCGTCATTCTGGCTCGGCTATACGTCGATCCAGTGGGCCATGCATTGAAGTTCTGGTTGCAACACTGGCACTGCATTGATCTACTCTCTGGGAGCCAGGCTGCGTCGTTCCAGTTCGGCATGCAGTGATTTTCTTACCGCAATGCAGGTTGTGCGTCGTTTCTGTATGGCTGTGTGTTGAATTTTCGCCACACAAGGAGTTTTTGGGAGAATGAAGTCTTTTTGGCCCATAAACTTCAAGGAACAGGAGGCAAGCTCTATCCAAGCTCTTGGAGAGCACTTTTCAGCAGAGCCAGAGGGAAGCAAGGCAGCAGGGCAACAGCAGGGCAGCAGTCCTTTGCAGAAAAGCAGTCAGGTGAAGCCTTTGGACAGCCATGCAGCTCCTCTTGGCAGGTTGCAGCTTCTGGTTCAGAGTTTCTTCACCAGTGGTATCTTGTACAGAAGTGTCTGAGTTGGTAGGGTCAGAGGCCATGTTTAAATACCCAAATGTGCCTTTGAAGTGGGTGAGACTTCAAAGAGTGGCTTAGAAGTGCACTAGGTCCCCTTTCAGTTCCATCCTGTCTGCCAGGGTCCCAGTAGGGGGTTTGGCAGTCCATTCTGTGAGGGCAGGCCACTGTCCTTTCAAATGTAAGAGTCAGGCCCTCCACCCTCCCACCCCAGGAAGACGCATTCAGTATGCAGATGTGTGCCGGTGTGACTGATAATCCTGCGTTTGAGGTTGTCTGAGTGAAATGCACAAGGGAGCTGTCAACTAACCTAGCCAGACGTGGATTGTAAAGCACAGAAGGATTTAAGTGCAGAGAAATGCTCATTTTCTAAAAGTGGCATTTCTAAAATAGTAATATTAAATCCAACTTCAACAGTCAGCAGGATGTTGTATTACATTTTTAGCCATACTAAATATGTCCTTGTAACTCCTTTCAGATCAGACTCTACCACTCAAACAGTGTATGAGGGTAGCCCTAATGCTATCCTATGAAAGAAGCAGGCCTCACAGCAGTGTACAAAGGAATGTAGGAGTTTTACACTACCAGGACATATAGAACACACATGTTCATGTCCTGCCTTTTACCTACACAGCACCCTGCCCTATGGGCTTCCTAGGGCCTACTTTAGGGTGACTTATATGTAGAAAAAGAGAGTTTAAGGCTTGGTAGTCACTTTTAAATGCCAAGTTGAAGTGCCAGTGAAACTGCACACACAGGCCCTGCAGTTGCAGGCATGAGACATGGTTAGGGGGTTACTTATGAGGGTGGCACAACCAGTGCTGCAGCCCACTAGTAGCATTTAATTTACAGGCCCTGGGCACATGTAGTGCACTTGACTAGGAACTTACAAGTAAATTAAATAAGCCAATTGGGTATGATGTGTTAAGATGAGAGCACATGGACTTTAGCACTGATTAGCAGTGGTAAAGTGTGCAGAGTCCTAAAGCCAACAAAAATGAAGTCAGAAAAAGAGGAGGAAGAAGGTAAAAAGTTTGGGTGTGACCCTGCAGAAAGGCCATTTCTAACACTGTGCAATTGTGGTCTTTACATTTAATGGAACATTTAGATGGACCTGTCTTTTCAATGTTGATATTCACAGTTGACACTTAGGAAAAGCCCAAAGGTTTGCAGGAAAATGTTTTGGAAGCAGAACCACAGGGTTGGTCAGAGCAGGAAGTGGAAAGGTTTCAAATGACATTTGGATTCAGCCCATGGAAGACCAGTGTTGCTAGGCAGCTGACTCTTTAATGTGATCTGTAGCCAGAGTCATCAGGTCATTTAAAATTTTGCCAACAAGGCAGGTGTTGGGGTGGAGGAGGGGGAGAACAAAAAGGGATGGGGTGAAGAGAAGGTTAAAAAGAAAGGGCTATGACGCTGCCCGTATAGAAATTCCCAAACAAACAGTACCTGAATCTGAAGAAATAGTATCTGAATCACAGTGCGAGCAGCAGGTGGCCAGCATAGGGTCACTGATCAAATGTAATTTAATTTGTGCTTACTCCCTGCGCCACAGAAATAAAAGGAAGTGACACATGATGTGGCCCAATCAGAAGGCAGCAAAGAAGAGTGACAATGATGCTAATGAACGGTAAGCAATGGACAGGTTCCAAGACTATTACTAAACACAATAGTTTTGCAACAGAGAGCCCATGCACCAGTGCATGCTCACACATGCGAGACCTAAAAAGGAAGGTTTAGCCCTGGCAGAAGGTTTATTTTACCAGGTCAAAATAGCAGTTTAAAACTGAACTACAGGCTGCAGTGGCAGGCCTGAGACATGATTACAGTTCTTCTTTAGTGGGTGACTCAATAAGTGCTCCTACCTACTAGTATAATTTAATTTATAGGCACGGGCAGATATATAATCATTTACTAAGGACGGATAAATTAATTAAATGTGCCAATTAAGTATAAGCCAATTTTACCATGCTTTAGGGTGAAAGCACAAGCACTTTAGCACTTGTGGACAGCGGTAAAGTGCACACAGTCCTAATGACAACAAAAGCGAGTTCAGTAAAGTAAGGGAGTGAAAGCAAAAAGTTAGGAGGAAGACCGCGTCAAGGATGTCAGGTCTAACAATGTATAATCTGGGTTCAGTGATACCCCTCCTTATGAGTTGTGTGTTGAGTCCCGTTCCCTGTGCGGTGGATACAGGGAATCAATGCATGTTGCGCAGAAGCCCCATTTTCATCCTTCACTCTCATTCATTCCTATCCTTATCTGTACAGGCAATTGTGTACCTAGCAATATATGTACCTTAAATTGCCACATTAGACTAGATTGCATCTAGCTACCCAACAGCTTCAATTTCATACCAGTGGATGCCCTCCCATTGTTAGATGGGTGAGTCTTCCCTTGATGTGTAGGATGTCTATCCTGCTGTGGTTTAGCTGGGTTCAGACGTGGGTGACAACTTGTCAGACATGGGTTTTTGCAGTAGCTTACGTTTTCTATGACTCTTGTGGCTGTACCAGAAGCACCATTACTTGTTGTGTTTACATCCAGCAGTCCCATTGGCCATAACTGGCCTATGGACTTTGGTGCTATTACCAGTTTATGTATGGCACTGTGATATGACATGTCACTGCTGTTGTGGCTGGCAGTGTTTGGTGCTATAGGAGTCTGTTCTGTGTCACTGGTGTGCTGTTTTGTGGCACCTCAATGTGCCCTGATAGCATAGTATTTTGCACTGTTACGTTCTACATATAGACGACAATGCCATGAATTATAGTGAATTGCCACTATTGCTGCATGAGCAACGTGGGACGTATGTATATGTGTGTATGAGTGTGTTTTGTGTGTGTATCTGGGGATATATTTAAATCACACTTTTGGACAAGAGAGGAAGAGGGAGAAAGAGAGAAATTAACTGGTAGAGAAAAAGAGAGTAAAATAAAGTGTGTGTTTTTGCTCCCCTTCTCCATCACTTGTATTTGGGTTTGTGCTCCTGGCTCTTCCCCTATCTCCCCTTCTATATGTTAGGATAAGTCTAGTTCTGTGGGGTCCATCTTCCACATAGTTGCACGTTTTTATGGAATCGGAAAGAAGCCGAGATGCAGGCTACGTTATTTGTTTAGTTGTTGGTGCATTAAGCCTGATTATAGAAAGGCATGATATGCTTTCTTAATCCTGCTTTTTAATGGCGTGTGAAGAGTGTTGTGCAGTTACTCGCTGTGTTTCAGTGACCGTATTCCATTCCAGAAAGTCTTTGAGTGTTATGGTGTCACAATTCATTGACTGTGAGCAGGCCATGTGAGGTGGGGTCTCAATTTTTCACTTCTATAACTGGAAATGCTGGCAAACGTGCTGGTGCACTGAGAGGACACATATCAGGTGATGCTTTTCCACTCGGTTACTTTAGTACTCACGGACTTGGCCACAGAATGTTATTATCTCAACGTTTACCTTTCACACCCAGACTTGAAAACTCTAAGTAGGTATTTTTCCTGCTTGGAAGTAATTTTCACACAAACAATGACTGGTGCGATGACGCATGACGTAGAAATAATGTGACTGAAGGTGTACTGAATGCCTGTCATTTTGATGTTTCTCATTTGATCATCACTCTGCGCCTGTTCAGTGTAGAAAGGCTCTTCCCACTATCCAGGATGTTTACGGGCTCTGCATCCACACAACACGCTGCGTGCATTATGCAACAGAGCTTTCATATAAATGAGTTAGTCCTTCTCTGCTCCCAGAGGGAGCCTAAAATCAGTGTCCCAGGGCGGAACAGGAACGGGACTTAAAAGCAGGCTCGGTTTTATGCTGGCTGTAAAAAAACAGCTGAAACTCAGCAAGTCCCGCGCTTCTGAGGCAGGCGCAGCTGATTTACCGCTCAACTCGCCGATTTCATCTCACCTTTCGAAGCGGATTTTAGTGCTGGTCCCTGGAGGCCTGCCAGAACCTTTTTTTTTTGTTGGGGGTAGGGTGGGGTGGTATTCTAGAGCTGAGAATTGAACGCATAAAAACGGCTTTACGGTCGGCTATAAACAGTCCTACCTTAAAGAGCATCATCAAGGCGCACTCACGATTCAGTTCCATTCTCAGGCTTGGTGCCTGCCCGCTCGTGTCCCTGCAATCTGCCTGCCTTCCACGTGTTAAGGCAGAAAAATGCCAACGCCTAATGTGCACTATAAACTCAGGATAGGTTTACCATGCAGCCATATGGGCTCTTCTAATACCAACAAACTGTGGGCAAAAACAATTTCACCAGAGCTCTTCTTGCATGTCCACGTAGTACACCTCTGACTCCGGTCTTTTTGGATCTCGGGCTTAATCGCATCTCCGATGTGATAGCCCTGAGACCCTTACTTTTCTGGGTAAGGATTTGGACCTCACCAGAGCTTACTGTCTATCGGGACTCCCTTCTTGATATTTTAAATAGACCTAATGCAGCCTCTATCCCCTGGCTCAGGTATGTGTCTAAATGGTTTCGTACCTTGGGACTTGGGAATTATTGGGAGAACCCTCAGAATCTGGGAAAGGCCCAGAAACAATCTCTGAAATCTGTCTATTGGTCTTATGTTAGAAATAATTATTCCCTATGTATATCTTATGGATGATTGACAACACAATTTCTTGAGTTTAAATTGTATCCTCAGTTTTAATCTTATCTGGATTTTATTCCTGACATATTGGGTAAGAGGTTGTATGCTCGTTTTAGATTCGGGTGTCTACTGTTAAAATCTTTCACTGGTAGTTGGAGACCACTAACGACATCCGACTTATGTCCTGGCTGTAATCATGTTCCTGAATCTGTTGCACATGTTGGCCTTCATTACGACCCTGGTGGTCGGCGTTAAAGCGGCGGTAACTCCACCAACAGGCCGGTGGTAAATAAAAAATGAGATCACAACCATGGTGGAAATCGCCAACATAGACAGCCACTTTAACACTCCGACCGCCAAGGCGATAACAACAAACACTGCGGCGGTAACTGCCAACAGACAGGCAGAGGACAATGTACCCCCCACACTATTATGAGAGGCCAATCCGCCAGCTTTTCTGGGGCGGTACCAACAACATCAAAAGAACAGCAGAAACAGTACATCAAAGGGGAACCACTCACCTTTCGACACTCCACGAAGAACCAAGGCACCATGGAGCCCAAATTGCAGACCCTCCCCATGTTGGTGTATCTTCTCATACACCAGGAAGTAGAAAGAAGGAGGCAGTGACGACGGTGAGTACTGCACCTAGCACACAGGGGAGGGGGGAGGGAAAAGAGAGTGACACACACAGGCAGCATGCAACACTCCCATCCCCCACCCTCACCCACAACAACATACACACTAACACATCCAACAACAATACTGATACACCCTGTCACCCCCTAGAAGACGGAAGGACAGAAGGAAATGAGTCTAACCAGTGTTATATTAGAGCAATCAGATATAGCAATAAAAATTCAAATAATCAGTATATACAAAAGTTTACATCATATACACAAGGCCGTACACTGTCCCTTGTAAATGTCCGTGGACCAGTGGTCCCAAAAAGCATGGGTGAAGCCCACACATGACACCTGCCTCAATACGGATAGAACACTTCAGGGGCATCAGGTCGAAAAAACACAGGCACCTTCGGGGGAAGTGGAGGGGGGCACCTCAGCCGGAAGATCGCACAACACCACTGCCCCTCGAGGAGGCTCCAATACCACTGCTTGGTCCTAGAGAGTGCAAAACCACAGTCTCTCAAGTGGGTGGTGTGCCCACTGCTCGGTCCTGGGGAGTGCAAAGGCACAGTCTCTCAAGTCTCTCGAGTGGGTGGTTTGCCCACTGTTTGGTCCTAGGGAGTGCAAAGCCACAGTTTCTCAAGTCTCTCAAGTGGGTGGTTTGCCCACTGTTTGGTCCTGGGGAGTGCAAAGCCACAGTCTCTCAAGTCTCTCAAGTGGGTGGTTTGCCCACTTCTTGGTCCTGGGGAGTGCAAAGCCACAGTCTCTCAAATGGATGGTGTCTTCCACTGGTTCTGGAGGGGGCATTGTGCCCAGAGTGCTTGATCCTACCAAGGTTAGGGGGAGTGGATGCATCTCTCCACTGGTTCTGGAGGGGGCATTGTGCCCAGAGTGCTTGATCCTGCCAAGGATAGGGGGAGTTGATGCATCTCTCCACTGGTTCTGGAGGGGACATTGTGCCCAGAGTGATTGATCCTGACAAGGATAAGGGGAGTGGATGCATCTCTCCAATGGTTCTGTAGGGGGCATTGTGCCCAGAGTGCTTGATCCTGCCAAGGATAGGGGGAGTGCATGCATCTCTCCATTGGTTCTGGAGAGGGAATTGTGCCCAGTGATGCTGCACCTGGGGTGTGGCAGTTAACCTCCACTCACCAGGGTGTCTAAACCATGAGATGTACATGGAACAGGTAGCATGATACTCCATGGTGGCAGACCCACTCTCCATCCTGCGGTGACTTAGGCTGCTAACTGCTGGTGGTGCCAGTGCTGGTGGTGGCGCCTCAAGTGGCGTGTCCAGGGTCCAGGACGTCACCTGCAGCCTCGGACGGCTGCCCTCTAGGGATGCTGCTGACGTCCGATATAGTGGCACCGGCTGGGCACGTGGCGGTGCAGAGGTGGTGCAGGTCTCTGTGGCTGCGGCGGTGGCTGCGGCGGTGGCTGCAGCGGAGATGCTGCCTGTGGTGCAGGTGTCTGTAGTGGTGGCGGGAGACACCTGACTGTCTCCGGCAGCCTTGGATGGCTGATCTTTGGGGAGGATGCTGCAGACTGATGTTGTGGCAGCAGCGGTGCAGGTGGCGGTGCAGGTGGCGGTCTTTCCAATGGTGGCGACTGTGGTACGGGTCACTGGCATCCCTGACGAAATTGTGGTCACCAGCCCCTCACCAGGCAGCATCATGCCCTGAGGTGACTTGCCCTTTGTCTTATGTCCCTTCCCCACCTTGGCAGTCGCTGCTGGGACCTTGGCACTGTCCTCTCTGTGTTTGGATGAGGCCTTGCTGGGTGGGTTGTGAGACTTTTCCCTGCTGGATGCCGGCCCCTTCTTGACCTTGGCAGGTGGCGGAATCGGGTGGTCCTTCACATCTGTAGGTGGCACACTGCAGCTCTGACGGGTGCCACCTTCAATCCACCCTGACTTACATGGATCACAACAGACGCAGATGTGGTGGCTGAGGTGCTGTGCTGGGTTCTAGACATCCTGGCCCTAGGGGACGTACAGAGAGGGAGGTGTAAGGAAAAGGTTAATTTTAGCTAGGAAAGGTTTTTTAGACACACTGGGATGGGAAGATGGAGGGGGTGTGGGAGTGGAGGAAGAGGTAGTGTTTGTAGGAGGTGCACGTCTGCTGAGTTTGGATGAAGGTGCATGGGCTGCAGGCTGTTGTGAGGTGGATGGCTGTTGGGTGGGTGTGTGCCTGTGTTTGTGTACTTTGGGAGGAGGGCTCACACACACAATGGGAGAGGACTCAGGGGACATGTAAATGGTTGTGGAGGTGGTGATTGCACGTGAGCAGTGTGTTGTGATGGGTGTGCTGGTGATGAAGGAAGTGGCTGATGATGTAGTGCATGCAGGTGTGAGTGGAGACAAGACTGGGAGGGAGTTGGAGGACGTGGAGGAGGGGGACACAGTGGAGGAAGAGGATGTTGGTATGTGTGCATGGGTATGGTGCTTGTGTGAGTGCCTGTGTGATGATGTGTGGTGCTTATGTTTTCCTGAGCCTCTTTTGTGTGTTGATGTGTGTGCATGCTGGTCTGAAGGTGTGCTTGGGATAGGCTAAGGTAGAGGGGATTGGGTCGGGGCAGTGGAAGTTGGAGGGGGGAGGCTGGACACAGCCACAATGGCTGTCATTAGTGCTGAGGCCAGAGCCTGAAATGCTCTCTGTTGGGCCGCCACACCAGAATGAATGCCCTCCAGGTATGCATTTGTTTGCTGCAAATGCCTCTCAACACCCTGGATGGCATTCAGAATGGTTGACTGCCCAACAGTGAGTGATCTTAGGAGGTCAATAGCCTCCTCACTGAGGGCAGCAGGGCTGACTGGGGCAGGGCCTGAGGTGCCTGGAGCAAAGGAGATGCCCACCCCCCTGGGTGAGCGGGCATGGGAAACATGTTGAGGGGCTGCTGGGAGGGCGGTGCTGGTGGGGGGGTGGTGGCTGTACCTGTAGTTGGGGTGGGCACAGAGGTGTCCACCACCGCCAGGGTGCTACCATCAGAGGAGGAGTCGCTGTCACTGGTCTTCCCTCCTGTCCCCATCATGGAGCTCCCTTCGCCCTCCGTCCCACTGTTGCCTTCACCCTCCGTGGATTTGCCCTCATGGGCCATGTGGGATGCAGCTCCCTCCGTCGCCGGTGCCTCAGCTCCTCCACGAGATGATGCTAATGCACACAAGGACAGGGTGACAAAACAAGAAGGGGGGAAAGACAGAGGACACACATGGTCAATGCCAGCAACACTACTACCATTGGCGGACACAACACACACTGAGCTGCCCTATGCACTAGGCCTTGCCCAACCAGTCACTATGGTAGTCACCACCCCATGGGGTACAATGCCTAACACCAGCACATGCACACTTGACACCCTGCACACTAGGAGCTCCCTAATTGTACCATTGGGGGGGTAGGGGTGCTTCAGAGCCTGCAAACAAGGGACCTACCCTGGCATGATCGCCCTGCCTAGGGGCACCCAAACCCCCCTACTCAGCGAGTTCCTAATCTGCGCAGAGTCAGCTTCCTGAAACTGTACTCACCCCCTTGTGGCTGCTGTGATGGCCTCAAGCGCCCATCCAACTCCGGATAGGCTACTTCCAGGATGCAGAACATCAGGGGGGTCATGGTGCAAAGGGGACCCCTTCCACGTTGGAAGGCCAGCCCCAGCTGGGCCTCCGCCGTCTTCTTGCTCCAGCGGCGCAGGTCCTCCCATCTCTTGTGGCAGTGGGTGCTCCGTCTGTGATAGACCCCCAGGGTCCACACCTCCTTTGCGATGGCACACCAAATACCCTTCTTCTGGTGGGCACTGACCTAGAGGGAAAAGACAAGAGGAAAGGTAATTACTCACCCATCCGGACTGTCATACTCATTGCCCACCATTTCCCACCCATGCCCTGACACACATACACTGACCATCCCCACATGCAGCACTCAGGCCACCCCCAACATGTATATTCTCACAAAAAGGACAAGGAATAAAGTCTGGTACAAAGACCAGACCAATTCAAACATTTATATGTTGAAAAACGGCCCTCACCCACAATTTGCGGCATGCTTCATCATAGGGCCCTGCAAACACACTCCGAGATATAAATCCCCTTTGGAGTGGAACAGTAAGGGCGGGGGGACATATTAGCACATAAGACAAGACCAACAATAATGGCACAGGGACCAGAGACGGACAACAGAAAAAAAACATAAGGCTGACCACTTATCCTAATTTATTCTAGTGCAGCCTGGACAGGATTAAAAAATGCTATTGGTGGTGTTCTCAGGAATTAATTACCTGTACACCCCAATCTCTGTAGAGGGTCAACATGTTTCGTCCTATTCAAAATGCCAACTTGGGTCATGCGGCCTTCATCAGGACCTTCGTCCTGTCCCTGTATTTATAAATGTCCCTACCTGTTAGTCAATCAGGAGGTTCACTGGTTTGTGCCTTTAGGTACACTTTTGTTTGTCAGCGCAATCAGTTGTCTATGGGTAGAAATAGGCATGATACCCAAAAGTCAGTGAAATGTGGTATCTAATAATATAAATTATCCCCAGACCTTCACCTTTATGTGTAGGGAAAAGTAGTTATTAATTTTGTGCATTCAGATCCCCTGGTTATTGTCGAAATACCTTGTGGAAGAGATAAAGCTATACCAAATCCACCTGTGTTAATTAATTATCGTAAATATATATATATATATATGTATATATATATATATATCCCCAGGTCCATAGACAGATGTGGAAGGTATGTGTGTGTGCACTTACCGAGTTTCATTATCACTCGACATGTACCTTGCATCCACACGCCTCCAAACAGGCATTGCCCACGCATCATGCTTTTGATTTGATTTGATTTGATTGATTGTCGCTTCCAGACTCAGATCACAGCAGCACTTGCAGTGTAGGTCCTCTCCTGTTGATGGTCAGGTATCAAGTGAGTGAAGAGATAGAAAATGGCGGTCACGTCCGTGGCGGTGCGTACCGTCATCGCCGGTGTACATCGCCATTGGCTCCTGGAACCCATAGGGCCCAATGATGATCAATACGGAGTTGCGCTGCGGTCTTCGATCGCCTACCGCGACGCTGCACAACGCCAGCGCAGTTACCTCATTTCCCCTTGTCCCACCTCACAAGTCAGGCAGCTGCCATTTCAGGTGTGCACATGGCATGACACCTAACTGCATCACAGCACATATTGGCACATATTTGGATTCACGCTTTGACACACGGATTCTGTAACATTAGTTCAGACACAGTTGTGCTATCTATGTGGTAAATGACCCTCTGCTCACTGTTCTCCTCCATAGGCTACAACCGCTGGGGCAGATGATGAGATGACGGCATCCTCCGGTGTACAGACCCCTGGTGGACCTGTCCACAATGGAAGACAGACACATCAAAACCACACTATCTGCCAGCCCACAGGTATACCCCCTCTTGTGCAGGTCCTGTCATTGCTCCCTTTCCTGGCAAGTGGCTCCTGCCAAACTAGAGTCGCCATGGCACCTGGGATGTCTCAGCCAATGTTCTATAATGTGATGAGCAGGGTGATGTCTGCCCTGCTGAAACACATACACAGCTACATCGTGTTCCCCCAGGTGAATGATTTGGCCACAGTGAAAGCTGACTTCTATGCCCTGGGACATATCCCCAACATCATTGGTGCCATTGATGGTACACATGGGGCATTTGTCCCCCTCCCCCCCCACAGAAATGAACAAGTGTACAGAAATAGAAAAAGAAAAGCTACCATTCGATGAATGTGCAAATGGTGTGTTTGGCGGACCAGTACATCTCCCATGTGAAAGCCAAGTATCCTGGCTCTGTGCATGACGCCTATATCTTGAGGAATAGTAGTATCCCTTATGTGATGGCCCAACTCCAGAGACACCGGGTGTGGCTAATAGGTGAGCCCAAGGTCCCCGCACAGTATGAATAGGTGTCTGGGTATGGGGTAGTCTCTAAGGCTTAGTGTGTGTCTAACAGGTATCCCTCAAAATTTGCAGGTGACTCTGGTTACCCCAACCTCTCATTGCTACTGACCCCAGTGAGGAATGCCAGGACAAGGGCAGAGGAACGCTACAATGAGGCACATGGGCGAACTAGCTGTATTATTGAGAGGGCGTTCGGGCTCCTGAAGGCCGGATTTCCGGTGCCTCCATCTAATAGGTGGCTCCCTGTACTACTCACCCAAGAAGGCGTGCCAGATCATCGTGGCATGCTGTGTGTTGCACAACCTGGCATTGAGACGCCAGGTGCCTTTTCTGCTGGAGGATTAGCCTGGTGATGGTCTTGTGGCAGCTGTGGAGCCTGTGGACAGTGAGGAAGAGGAGGCAGTTTACTTTAGGACATTATACATGGCAGCCTCTGTACTGCTGCCCAACAACTGTCATACATTGGTATGAGTAAATGAACATATACATTGCAATTTGTTTCTAATGTTGTAGTAATACATTTGTGAATCATCAGACTGACTCCAGATTTTTGATTAAGGGGTGTTTATTTAGGTGCTAATGGGTATAGGGGTATGTGCAAGGGGCTGAGGAGATGGTGGAGGAAGGTCCATGGTAGAGTTCAGTCTCTTGGTATCACAGGTGCATTGTCCAATGGGGCCTAGGAAGGGGAGCAATGGCAGTTGAAGGTGGGCAGGGTGACATAGTGGGACATAAGGCTGACAATCAGGAGGGTCCAATTTCCTGGTCAGGGTCTTGGCAATGTTCTCTGTTTTCTGCCTGGATCGCAGGGACCGTTTGTGGGGCGGTTCTCCTTCTACAGGGGGTGGGGTGCTGGTGGCCTGTTGTTCCTGTGGCGGTGCCTCCTGTCCACTAGCGCCGGCGGAGGTGGAAGGCTGTTCCTCGGTTTGGCTAGTGTCAGGGGCCCTTTGTTGAGCCACTGCCTCCCTCATGGTCTTGCCCATATCAGCCAGCACCCCTGCAATGGTGACCAGGATGGTGTATATTTTGGTGAGGTCCTCCCTGATCCCCATGTACTGTCCCTTCTGCAGCCACTGGGTCTCCTGAAACTTGGCCAGTACCATGCCCATGGTCTCCTGGGAATGGTGGTATGCTCCCATGATGTTGGAGAGAGCCTCGTGGAGAGTGGGTCCCCTGGGCCTGTCCTCCCCCTGTCACAAAGCAGTCCTCCCAGCTTCCCTGTTATCCTGTGCCCCTGTCCCTTGAACCGTGTGCCCACTGCCACTGACTCCAGGTCCCCGATCCTCCTGGGTTAGTGGGGTTGCCTGGGGTCCCTGTAGTGGTGGACACACTGCTAATTGCCGTGTCCTGGGGACAGTGGCATGGTCCCGCTGGGTGGGTGCTGTGGTGGTGTTTCCTGAGGGGGGAGGTTCTGTGGTGGTTTGGGACTGTGGCAGGGGAACTGACTGTCCAGAGGTCCCAGATGGGCCAGGCTGGTCATCTTGATCCAGGCGTGCAGAGCTGCTGTAATCACTGTGGGCCTCTTCTGTGGGGGGACTGGATATAGCTGGCACCTCCTGTCCAGTGACGTTGGGTAGGGGTCCTGTTGGGATGCAAATGCATTGTTATTCTATCTGTGTGTCCCATCTTGTGCAATGGGTGTGTTTCCCTAATGGAATTGTGCTTTCCCTGTCATCTTGGCCTTGTGTGATTGCTGATTGTGTGGGGTGAGTGAGTCTCTCTAGTGTGCATGCTGTGATGATGGGTGTCCTTGCAGGTCTGTGCAGGTCTGTGATGGGGATCCATGCATTTGTGTTGCATGCAGGGCTTTGTATTGGGATGTGTGGGTTGTGATAGTGGGGTATATGTGAGGTGGTGGAGTGATGGGTGAGGGCATGCAGGTAGGGTGCAGGGGATATAGTGGTATAGGTATGACTTACCAGAGTCCAGTCCTCCTGCTACTCCTGCGAGGCCCTCAGGATGCATGATCGCCAAGACTTGCTCCTCCCATGTCCACCGCCAGTCCTCTGTACTGCTATCTGGTGTCTTGATACCACAGAACGCACCTTCCCCCGTAGGTCGTTCCTCCTCTTCCTGATGTCATCTCTGGTTCTTGGATGCTGTCCCACGGCATTGACCCTGTTGACGATTCTCTGCCATAGCTCCATCTTCCTTGCAATGGACGTCTGCTGCACCTGTGATACGAATAGCTGTGGCTCTACCCGGATGATTTCCTCCACCATGACCCTTAGCTCTTCCTCAGAAAACCTGGGTGGTGTCTTTGAGGTGCCATGGTGTGGTGTGAGTGATATGTGTGAGGTGATGTGTGTGGTGCTGTGTTGTGATGTATAATGTGATGTGCGTGGATGGTGTATGAGTGATGGTGTTCTGTGCCTCTGGTTGAAGGTGTGGTCTTTGATTTTCTCTCTCTGCTTGTTCTAATTTGTTCATTGAAAGGGTTGTGGGTAATGTGGGTGTGTGTTTTATAATGGTGTGGGTGTGGTGTGTTTATTTGTGTCAGGTGTGTGTAGTTTGCATTGCCCAATGTGGTTGTGTTTTTTATATGTATATGTATTTTGAGCGCAGTGGTGTGTACCGCCAATGGTTTACCGCGGTTGAAAGACCGCCTCGGTGATCCGTGATACTGTGGGCGTATTCCTGTTGGCGTGACGGTGTGGGTTTTGGTTCTGCCAGTTTATCACTGACCTTTGGTGTGGCGGACTTGTGTGGGTGTCTGTATTGTGGCGGTATTCTCTGTGTGGGTCATAATACCCGTAGCGGAATACTGCAGCGGTCATGGTATGTTGGCAGCCGTCAGCATGGCGGTAAGCGGGATTTACCACCATGGTTGTAATGAGGGCCTAAGTAACTTTTATATTAGTTGCAAAGAAGCATTGGCCAACAAAAAGTTTGTAAACTTTTGAAAAGTTTGAAAGAGCTAGTCCGGCAAATCCGACCTGAGTTGGTCAAACCAATCCTGACAGAGCAGAGGTCTATGGGGCCAGTGAGGAAACCTTAGACAGTTACCTGGCCTCCAGAGTCTTTTCTAGTCCAGTGCCAGACCTTGCGATGCGACCGCTTGAATGCCATTGACAACAATGGAGTGGTCCTGATGCTGGAGATCCAGGGTGAAAAGATGCTCAAAGGATGCGCCTGCTGCAGTGCGGTCAATAGGGGTAAGTTCCAGCTCAATCCTCAGCCCATGGGTGAGGTGGGGTGACTTTGGCCAAAGAACTTGGGTTCCAATGAAGTCCTCTTTACACTGGTAGAAGGGCTGCTGCAGCTGGTCTTCAGTTCTTGCGACACAGCAGTCAGGCTGCAAATCTTTAGCAGGGCTAGTGTCCCAGTTGGGCACCAAGTCCAAGAACAGAAAGCACCCACAGGTCCAGCAGATATGGGTGCCAGTTTTGGTTATGTCTGATAAGCTTCTTGAAGTGCCCGGTGTCCAGTAGCATCAAGACTTCTGTAGTGGCTACCAACTTTGCGATTTGGGCTCTTCCATCTTTGATGTCCCTGGCTGTTCCAGGGGGCCAGCCGACTGACCCTTAGAGTCACTGCTTCAATTTGAGACTGGGAATCAAGTTTTCACTGAGACATGGACAGAATCTAAACTTTACTAGCCCAAAGTGCAGCAGATGCAGTCCTTCTGACAGTGCAGCCTCTCTATCTGTGCTTGCAACACCAGCGGTATGGTCCTCCTTTAGTCCTGTCACCACATGCACTGTTCACTGAAGTCTAGGGTGCCAGGGATGCCATGTGTATCCCAGGAAAGTGCCTATAGGGGACAACTCGGTCACTAGTCAATGGACTAGTTGGTCCGCTCCTCCTGGGTGATGAAGTTCCTGTCTTGGGTGGCATCTGGCTATCCCAGAGTGCAACATTCTTACCTCTTCCTAGATGGCATGACCGTTTCTTGGTCGTTAGTAGTATGGTAGTTCACCCAGAGATGTGGTTACCTAATGGCTACATGCCCACTGGAAAACCAGCTCTGTCTCTGTCCCTGCCTCCAACCTGTCTACAGGAACAAAAGGCAGCCTGCTCTGGAATGTTATTGTCAGGAATAAGGCTCTGTGTGGTCCAGGTCCCGCCCGAAACTCCGCTGCACATATTTGCGGTGCTTAATGCGCACCACTTGTCATCCCCTCTTGTTCTAGAAGTGGTCATCAGCGTCGCCTGCCCTGTGGTAAAGCTCATGTAGCTGCAGGGTCAGGACATTGGTGGACAAGATGCACTTATCAGTGCTATTCTATGAAGGGACTACAATTCCCAGGTTTCTAGAGGCAATGGCCATCTTGGGGTGTGACAGCCCTATAAAGCCCAGCCACACCCAAGCACATTGCTCACTATTTTGAAGACTTCGATGCAGTCAGACCTCGTGGGGGTTTCTCTGACGAAGAGCAGATTTCCTGCATGACAGATTGACAGTAAATCGGAGTATCCTTGTTTCCATGATGAATTCAGATACGAGTAGGTCATACTCATAGCGGTAAAGTCTTGATGAACCCAATCTTGAAAGGAGTTGTTACTTCCAAAAGTAAAGCGCCACTTAGCACAATGAGCAAAGCGTTTTCAGTTCAAAGAGTAAAGCGGTCTTGGCGCGATGATCAAAGCGATTTGGATCACATGAGTAAGGCGCCCCTTAGCACAACAAGCAAATCGTTTCAGGCCACACTTGTAAAGCGCCCTTGGCACAGCAATCAAAGCGCTTCAATCCACATGAGTAAAGCCCCCTGAGCACAGCAAAGACCTTCAGTTCACATGAGTAAAGCTCTCTTGGCACGGCAATAAAAACGCTTCAGTTCACATGAGTAAAGCGCCCTTGGCACGGCAATCAAAGCGCTTTAGTTCACATGAGTAAAGCGACCTTGGCACAGCAATCAAGGCACTTCAGTCCACATGAGTAAAGCGCCCTTGGCACAACAATCAAAGTGCTTCAGTCCAGATGAGTAAAGCGCCCTTGGCACGACAATCAATGCGCTTCAGTCCACATGAGTAAGGCCACCTTGGCACAGCAATCAAAGTGCTTCAGTCCACATGAGTAAAGCGCCCTTGGCACGGCAATCAAAGCACTTCAGTCCACATGAGTAAAGCGCCCTCGGCATGGCAATCAAAGCTCTTCAGACCACATGAGTAAAGCGCCCCTTAGCATAACGAGCATAGCGCTTCACACAAAGCAAGTAAAAGCGCTCTCTGGCATATTGAACAAAGTGCTTCATGTATAACAAGCAAGGTGCTTCTGCCCAACGAACAAAGCGCTTCAAGTTCAATGAGTAAAACTTTCAGGCCTACGTAGTAAATGTGAAAACGGTTCGGAGATAAGCAAAATATAGTTTTATTGTTTTTTGGGAAGCATAATATGTGAGATACATATTTAAGTCTTTGAGAATATGTGAGATACATATTTAAGTCTTTGAGGATTTCTAGGCTGAGATCAAACGTTTATGTTTATGAATGTATAGTGGTTACATGATTGATATTCAGAGTATGTCCATAGTCCAAAGCTCTAGCCATCTCTAGGTTCAGAGGTTGCAGTTTGTTCTTGTTCCATGATTCAAAGAAGGGGCTACGCCCAATTCACAAAGGGTCTCAAGCTGATGTCACAGAGCCGCCTTTATTCAAGAGTCAATTGGTGAGTTATACTGTTATGAATGAGTATATGCATATTTGTTCTAAACTTTTCTTCTCAGATCTCTCTCCCTGCAGTTCCCTACCCTAATTCCCTTACCCCTGCCTGGCTTCATCATAACTCTGTGCTATAATAGCTTTCTGAGTTGGTGACACCGGGAGGTGGGCCTTTTGTTCAGCAGCGTGCAGATCCAGAGGAAAGGGCACTGTGACAGTTATTGTCAGGACCCAGCAACTCTGCCTAATTTGTCAACATCCTCGGGCATTGTTTTAATCATGTGCGTGTAGCACCACTGGGTTGCTTGGAACGTCATTGTACTGTCTGCATTTCAGGATAGATATTTCCAATGTTTGATATGTACTTGAGTCTTGCTAGGTATAAATACTCTTGCTGTGCACATATCTTTGCTTGGCTTTCTTCCTGTCTGGCAAGGAAAGCCCTCTGCACTCTGGAATTCCCTCCAGGCCCCACCCGCTGCCCTCCTGGCTCAGCTGAGAGCAAAGAGAGTCAGCAGAGATCTTCTGGAAAGAACACACTTCTGTCAGCTAACTGGAGCATGCTGTCTGGAATCTGTTTGTGTAGAATTTTATTATGGTTACTTTGTTTTTTGATGAAAGGTGAAAACTGAGACTGATTGCACTCTAACCTTCTTCAGACTTTGAAAGGCCTCTTTTAAGGACACAGGCATGGTTTATGAGTGGGGGCCCTGATGAGGTTTGAATACAGCTTTAGCACAGAGGCCTGGACAACTTTTGTTTTGTAACTGTGACAGAACTTCACTATCCTCCACCTATTTATTTTCTGTACTAATAGTGTTTACGCAGTTCAGTGCTAGGATTACTTTATGTGGGTGTTTACTTGCTTTTGGTATTGCAATTCATTTTATGGTAATAGTTATTATGCAATTCAGTGCTAGGAATACTCTATATATGAGTTTTCTTGCTATTGGCATTGCAACTTGTTTTATATTGTAGTTTTACTATAGAAAACCTAATGTGAAAGTGCAGAACCATTAAAAAGACTTGCAGAACTTCCTAATCTGTTTAGAGACATTCAGATTTCATCACCTTTGTATATATCAATCCCTGAGAAGAGAGAGAGGGCCAAGTTGCTGATATTACCAGGTGAATGTGCTGTGATAACCAAATTAGACAAATTTAATGAGATCAGTGCATGACTTTTTGAATGCTGTTTAATGAGACCAGTGCATGCTTTATGGAATGTTGTGAAACAATCTTTTAATAGCACATAGCTTCACCAATACTGTAATTCATCACAGAAAGGCAACTTCCAGGGGCTCCACTGACAGTCCTCCATAACCCGAAGAACCGCACACGACTGGAGCTGGTGAAAAGGAGTGCAGTGTTTCTTTTTCTTCCCCTTCCCTTTTGGGGCACCTGCCATGGCTCCTGGTGCAATCAGCATCACCGAGAGGTGCCTCAGGAAGTCGGAAGAACAGTCATCGCCCCTGCAGACAGCCAGGTTTTCAGGTGAGTGGCCGTGCCACAACAGTTGTCACCATTTGCCCTTCGTAGATAGCTTCCCCTTTGAAGCTCATCTTTTGGGCCAACACCCGAGTGGCCATCCGGAGGAAGAAGGCTGCACCTCACTATGCGGCAATTGCCTTAGCTCCTGAGCCTGGCAGTCATTCACCCATCTCCCTAGGCAGTCAGAAAGCTGTTTGTGTGCCAGAGCTTTTGTCAGGCCAGCTGGGGCACAGAGTGGCAACTTTCTAAAAGTTGCTTAACTTTAAAAGTGATGTAAATGTTGATTTCACCATCAAGTCACATTTAATGCCACAATTAATTTGATACCTTACTGTTCCCAGTTAGCTAGTCCCATTTATAAGTTTGCCAGGCTGGAATGGCAGTCGGAAACTCTGTGTTAGCCCCTGGGGCTACTAACTTTCCTTACAAAACAAGTTTGTTAAAGTTTAGACGTTTGGTCTAAGTTTAGACCAAATGTCTAAGTTTACTTCTGTGAATCAGGCTCAAGGTATGGAAAGTATTCAAATTTTAACTTAGCCATTTTTTAGGGTTTTGCTGCTAAGATATAAATGAAACTATGGGGCATATTTACAAGCCCCTAGCTCCTCCTTGTGCCACCTTAGTGTCATTTTTGATTATGCTAACACGCCGTCAAAGAGGCCTTTTCCCCACACAAGATTTACAAGGTAGTGCAATGCAAGCATTGTGCCACTTTGTAACCCCTTGTACCACATTATGCCTGCACGAGGCATAATGTATTCAAGGGAGCATTCCCCTCTTAGGTTGCCCAGAAACGTGTCACAATGAAATTTACGAGATTTCATTGTACCATTTTTCCTGTCATTTTTAATGCCTGCCCAAGGCAGACGTTAAAGTGACGATCCCATTTTTCCAATGGGCCTCCTCACGCATTACTGGACTAGCGCCATAATGTTTTATGCTAGTCGACCATGCACCCCAAAAACATTAAAAATGTTGATGCTATTGTGCTAACATGCAGCATGGTGCGCCGTATTGTAAATTTGGCGCTACCATGGTGCATTAGGGAGGCCCAGAGGGGTGAAACAAAAGTGCTGCATCATAGGTGATGCACCACTTTCTTGTAAATATGCCCCTATATGTCTTGCTTAATAGTATACAGCTCCTTGACATAGGGCTTGCTAGGCCTTTCTTAGCGGAGTCTTACATATACTATTAAGGGACTTGGGGACTTTGTCATTACAGCATAACACTGCCATTCCAGTCTTCAGTCTGCAGTAGCAGGCTGGGAGGAATGTTTTCAATTTGTCACACACAGGGTGGCACAACCAATGCTGCAGCCTTGTGTGGACACTCTGTTTACATGCCCTGGGTACTGTGTACTAGGGGCTTATAAGTAAGTCAGTACATGCCAGTTGGGGACACCTAATTTAACATAACATTTAGAATAGGGACTGATCACAATCAGTGAGATCTGAACAGCAGGCTTCAGCGCACTCTCAGAGTCAAACACAGCAGCTAGTAGTCCAAATGGGGACAAAAAGAGGGCTGAGTATAGGTTCTGCATAAAGCCTGTTTCCTTAAAGTGGGATAGTGCTTTTGACATTGAGATAATTTTGTTACTTCCAGTTTATAACTTGCAAGCCTTCTAATAGAGCACAGTGATCTATTTACTGGCACCAAAGAGCTGCATGCAAATTGCATGTCATGGGTTTAGACCCTTATAGTTTTTTTCTCAATCTGTTGTTATTCTAAGATTGAAAGAAGGGTTTCTGTGTTACGTTTATTTGCCTGACTTTGTGTTTTTCCTGATCATTTGCTTTTATCATATAATGTCTTCAAGTATGGTTGAAATGTGATTTCTACACCTTATAAGCCTCTTTGCCTTTTGTTACGTTTTCTGTACTATGATTTACACACTGGTATGATTTATTGTACCTCTATATGTGATGTTAAGTGCCCTGACACCCTACACTGGGATGAGTAGCCCTGTAAAAGAATTCAATAAAACTAATTAGTAGGTGCCCTTTAAATCAACATTTGTATAATTACTCATACAGACAGATAATTATAGCATTCTTACAGTGAATAACCATCTCTTACACAGGGAGTTGAACAAAGTTAAATACCTTCCCCCAAATCATTATTTCTCTTAAGTATTTGTGAAGTTATAACAAGCGGTGCACCTCAGTTTCCTTTCATTGCATTGGCATCTAGGTGCTAGGCTCCAGATGGATCCCACCCAGGATGATACTTGAACAAAAGAAAGGCTGATGGACCTTTAAATCAGGCCCCTGTTTTGGGCTCAGCGGGATCTTAAAATAAGAAAGCCCTTTGCTGTTTGCAGGTTGCTGATGTGTGGAGGCACTGCTGAATTATGTCCTGGTGTCAGAAAATGTCACCAAGTCACATTCAGCATGGTTCCCTGGGTTGATCCCAGATCAAGCCCAGAAATAGCTGCCAGAACTGGGATCTGGCGGAATCTCCCTACTTTCCAGCACTGTTCTGTTTGTGTAGATTATATAGAACCTACCCATACCCCCCAGTGCATATCATAAGACTGGAGTCACCTTTACAACACTTGATGTATTTAGCACTTTAGTAGATCTGTACACATTCTGATGTGTCATCTTTAAGTCACAATGTGGCACACAAGAGCCTGTTGTGAAGACCAGATGCTCAATCTCTGGGGCATAGCAGCTAAGTAGCCCAGGGAGTGTGTGGCACCTTTTGTTAGTCCCTGTTGTTTAGCCACAATGTTTGAATGCATGCATTTTAGAGTCAATGCTTAAAATGTTGAAAGCAAAATGTAAAAATCGCCAAATGCAACATACAGTTTGCTAAAATGCCAGGACTGACTATGTAACACAACAGGTGATTGTTAAACTGATAAGGATTTTGTGGGCACTGTTTACAGTTTGGCAGCCTTGACCATTCCTGAAGTGAGAGAAGAGATGAGGCTCAGGTGATGACTTATAGGTATTACAAATGTGGTTGTCATCTTAGCAGGGAGCCCCAGTACATGCCATTATAGTACTCAGTGTGAGAGTGGCCTTGGTTAGAGTGATCTGTAATAGTAAAGAAAAGATCTTGAGAAGAAGAACCTAGGTGGTAAAACTTGTTTTTGGCACTGTTGATCAGCAGAATCAGTGTATCTAAAAAGCATTGCAGGTTCCAATTTATTTAGGCTTGTGTCAGTGATGTATCCAAAGAGAAGGTCCTATGCAAAATTACCAGATTTTGCATCCAAGAATCAACACCTCATCTTAGAGAAATTCAAGCAAAGCAAGTTGTAATGCACCCGGCTCTGAATATCCATTTGACTGTTTGAGATCTAACCTTGTTCCCTCACTCACAAGTGGAACCAAAGTAAAGCTGAGTATCATTGTCCAACACGCAAAACACTATGTTACATCTGCAGAAGGTGTTTGCTAACTGAAACATATGTGTTCCTATCTACGCAGTTTCGCAACTGAACAGATGCATGTTAGGCTTCCATGCCAAGGATGGTAAACTTATATTAAAAAGCTTGAATCAATCCATAATTGAAATAAAAGCTGAACTCAGTCAAAACTTCATCATGTTAACTCAAGAGGGGTTTTAAACCAAAAGTAGTTTAGTTCAAAGATCTGTATCTGGCCTTATTAGGTCATAAAAGGGTAACAACACAAAAACATGATAAAAACAATGCAACCTATTTATCAATATACAATTCCTGCAGATGTCATAAAGTGCATTTTCAGAGAGATGACAAACATCGGCCAGGAAACACAAAGATGAAAACTGCTAAGTCCTAATAAATCATGTGCCTAGTTACATTGGGTATCTATTGGCCTAGAGTTACAATTTTTTTAATATTCATATATAAAACCCAGTAATAAATAATAATAAATAACTTTTGTGAAGAAGATGCTGAATATTTGCCGGCCAATGATTATTTAGAAAATATGATAAACATGATTACATTCCCAGAGAATTTCTAGCTCTTACTGAAGATTTAAGAAAGGTACTAACCCAAAATCATATGAATGGGAAATTCAATAGTTGTAGATGCAACAAAGCATCTCTACAACTGCGATGCCCCATGCTTTTTGGCAGTGGCTTAAGAAAGTGTCTACGCAAGAAGCTAAAGAAATTGCAAAAGAACATAAAGTGCAGCAGTGATTGTTCACTAATGTTATTGTAAGGGCAGGGCAGAGCTGAAGCTCCCAAGAGACCGGGATCACTGTTAAAACATAAAAGCCACCAGAAAATCCCTGATATGAAATGGAAAAGAAGTGATCTCTCACAGTGGGTAAGATCTAGCTATAAATAAATGACGGGCTTCGCTGGTGCCAAGGACCTATAATACGTCAGCACTGACCATTTAGACAATTCTATTCTTAGCCTTGATCCCTCACTATAATCTAAAAAAGGTACTTGACCCTTGATTTGTCCTCTTTGGTGATACTACTCGGGTTGGTAAACAAAGAGTATAAACCCAAAGGGCCAGATCCACAAAGGTAAACTTAGACGTTTAGCCCTGAGTGCGGACCTAAAAGTACTACTCGTAAATGCCCTTTGTGAAATCCCAAAGTTGTAAATTTAGACGTTTGGTCTAAGTTTAGACCAAACGTCTATGTTTACTTCTGTGAATCAGGCTCAAGGTATGGAAAGTATTCAAATTTTAACTCAGCCATGGGATTGAAGACCGCTTTTTCAAGCTGAGGCAATCCAAGATTATGTCCCTGCATAATGACTCCTCTGGGTTTACCCACACACTATCCCAGAGCACTAAGGGAGCTAGATGAACCTTATCTGCAATATAGTTTTGATTTAACTTGGAATTAATAATAAAACTAGAGGCAGTTAGCAGGAGGTACAAAGTCCTCTGATAAATAAGGATTGCCTCAGCTTGGAGAAGAGAGGTATCACCAAAACCCCAAACCCCTGTCCCATATGTGGCGGTGGTAACACACTGTGCATTATACACTTTCAAGAGGGGAGAAATGGTCCCTTTTCTAGTTGGTCTCATAAGGCTAAAAGTTGCTCCTGCTGACCTGTTAAGCTTGAGGTGTGAGCTGTATAATTGGGAGTGCCATATCCCTGATGAGCTAAACATTACTCCTAGATAACTGAAATTGCTAACACTAACTAATGATTGACTTTTGATGGTAATTTGGGGTAGACTGATAATGCAAGGCCCGCATGCCATGAAGTTTGACTTCATTTTATTGGTCAGTAAGTCAAGAGGATATAATTCTCTTGGGCCCAGGTAACAAGCAGAGTTTGCTTGTAAATATCAAATTGTACCATTTTAGGGGATTTTAATATTCAGGTAGAGGAGCCTCACAATGCTTCCACCAAAACCTTACTAACAGATTTAACATCCTTTAATTTAACACAACTGATATCTGGCCCCACTCACCTTCATGGTCATACAATCAACCTAGCGTTAAGTAATCTCCCTAAATTACTAGCTCAGGCTCCTCTTCCTTTGCTTTGGTCGGACCATTTCTTAATTGTTTTTACTCTCCCACCCTACCTCCTGTAAATCATCAGCCTTGTGCAAAATTAATGGGACGTCAGTGGTCAAAGCTGAAGAAGAATGACTGGATGGACACATTAACAAACCAGTTTGCTTCCTCCACTCTTCCCCAACACTATACAGCTGATGGTTTTGACAAATGGATTCTGGAATCCCTAGATATTGTTCTACCCACTAAAACTATGGTTAAGACCTTTCGGAAAAATAATTCATCTTGGTTTACTCCCCATGTGCTGGACTTAAAAAAAGAATGTAAGTGGATGGAGAGAAAGTGGAGTAAATCATACGATCCTGGTCTCAAAAGAGATTATAGGAATATGATTCAGTCTTTCCATTCAGAAAATAAGGTAGCACAAGCCTCCCATTACACCTCCAGGATCGAACGATCCTCCCACTCTCCTAGAGAGATATTCTCTATCTTTGAGGAAATGACTAAGGCGGTGATTCTAACCGCGGCGGGCGGCGGTCGCCGCCCGCCATGCGGTTACCGCCAAATGACCGCAGTGGCAATTCTGGCTTTCCCGCTGTGCTGGCGGGCGACCGCCAAAAGGCAGCCCGCCAGCACAGCGGGAAAGACCCAGCAACGATGAAGCCGGCTCCGAATGGAGCCAGCGGAGTTGCTGGAGTGCGACGGGTGCAGTAGCACCCGTCGCGAATTTCAGTGTCTGCTAGGCAGACACTGAAATTCTTTTTGGGGCCCTCTTACGGGGGCCCCGCGGCACCCCCTACCGCCATCCTGTTCCTGGCGGGAGACCCGCCAGGAACAGGATGGCGGTAGGGGGTCTCAGAATCCCCATGGCGGCGGAGCGCGCTCCGCCGCCATGGAGGATTCTCAAGGGCAGCGGAAAGTTCTGGCCGCGGCTGAACCGCCGCCGTCAGAATGCCCAGCGGTGCACCGCCAGCCTGTTGGCGGTGCTACTGCGGTCATTCACCCTGGCGGTTTTTACCGCCAGGGTTAGAATGACCCCCTAAGCTTCTTCCCATCAAGAACATAGTAGAGGGCTCTCAGGCAGATAGTAATGACTTAGCCTGTTTTTTTCAAAAGAAAATTGCTGACATCCAAGCAACTCTTCCTAGTAATTCTTGCACTGAGGATGAGTTTGTCCTTCATCCTGATGATCAGCCCCGTCGAGCCTCACTCTCAGCTTTCCAGCCTCTGACTAAACATCTAGTAGATAAATACCTGGACTCCATAATATCCGGATCTCCTCTGGACCCTTCCCTCCTTCTATCTTAGCTCTAGGATCTGAAGTTATATCACCGGTGCTAATGAGCATTTTGAATGACTTGTTGTTACATGGGCATGTCCCACAACAATGGAAACATGCAGTAGTTAAGCCTCTATTAAAAACAAAAAAAATCTTGACACAGCTTCACTATCTAACTATAGACCAATTGCTCTTCTTCCCATTGTGTCAAAATAATCGAGAAACATATCAACTCTCAAGTCTCAGGTTTTCTAGAGGAACATAATCTTCTACATAATACCCAAATAGGATTCAGACCGCTCCACAGCACCGAAACAGCCTTGTTGACACTAGACGACATGTGGATGCTGGCGGATATACAGCAATCATTTTGTTAGATCTAAGTGCTGCTTTTGACACAGTAGATCATAAAGTTCTTCTTTGCAGAGCCTCTCAATTGGGAATTGAAAGTACTTGCCTCAATTGGCTTTTCTCATGTCTGAGTCAAAGAACTTTTCAAGTCCTGGATCAATCCTATTATTCTGATACCTTCTCGCTGACCTGTGGGGAGCCTACTCTCTTCAATATTTATATGCCCCCCCTGGCAAAGATCGTGGAACCTCATGGATTGTCTGTTGTGTCTTATGCCGATGACACTCAATTATTTTTTTCTTTTTCTACTGGGACCGGCTAAGATTTTGCCACTCTCTCTTCATGCCTATCCGATGTCGCTAAATGGATGGCGAACAACAAGCTCAAGTTAAATGAGGAAAAACCTGAGGTTATGTTGGTAGGACATTTTTCATGTTTGAAGCACCCTGCCTTAGTCACAGCTGGTCTAAATGACCTTCCCTTTCCCAAAGATAATATAAAAAGTCTAGGTTTTTGGCTGGACTCTCGCTTCACAATGGAATGCCACTCAAAGATATTGGCGGCTACTTGCTTTTACTTACTGAGGACCTGTAGGAAGATTTTCACATTTCTTCCCTTTATAGCTAATATGCTCATTGTCCAGGCCCTGATACTGTCTTGACTAGAATATGGAAATGTTTTGTTCTTTAGTTCTCCTTCCTATGTGCTAAAGAGACTGCAGGTGGTGCAGAATGCTGCTGCCCCCCTTCTAACGGGTACCTCGAGACACCACTCAGCTAAATTTGCTTTGGGTTCTTTTCACTGGCTCCACATTGAACAGCACATTAACTTTAAAGCCGCCTGCTACGTTCATTATGAACTCAACAATAGGGGTCCGGCCTTTCTCAGGCATATTATAACTCCTTACAACCCCTGAGATCACTCAGATCTCCCTCCGCTTCTTTGATCAATACTCTTCGGTTTAATAAAGTAAGATGGGGAGACAGGTCGTTTGCCTTAAAGGCGGGTCACCTATGGAATTCTTTACCATTGGAGCTTTGATCAGAAAACTCAGAACTTCAGTTTCATAAAAAGCTCAAGACCTTTCTTTTTCCTTTATAGCCTGTCAGCTTTATCTGTTCAATGGTCCTACATTAAGGCTGGGAGGCCTCCGGGTAGCTATGCGCTCTACAAATATTTAATAATAATAATATATAATAATAATAATAATATATAATAATAATAATATACCACTCTTCCTATGATTTTGTCTCCTGTTAATGAGTGATATGGGTTGATAACATTTTGGGGACATGCAGTTGCCCTTTTTGAATAATGGGACAATGGTGGGTGATATCCATGAGTGAGGGATGTTTAGGTTGAGTGATCCTTTAAAGACGTTGGTGATCAATGGGTCCCATAGGTGTATTCTACACCATAGTAGGTCTATTGGGACCCCATCTGGGCCTGGCACTTTGCCACCCAAGCATTGTTGTATTACTGGCTCTATTTCTAACAAGGATACGAGAATAGACAGTGAGTGCTGCAATATGTTCTGAAGAATGTTAACCAAGTCTGCATTCACCTTCATGTGATATATGGTGGTGAAGTGCGAGACCTTGTCGGAACCCACAATAATACATTATAGTAAAGGACTTACTGGAGTATTTCTGGATCTAATCTACTTTACTAAGTCCCGGAAAAACTTGCTATTATTTTCTGTTGCAATGTGTTCTAGTAGTTCCCAATCCCTCCTACGCAGAGCCTCTTTTCTGGATGGATGAATTTATAATCCAGATGGGTGTCCGTGCCATAGACCGATCTCTCGAGGTGGAGGCCAGAGCCTTCCTCAATCTGTGATTGGGTGCAAGCAAAACTTAGCAAACCAACGGGGTCTCCCTTATCGGGTTGAGTGGGTTTAAGCACGGACTGCTTGATGCACTAAGTTAGATTATCATAATAAGCAAGTGTAGCACCTCCACTAACTTCAGATAAACAGTTGAAAAAAAACACATGTTGCGACTTAAATCGTGCAGCCAAGGTGCTGGCTGGATTTTTAAGGTGCCAAATAAGCCCTATGCCGTTTGTGGACTTTTGGGTGATGGGGACTGAATTAGAAGTACATTTATGCCTACTCAGGGGTAATTGGCATATGATGTGGAGGGCATTATGATCTACCCACTTGATCTAGACAACCTCCACTTTGGAGAACCAGGGTACAGAAGTACTATGCACTAATATATAATTCATAGTTGAGGGGCTCCGATTCCTCTAAAATATGGTAAAGATTGCCATCCCCCCTAAGAATGTGGAGTAAATGTACTGGTATCTGGACAACTCTGCCCCTCTATCATCATTAGTTGTTCCACAGCCCAACGTTAATGCTTCTAGTTCCCAGCCTGTAAACTTAGCATTGAAATAACTGCACAGCAAACAGTGAGGCTGCTGCTTTGTGTTGCCTTCTGCAATTTGTAATTTGGAAAGAAAATTAAACAAATGAGTAAAGTGTGTACACACTACATTGGTAAAATCATTGTTATAAAAGTTAATTAAATAAATAGAAAATGGGATAAATTATCACTCATTTTCAAGGCTAAAAAAGCTTGCTACCCAGAGGCAATAACCATAACGTCTACAAGAAGTCACACCCTGACCCAAATTTAAAGACCTCCCTTGGCTCTACCTTGAACTGAGGGAACAGCTAAGTTGGAAAAACAAGCATAACCATCAAAAGATGTAGAGGTAGTTTCCGGGTTTCCTGTAAGGCTATAATATCATAATTATCAACAAAGACTAGCCAGTCAGGATTTTCAATTTTCCCCTTCAGAACTGCAACATTCCAACCTATTAATGAGACCTTTTGCCCTTGGTTAAGACCACGAAATTCACCCTCAACAGTAGGAAAGTTCCAGCAGCTTTCCTGAACAGAAGTTTGATTTGCCCCCATTAGGAGTCAGTCCAGGTCTGAGAAGGCATCGTAGCTGTTTGTGGTAGGGGTGGTAAAAGGGATGTTAGGGCTTGTGGTGGGGTTGAAGCATGTAGGGTGAGCTCCCTATCTGGTGATCAAGGCTGATGAACCTGGGGCAAGCGTGGCAAAAGCAACTGCTGGGGGTTTGTGGGGATAGCTCAAGTGAGTTCTTGGGGGTCCCGGAGGGCAGCCATGCCTCTGGGTATGGAAGGCAGTGGTTTATAAAAAATACTCTAAGGGGACCAGAATGATAACACTCTTTCAAATATTTCGACAATGAACACCAACCAATAAATTGTGGGCCAGCCAAGGAAACCTAAAGTTCACAATTACACAGTCACCCATAGTACTTAAAAGGCCTGGGCCAATCCAAGCGGACCTTCACACTAGAAGATGTATTTGGCGTGATAGATTGGCAGCCCTTTGTGCTGCACTAACCCATTCAAAGTTTTGTTAAATAAATTGTCATAGGATTTGTTTTGCACTTTGGGCAAAGGTGGCACACCGATAAAGACAACTACATATGGGCATGCTGTTGGTAGAAAATTGATGACCATCTTTACAGGTGTTATGCCGGGTGGTAATTCTTTCTTGCTTTAACCCTCCAAGATAGATTCTTCATTCAGACTGACAGATCGTAGTAGGACTCCTTGTGTAGGAATGGAATGTTGAGCCAGGCAAAGTTGCTCCACTAGTTGCGTGATTTCTGGGGGTGCTAGTTTGTGTGTAAAAATATTTGCATTGCAAGGGCTGGCTGATTAGCCGACGACTGTCCAGAACCCTCTACCTGCGGACAAGAGCTACCAATTACTGGAAGTGAGTAAAGGTTTGTATTGATACCAAAATAGCTTCAATGGCATCTAGTCACCCCAAAAGGGAGTGATTTCTATCCTTAGTGCTATTCTAAACCTCTTGAGGTGGCTCTCTATTAGATTCTCCAAATAGTCCTGATTTCAGGTTACAACGATTTCTCTGTTCATGAAGACAATGTAGGGGACTGAGGCTGACAAATTATTAAGTTCATGACCTGCAAAGGGGTCTCCTATGGGTGCAGCATTGCTGCTACTTGGTTGCTTTGAAAAGTGCTGTTTTCGTTTTCCTAGCTGATGCAAGGGTGGAAGCACAGCTCCTCGCAGATGTGGTGCTAGGTGAGTTAGTATTGACAGCGGGGCTAGGTACTTGATTGATTAAAATGTCTAAAACCACTACATTAGGTAGAGAAGTTGGGTCAATGGAGGGGGAGGAGGGTTGAAAAATTCAGACCCAGGGCCACATTCCAGATTTAAAGAAAGTCTCCTCTCTGTTAATGCAATCTCAGTGTTACTAACACTCAGCGTGCGCTCAAGCATGCAATCTATGGAAGTGCCTTTAGCGGGGGCAGGCATAGGGCCACTGCCACCTACTTTCTTTTTGCCCATGTTACCGAACTGTATTGACCATCTTGAGATTTGGGATACCCAAAGCTAGTCCAAATCATTTGTTGAGACAAAACACAAAAGGTCGGTAACAAGGGTAACAAAGGTATTGCGTAGCAACAAGCAATACCTGCTTCCACTAACAGGCACTCCGAGACCCCCTCTGAACAAAAAGATGAGGGGCTTCTCCAAAGGCAACAATTGTGAGTAATGTAAACATAAGGGGACACTTAAATCCTCCCAATCCTCATGAAAGGACACCACATGGGGAAGGACCTTCTTCCAGTTGAAAACAGCTCATTGCCGGGAGAGGGTGTAAATGCACCTTCAGAATCGCTTTAAGATGTACACGACAAAGCCTCTTGTTTGGGAGAGATAAAAGGGCTGGGAGGGTACCTGTGTGGTGAGTCGTGGAGCCAAGGGGGAGGGCCCGGTCATCGCCGGTCTGTGATGGGCGGGGCCTGCCCTTGGACCAGACCCTTGACTCACGCTCTTGGCACTGCTAACGCAGGTGTTCTAATAAAAAATTTAAATGAGTGTTCAAGTATTCTGAGCAATGGGTTTGTGTAGAAAATATAATAATGTAGAAAAATAATGCACACATTAGAAAATGTGATTATAATGAGTGGCCGCCAACGTTTACAAAGTGTACTGATTGATATTCTAATACTATGAAATGTTGAATATATGTTTGACTAATGTAGTAATATGTCATATTAAGGGTTATACCTTATGTATTACCTTTATTAATGGTAGGCCTTAACTTAGCCAAGGTCTTGGCCTGCTTGCTAGGCCTCATGTCAAGCTGTATTTCTTAACATTTAACAAATAGCTGCCCTAGAGAGTTAAACTGTGATTTTCCATTTGCATTGTTTAAATGTGCTCATAACAGAGTTTTCTCATGAAAACCAACTGCTAGAAGATGTTGTTCTTGCTAATGTAACATTTTGTGTGTAATGTGTGTGAGAATGACTTTCTCAGGAGGAGAACAATGGAGATACTGACTGGAGTAGAAGCTGCAACAATATTGTTACCTGACAAGCTGGATGATGAGGACATTGCAGGACAACCAATCAACAGCATGTGAATGGAGTAACGGTGGAATTCATAGATTTAGAGTTTTAGTTTTATTGGACAAAGTGTGAACATGCAATTAATTGACCAATAGGGATTTGGGAAATAGTTTTAGTAGTTTTCATTTAACAGGACTGCTCTGAGGAGAAAGCAGCATTTGCCACACTGTCTTTGCTCATTGTCTTGCTGGCCGAAAGGTCAATATTTTCTTGTGCGTCTTGACAAGAGACATGCCTAACTTTATTGCTTAAAGACTTTGCGTTTTCTGAACTTTGATGCTGAATCCTAATGCCTTGCTGCGCGACTGATGTCCTGAGGATGAAGACTGACTCTGCTTGCTGATCCACATTTGAGGATAAGTATTATGAATAAGACTATTGATTATCATGCATATTTGCTTTTCCTTTCAAGGTACCAACTGCACTGTTTTGATAGAGCCATAGTTAGAAGTTTTTCCAAAATTCGTGTTACTAAATTGTTTTGCATGAAGCCCAACATGCTGATGCTAATCTGATGTTAGATAAGGATCCTCGCTAATGAAAATCTGCTAATAGGGAATGGTGTGTGACAATTACTGACTCTATTGATTATTACTGTTATTGATTGTTGTTGATTATTGATATTGTGTATTGGTTATTGATCATTGATTTGCATGTACTGGAGTTATGATAAGATCATCTTAATTGTGAGTCAAACTTTACATCAACCTATTCACGTCTCCTTGTAAGTTTACTTATTAAGGCCAGATGTGTCAACAAAGATGGTAGCAGAGGTAATGGTTAGTCTCCTTAAGAGCTTATCATAGACATCTGGTATAGAGTAACAGGTGTTAACAGTGTTGGTAAAGAGAGATGAAGGTTGTCTCCTGAAGAGACCATGATAGATGTCCAGAGATAGTAACAGAGGTAAAGGTTAATTATTATTGAGATTTGGATTTTATTTTTCAATGATGCTAATTGGTGAGAAATGCTTCCTTAAGCCCAGAAATGACTTTCCCAGAATCCTGGATCCTGCTAATGGTTGTTTGTGGATGTTCTCAGCATTCTAGTGACAGTGTGAATGAAGTAGGTTGTGCTTGCACAGCTTATGCAAATTGCAGGTTAATTGTGAGGCTTGTAAGGTTTAAGGAGTTTGCGTACTCCAAATTAAGTTGTAGAAGGAGTGTGCGTACTCCGCAGTGTGAGAGTAGGGAAGTCATTGAACTTCAAATGTGTGTTGCGCTTTGTGCTCAAACATTGTCCACGTGGTTGTTGATGTACAGACCCTGCGTGGTCTAAGACTCCGAAGTATATTGAAAAGTGTATGAGACACTTGGTTTTATGTTGTAATCTGGCTGGTTTAGAAGGTTGATCGGGCGTGGTCGACAAGTCAGAGTGTGAGTCAAAGTGAGTGAAAGAAAATTTAGACTGAGATTTGATGAGTCCAATGTGCACCAGGACAGACCCATTGATTAGTTGAGAGTAAAAGTTGTGGGTCGAATTTTGCTTGCAAATCTGGGAGACCGAGAAAGAAGGAGTAGCTGTAAGTGCGGGAAGAGTCGTCAGTGAAAAATCCGTAAGGTTTCGGAAGTGATTGTGTTACCTTTCCTGTAATAAACCAGCAGATTTGCTTTTTGGTTTTTGATTTGTGCTTGCAATTTTTGCATTAGTTTGTGTGAATTGAAGTTTGGGAGGACAAGCCGCAAGACTTTGTCAGCCACAGTACGTGTGAGTGTGATGTAATTGGAACCACGCTGCAACAGGTCGGTTATTGAGAAGGGTCGCGCACGAATTGGCAGCCGTGCGTGAGAGAAAATTGGTCGAGAGAGTAGGTGAAAGGAATCTTCGGATTAAAAGTCACTTACTGATTTGATTTGAATAACAAAAGGTAGAAAATAATACATTTTTCAACGCTTTAAAGAGTGCCTTAAGGGGAGATACGTACATTACAACGAGTATAGGCAAGGCTACACTGGCAGAAAATACACCAGCTTACATTGTAATGGAAGAGAAGGGTGTCGAGTCATGTCTTTGGCTAAAGCAATGGTGCAAATTGACTGAGGAGGATGGAAACTTAGCATTTCCTACAAATGGAATGTTTAGTTTGAGGGTTTTTAGAGCATTTAAGGATGGTGCTCTATGAATTTAAACCCCTTCCGAGACCAGCACAGTTTGAGGCATTAGCGATTTGGGAGCTAGTAGCCAGACAGCCACAGAAACAGAAATTCAAGAGGAGGATGAGAAAGACTGAAAAGACTTTAACAGAGGCTAGGTGGGACAGTGATCAGAGAGTTTGGAGGATGGAGACTTTGCACGGAATTAAGTTGTTTCTTGCAATTACGCAGGACAATATGAAGGAAGGAAGGAAAGCTACTAGAAAAACTAACAGAAGTCCATCCCAGAGTAGGGAGGCTAGAAAGTCTTCAGCGGTAGAGGAGGAGTCAGATGATAATGAGTTCATTATGCAGTTATTGAGAAATCGCCCACCACCATACAAAGCACATGAGAGTGGTCGAGTACCTGTACTGATCCAACAGCTACGACACAGGTTATTGGAACAATGAGTCTGATACAGGTTAATGCTAGCCTGACACAGAATGTGATTCAGAGTGATCTTAATGTGCCTACTCCTGTAGTGCAAAATCTGGTGCCACTGCCACAGGTTCAGAGAATGTACCCTGATATGCCCATTATGGAAATGACTTCGAACTTAATGGTGCCTACGGAATAGGTTTACCCGAGACCGATATTGGTTCAGACTGAACCAACTCCACTTTTACTGCCCCGAGTGCAGCCACACATAATGCCAAGATTTCCTCCAGTAACAGAGACACAGTAAGATATGACTCGATAATGAATCAGAATATGGGAGTTACTCTCCCACAGAAAGTAAGTGCCAGATCATCCCCAGATGCTACATCGCTACATATTACTGATGGTTCAGCTGTACCCTTATTTGCACAGATGAAACCTACTGTAGGTGAGCGGGGAGCCATATCCCAGAGTATAATGAGGGGAGGACATAAGGAAAGTGCTCAGGTAGTCTCTCCTGTAGGACAGACTTTTGACAGATCAAGATCATTGTTAGACTTCAGTCCATGTTCAGAGCTTCCAGATACTATGGCAGGATCAAACATTAGTTAGAGTTTGAAATTATTGACACAGCAAACCCCGAATGCAGTTGCACAGCAGGTGCCACCAGTTCAAGCAAGTGAAATTTCTCTGGAAGGATTGACAGCTCAGCAGTTGACTGAATGGTTAGACAAGCTGGGCATCCCACAGAGTGCTCCTAAGGGAGAAGAGTGTTTGAATTTTGCCAGGCTAAGCATGGAAGTGGGTGAACTCATTGAGGGAACTATGCGTGCGAACAGGTTAGAATCCTAAACAGAGGCAGAGTTAAGATATTTGTGCCCGAAGATTACGAGGGAAGTGAGCAATGTGCATCAGAAACTAGCAGACCTGGCAGAGAAGTACGGCATATAAATAGAGAAAACAAAGCATTTGAAAAGGAGTTACAGATTAGATTTTGAAACTAAAGATATTGAACACATGAGATCTGCCGGAACGAAGGCACACTTTAAGGAATTTCTTCAAAGTGCTCAGACCTGGGGAGCATTAGACAAATGGTAAGGCAGATGGGTAAAGAAAACAGACAAGAGGAAAAGAGATTCTGGGAGCTGACTTCAAATGTGCAGCAGGATAAAGATCCAGTCAAACTTTTACCAATGAGAGAGATTACAGGAGGGAACTGTGTTCATGTCCTGTGGAGCAGAAGTGACATTCTTTCATTTACAAATGATTATCCAAAACTGAGAGAGAAGCCAGTAGAGTGGTATCAGCAGTGAGACAGGTTTGTGAAACTTGTGAAATGTTTGTGGGAGGACTTGAACACATTTCTAGAGATAGTGGTTCCAGCTGATCTGTGGAGTGTAAGAGAAGTGTAGATTGGCCAACAAGTGAAACAGAGAGAGACAAGAATACAGATGCACCATCTCCTGAGGTAATGAAATATGACTATAAGGTGACTGAATTCTTTAAAACAAGAACTTTACCCAAGAATATTGATTGGCAGAGGATTGACAGGACAGCTCAGGAAGCAAAGGAGTCAATACATGCATTTTCTGAGAGATTGTTGCAGTCATTCAAGCATTACAGTGGTACAGAGACAATTGAGGCGAGAGACGATTAATTTTGTGTTAAAATGAGTGAAAGGATTGAGACCTGAAATTATCCAAATGATTAAGAGTCATTTGATTTGCTGGCAAGCACAGCTAATTGATGAAGTGTTTCAGTATGCAAAATACTGTAGTGATGAGAGTGAGCTGAAGCAGAGAAAGTTGAAAGAGAAGGTCATGGTGATGTAGATTAAGGCAGCTCAAACAGGAATGCAAGGGAATTTTCCATAACAGTTACCACAGCAACAGCAGGGAAACATGATGTTTCAGCCCCAGATGCGAGGTAGAGGTCGTGGAGGAAATGTGAATCGTACTGTAGGGGTTCAGAATGATGTGCTGGTAATGAAAAAATGAATGCCATGTCACGTTTGCGGAGCCGTTAGACATTGGAAACAAGAGTGTCCAATGATGGTGCAAGAAGGTGTTGTTCCGCAAAGTAATGACATCAATACATTCAGGAACATATTATGAAAAATAATGTGAATCAAGTGCAGAATCTTCAACCCATGCAGCAGGGGCAGATTCCACATATATAAATGACACAGTTGTAGCCAATGCAACAGCAGGTTCCCATGGTACCGAGACAGCAAATTCAAATACCTCAAGCCCCAATGGAAGAGCAACAGATGATGCTTTCTCAACAGGTCACAGGTCAGAGGCTTAACCAAAGCAATAACACAGTGCACCAATTCCCGTTACACAATGAGAATGGAATAAGTGATGAATGGATGAGCGACAGTTCAGATGAGGAGCCATATGTGTGCGCAACCTCCTTAGAAGTAGATCAGAGAGGTCCCTATGTGAAGGGAAAGGTTATGGGTCACAGAGTTTCACTTTTGGTGGACATGGGAGCTACACGCTCTACAGTGAGAAGTGCAGAAGTTCCAAAATTTGCCCCTTTCAGGTAGAACAGTTCAGATTATAGGAGTGGCAAATCAGTAGTTGACCAACCCGATTACAGAACCAGTTCAGATTAAAATTGGCAACTTTCAGGGATTGCACAAATTCGTAGTCTGCGATTCAAGTCCGGTATCCCTACTGGGAAAAGACTTGCTGTGTAAAACAAAATGTTTGATTACTTGTTCAAATGATGGAATTGAGATCCAGATGAATAGTGATGATGAAGATGACTGAGCCCCAGAGTTAGAAAGTGAATCTACAAATGAGGAGTACCATCTGATTGAATTTTTCCCAATGTTCACAGTGAAGGAGCTTCATCCTGATTTGCAGGGTATGGTTAAAGATAAAGGGCCTCATTACAAGCTTGGCGGTCAAAGACCGCCAGGGTTGTTTTGGCGATTGTACCGCCAACAGACTGTCGGTATAATTTGCCGTATGATGACCGCGGAGGTAGCGCCATCGTTGTCCCGGCAGTTATAATGCCCTGGGGATTATGACTCCCCTTCCCACCAGCCTGTCTATGGCGGTAGAGACCGTGGGAAGGGGAGTCGCGGGCCCCTGGGGGCCCCTGCACTGCCCATGCACTTGGCATTGTCAGTGCAGGGGCCCCCAGGCACAGCCCGCCCTTGCTTTTCACTGTCTGCACAGCAGACAGTGAAAAGAACGACGGGTGCAGCTGCACCTGTCGCACGGCCGCAACACCGCTGGCTCTATTAGGAGCCGGCTCCAATGTTACGGCTGACATCTCCGCTGGGCCGGCCAGCCCAGCAGGGATGTTGGAATGCGGCCGGTAAGATTACGGCCGCATAGGCGGCCGCTCGGCAGTCCATCCTTGGCGGGTTGTAATGAGGGCCAAAGTGTGGGATTTGACATGGAAGGAAGGAAGTCTGATAAAGGGAGTTGAGCCAGTTAGAGTTTCTTCAACTTCTGCAGTACCACATGCCGCAAGATGTCCTTATGAAGGTTGCTCATATATTTGCAGACTTTGTAAAGCAGGGGGCTTTGAAGGAAGTATTGAGCAGTCCATGTAATTTACCGATAATGGGTTTTCAAAAGCCCTGTGCGAAAGTTCAAATTGTCCAGGATTTGAGAAAAATAAATGGGCTTGGGCTCAAATGTTGTCCCTTGGTGCCAAATCGAGCTGCCATAGTGTTTCAGATTCCATGTGATGCTGAGTGGTTCACTGTGATTGATTTGTCATAAGCCTTCTTTTCTGTGCCTCTTCATGAGGATTGTCAATTTCTCTTTTGTTTCAAATTTCTGGATTGAGTTTACTGCTGGTGCAGAATCCCTCAAGGGTTTTCAGAGTCACCTTCCATATTCAATCAGATCTTGAATAAGAATTTTGAGTCATTGGAATTGCCTTTCCAGTTGACCTTGATGCAGTACATTGATGACTTGCTGATTGCGTCCAAAACACGGGACGAGTGCAAGTATGATACGATTGCATTACTGATCCATTTGGGAAAGAATAGTCACAAAAGGTCTCCACTTACATTGCAGTACTGTCAAGAAGTAGTGAAATACTTGGGTCACCAGATTGAGAAGGGTTCTAGAAAGATATCCAGAGAAAGTACAACAGCCAAATTTCAGTTAAATCCCCCGACCACAAAGAGAGATGTCAGGATATTTTTAGGGATGATAGGCTGTTGCCAATGGATTTTCAGTCATTTCGGGACCATTGCAGAAGCTGACTCATAAGGAAGTTACTAATCTTATAGTATTAGACCAGGCTGGAATGAAAGCGTTCACTGAATTGTGAGTGAGCCTGTGCAAGGCTCCAGCTTTGGGTATGCCTGATTACACTAAACCTTTCACATTATTTTGTCATGAGCATGATGCATGTTCTTTGTCTGTACTGACACAGGTCCATGGAGGTGTAAACTGCCCAGTAGCATATTTTTCAGCTTCTTTGGACCCAATTGAAGCAGCCTTACCAGGTTGTTTGCGCGCAGTTATAGCAGTTGGCAAAGCCTTACACAGTGTGAAGGCATTGTGATGGGACCATCCCCTGACTGTAATGGTCCCTTACTATATTGAGATTCTACTTACAAGGACGAAAACCCAATATGTGACTGGTGCGAGGGTGACCAGATCTGAAATGAGTATTCTAGGGTCACCAAATGTGTCATTTAAAAGATGGACAGTGCTGAACCTGGCAACCTTACTCCCAAATGAAAATGTCAAAATTTAACAAGTGAAAGATGTTGAGCATGATTGTCTTGAAGTAACTGACTTGTGCACAAAACCGAGACCTGACATTAGAGACACTAGACTGGAAGAAAATTACCAAATTATCTTTGTTGATGGTTCTTTTCTGAGAAACAATGCAGGGACACTGAGAGCAGGATATGCTGTGTGCACAATTACTGGTATTTTAGAAGCTTCTTGGCTGCGAGGAGTGTATTTTGCTCAAGTAGCAGAACTGGTAGCCTTTACTAGAGCATGCCTTGTTTCTGTGCAGCTGAAAGTTACAATCCATACGAATAGCTAGTATAGATTTGGAATAGTCCATGATTTTGGCCAAATATGGTCACAGAGAAGTTTCATGACCTCTTCTGGTTCACCATTGAGAAATGATGAAATGTTTCAAGAACTGTTACATGCTATTCAAACACCTGAAAGGATTGCTGTGGTGAAATGCAGTGCACATCTGAAGTCACAGGACTTTGTATCATTGGGATATGGATATTGCAGATCAAGTCGCAAGGTTTTGCGCATTGAACTGTATATCATTCAAAGACAAGTGGGAACTATTATCTGAGGAAGACGAGACATGTCCAAGTTTTGCATTGAAAGTAATTGACACTTTGGAAGAAATGAAAATGTTGCAGAATAATGTTGACAGAGAGGAAAAACGTTCACAGAGCAAAATGAAATGTGTGCAGACAAGATGAATTGTGAGTTTCAGAAGAGGGTGAATTGGTTTTGCCAAATAGTCTGTTGTCTCAGATGGCGAGGTACTATCATGGTCAAGCACATATTGGGAAGGATGTAATGATTCGGTTGTTCAAACATGATTGGTTCAACCCAAGGTTTAGACAGGTTGCTGAAGCAGTTTGCCATTGTTGTGTCATTTGCCAACAATTAAACGGGGGAAAAGGTACAGTGGTTAATTTGAGTCACATTGGAAGAGCGGGAAGTCCAATCAGCAGAATGCAGATGGATTTTATTGAAATGCCTGTGTATGAAGGTTTGCGATATGTGTTGGTGATTGTTTGCATCTTTAGTCACTGGATTGAAGCTCACTCTACACAAAGAAATGATGGTCTAACAGTAGCGAAACTACTGCTTAGGGAACTGATACCGCATTTTGGGTTTCCGATCTCTTCAGAATCACACAGGGGAAGTCACTTCAACAATTAAGTAATTAAATTACCGTGTGCAGCATTGAACATTGAGCAAAAGTTGCATTGTAGTTACCGCCCTTAAGCATCAGGACTAGTGGAACAGGTGAATGGTACCTTGAAGTCAAGAGTTGCAAAGATGTGTGTGTACCCAAATTTGAAATGGCCTGATGCATTGCCTTTAGTGTTGATGTCAATGAGAAACGCATCCGACAGGAAGACAGGATTTTTGCCGCATGAGATCCTTATGGACTGAGCCATGAGATTGCCAAAGTGCCTGCAAATGCACTTGTCAACATTACAGATGATATGGTGTTGGACTACTGCAAAGGTCTGGCTGATGTGGTTCGCTCTTTCTCTCAGGAGGTGGAAGCCACCACACTGCCATCGATCCATGACTCAAGGCACAAACTGAGAGCTGAAGACTGGGTTGTGGTCCGGAAACACGTGAGGAAAACGTGTTTGGAGCCTCATTGGAAAGGACCATTCCAGGTAGTTCTGACAACTACCACAGCTGTTAAGTGCGCTGGAATTCGGAACTGGATTCATGCGAGTCACATGAAGAAAGTGGCATGTCCACTGGATCATGAGGAAGAAGAGTTGCTGAAAGTACCAACAACAATAAAACAAGACTCATGGCTGGAAAGAGAACAAAGGGGAATTGAGACCGGATCTGAGCCTGTTGAGGATGGTTCAGTCACTTCTGTGAGAGACGAAGGAGAAGACCTCCAGGAGGGTGATGGAGAGCCTATCTCAATTGAGGCAGTAGGAGAGCCTAGTCAGAGGAGGGCTTTCCCCAAACCAGACGATCTTGAGAGACAAACAAACTAATTGCCAGACCCAGAGAAAAAAAGGTGTTGAGGTGGATCAAAGTCACTGTTATCTGACTCCTGCTGAACCGATTGCAGGTCCGTCAAGAGAAAACACAGCAGAACAAGGAGAAGGTTCAAGTTCGGCTCTGAAGAGAACACTGACAAAAGGTCCACTGAAAGGATATAAGTGCCCGGAGTCGCAAATAGAAAGAGGAAAGGAAGTGTTTGTTGAGGCAACAATCGAGATAGAACTAGATACAACAAAGAGAGAAGATCTAAGTGAAGGAGAATTGAATGGTGATCGAAAGTTGAAAAGAAAGAGAATAGTAAGTTGAAGATACACAGGTCCTGAATGGGCGTATGCAACTACAAGTGAATGGCAGCAAGAATTGTCATCTTTTGGTTTTGATAGAAACATTCTGGGTCAGTATTTTGGCACTTGAAGGAAGCTGATGAACTAAACTGTTAAAACAATTTGAGAAAATTTACTGAAAAAGAGACTTTGAAATTACACTGAAGAGACATTCATAACCTGACTTAACTTTTGAAACCTGATTTTGACAAGCTGCTTACCAATTTTGACGAGGGATCCTGGAAGTGAGACTGAAAGCTGTAAGAAGAGTTTTTTATTTTTTATTTTGCTGCAGTTTTTCTAAATTTTCTTCTGCTTTCTGATTCTTTATAGATCATGTGTAACATTAGCCAGCAGGATAGAAATACTAGGCGCTGTAAATATATGAGTATTGGTTTGGCGATTATGTGTGAGATATTGTTTGTGGTGTTGATTGTGCGTATGTCAGTTTTTGAGAAGAATGAAGCCAATTATACTTCTGCTTTTGAGACAACTACTGCACTAACGGTAATAGAGAGGTTTAGTTTAGATGATAAGTATTTGCATGGGGATACTAGTGCACAAGGAGAACATTCTTCTAATGTTTGCTATCGCTTATTGAGTGAGTATGTTGAGACATTGGATGCGAGGAATTGTTATTTGTGTACACAGATTCCTTCATCAGTTGAGGAAGGAGTTACATATCATAGCTTGCCGTTAACATATAGAATAAGTTGTAGTCTGCTATTAAAAAGATTTTATAACCAAGAGTACATTCAGTACTTTTATTCAAATTATGATGTTGTGTTTTCATTTGTCCCTATACTTAGGTATTGGAGTAGAGTAGCTAGGGATAATGACATAGTAATAGTAAGAGGGTTCTTTGAACCTACATTGACGTTTGGCACAGCTTATGTGCACAGGAATAATCTGACATGCTTGCTTACACCTTTAGAGAAAAGCTTGCAAAGATGACAGGAGAAAGGCACTGAAGGAGAAGTTAGAAAAAGGCTTAAAGAAAAGGACATACAGGAATGATTATGCTCATAGTGCAATTAAAACACAAGGGAAATTAGCTTCAGATGCGCAACACGTAGGGAAACTTTGTATATACAGTCCTAAATCACGAACTGACACTTTATTTGTGGGACCGAGTGAATGTAAGCATGTGTTTTTGTTTCTGAGTAAATGGACATTGAATGGACAGGACTCGGCGATTCCTGGAATTTATTATATCTGTGGTCTTAATGCTTAATACTGTCTTCCAAGAAGATGGTATCGGACATGTTATTTGGGGATAGTTTACCCAAAGATTTATCAAATGGATGATTTGAATAAGTTTTTGAAAGTGACTGAATTACATCATATGCTACAGAGGAGGGAGTCCTCTTCTGGTATAGTGGGAGATATATTGGGAGCAGTGATTCCTTCAGTGTGAGTAATTCTGAATTCGACAAAGATTCAGAAGTTGTCTACTATTGTGGATAACATGCTGACAAATTTTTCAGGAGCCATACTCCTGATAGATACTGAATTAGCTATGATTTTTCAGCATCATCTTGCTTTAGACATTCTTTTAGCGAAGAATGGTGGAGTTTGTATAGTGATTAATTCTAAGCATTTTTTTTGTATATTCCTAATAATAGTAAATAAATTAGAGGCTTAATTACTATTCTGACTAATGAAAGTGCTGATTTGAAAGAATTGAAAGAACCAGTGTTTAGGAAAAGATTGGCAAAGGTTTTGCTTCAGTAGGAAATTGGTTCAGCAACATTTGGAATGGGATACTATTGAAAGTCTTACAGGGGATATTAATTATTGTGGTTTGCTTAATTGGAATATGGGGATTGTGTAAATTATGCAAAATAATTAAATTGAAAGTTAAAAAAATAATCAGAGGAGGGAAGAAAAGAAAAGGGAAACATTGTATAGAGAAAATTCAAAAAGGGAACAAAAGTATGAAGGGATTGAATTGACAGAATTTTAGCTGATGCAAACATTTGTGGGTGATAGATAGTGTGATGACGCATTTAGTCATCACAGGAGGGATTGCTAGCACAGGTGTTTTAATACAAAATATTAGTGAGTGTTAAAGTATTCTGATTAATGGGTTTGTGTAGAAAATATAATAACGTAGAAAAATAATGCACACATTTGAAAATGAGATTACGATGAGTGGCTGCCAAAGTTCACAAAGTGTACTTATTAATATTCTAATACTATGAAATGTTGAATATATGTTTGACTAATGTAGTAATATGTCCTATTAAGGGTTATACATTATGGCGGTCATTACAACATTGGTGGTAAAAGCCGCTTACCGCTGTGCAGAAGACCACCATAACACCGCTGCGGCCGCGGAAATCCGCCACAGCTATTATGACCCACAACACGGAATCCGCCAATATTCAAACACCCACACAAGTCCGCCACACCAAAGGTCAGTGATAAACTGGTGAAAACAAAACCTCCACCGTCACGCCAACAGAAATACGCCCACACTATCACGACCCACGAATCCACATGGCGGTCTTTCAACTGCGGTATTCCATTGGCGGTACACACCGCTGCGCTTAAAATACAGACACACATACAAAACACTACCACATTGGACAATTACAAATATACACACCTGATACACATACACATACCACTCCCACACACCCAATACAATATAAAAAACACACACCCACATCACCCACAAACCCCTACGACCACAATTACTGAGAGAAGGCCAGAGAGAGACACCACCATAAAAAATACTAGCATCCAAAGGCACACAACACCATCACCCACATAACTTCTACGCACCTCACACTACACACCACTACATATCAGCACACTTATCACCCCACACACCTCACCTACACCACCCCATGGCACGGCAAAGACACCCCAGGTTCTCGGACGAGGAGCTCTGGGTCATGGTGGAGGAAATCGACCGGGTAGAGCCACAGCTATTGGGAGCACAGGTGCAGCACACCTCCATTGCAAGGAAGATGGAGCTATGGCTAAGAATAGTGGACAGGGTCAACGCAGTGGGACAGCACCCAAGAAATAGGGAGGACATTAGAAAGAGGTGGAATGACCTACGGGGGAAGGTGCGTTCCGTGGTCTCAAGACACCACCTTGCGGTTCAGCGGACTGGCGGCGGACCCCCACCTCCTCCCCCACAGCTAACAACATGGGAGGAGCAAGTCTTGGCGATTCTGCATCCTGAGGAACTCGCAGGAGTAGGTGGAGGAATGGACTCTGGTAAGTCAAATCTTAACTATTACATCCCCCACCCAACCTGCATGCTATCACATACCCCCACCCTCACCCTTACCCCATCACTCCTACACCTCACAAATGTCCCAACATCACAAACCACACATCCTAACACCAAGCCCTGCATGCAACAACAAAGTATGGACACCCATCACTAAAGCATGGCCACTGCACATACCCATACACCCCCCTAAACCATCATCACACAAGGTCCCACACAGGAATGCAAGCACTGGGGTACACGGTCACCCACCCATTGCACACCATGGCACACACAGATGTAATAAACATCCTTTTATACCCCTGCAGGACCCCTACCCAACGTCACTGGACAGGAGGGTCCCCACATGTCCACACCACCAACAGAAGAGGCCCACAGTGATGACAGCACCTCTGTCCAACTGGATCTAGATGACCAGCCCAGCCCATCGGGGACTATGGGACAGTCGGTTCCCCTCACACTGGCACAGGCCACCACAGAGCTTCCCCCCTCTGGAAACACCAGCACAGCACCCACCCAGCGGGCCCATACCTCTGTCCCCAGGACACGTCAATCAGCAGTGTGTCCACCACTAGAGGGACCTACAAGCTAACCCACCACCCCAACAACAACAGGGACCTGGGAGCAATGGTAGTGGGAACATGGTCCAGGGGACGGAGGCCCAGGAACAAAGGGGAACTGGGAGGGCTGCTGTGCGACAGGGGAAGGACAGGCCCAGGGAACCCACTCTCCACAAGGCCCTCTCCAACATCATGGGAGCCTACCACCACTCCCAGGAGACGATGGCAAAGTACTGGCCAAGTTTCAGGAGACCCAGCGCCTGCAGGAGGAATAGTATTTGGGGTTCAGGGAGGAACTCAGAGCCACCAATTCCACCCTGGGCACCATTGTAAGGGTGCTGAAGGAAGTACTCAACACCAGGAGGGACACTGTGGCACTACAAGGGGCCCCTGACACTAGCCTGGACGATGAACTGCCGACCACCTCCGCCAGCGCTAGTGGACAGGAGGCACTGCCACAGGACCACCACACCAGCACCCCACCCCCTGCAGAGGGAGAACCACCTCGCAAGCGGTCCCTGAGATCCAGGACAAAGACAGAGAACGATGCCAAGACCCCCACCAAGAAATGAGACCACCCTGAATGTCACCCTTGTGTCCCACTTTGTCACCCTGTCTATCCTTAAACTGCCCCAGCTCCACTTCCTTTGCCCGTTTTGGCAATGCACCTGTGAGACTAATAGACTGGACTCTGCCATGGACATTCCTCCGCCATCACCCCCTCACCATTTTGCTACCCCCTCCAATATTGAGCACTAAAACAAACACCCTTAAAGCACAAAACAATCAGGAGTCAGTCTGTGATTTCGAAATAGTGTATTAGCAATTACTGTGGCAATAAGCTCTTTCATTTGTAATGTCAACATATCTATGTCACACAGCTGTAGTCCAGGATGAATCAAAGCAGAAGTCACACTGTAGGACCCACATCTGTGAAATCGTAAGGGAAAGTGACAACTCAGTGACCATACACTGGGTGAAAACAACAGACAGTAGAGAGGTAGTAGTGTTAAAGTACATGTAGTAGGCAGGTTGGTATTTTTACCTGTGTTTTACTGGAAATATTGCTGGATCACTGAGTCCCTGTTGTGCATGTCTTCTTCTTCTGCTTCCTTGTCTTCACTGTCCACAGGCTCCACAGCTGCAACAACACAGCCATCTGGACCATCCTCCTGCAGAAAAAGCACCTGTTGTCGCAAAGCCAAGTTGTGAAGCATACAGCAGGCCATGATGATCTGGCACACCTTCTTTGGTGAGTAGAATAGGGATCCACCTGTCATATGGAGGCACCTTAACCTGGCCTTCAGGAAGCCGAAGGTCCGCTCTATTATCTGACGAGTTCGCCCATGGGCGTCATTGTAGCATTCCTCTGCCCTTGTCCTGGGATTCCTCACTGGGGTCAGTAGCCATGACAGGTTGGGGTAAACAGAGTCACCTGCAAATGTCGAGGGAAAACTGTTGGACACACACTAACCTGTAGGGATATCCCCAGACCCAGACAACCATTCCCACTGTCTTGCTTTCAGGTGCTCACCTAATAGCCACACACGGTGCCTCTGGAGTTGACCCATCACATAAGGGATGCTGCTATTCCCCAGGATGTAGGCGTCATGCACTGAGCAAGGGAACTTAGCATTCACATGAGAGATATACTGGTCGGCCAAACATACCATCTGTACATTCATCGAATGATAACTCTTCCGGTTTCTGCACACCTGTTCACTCCTGCGGGGGGGACCAAAGCCACATGGGTCCCATCAATGGCACCTATGATGTTGGGGATATGTCCCAGGGCATAGAAATCACCATTCACTGTAGGCAAATCCTCCACCTGAGGGAAAACGATGTAGCTCCGCATGTGTTTCAGCAGGGCAGACAACACTCTGGACAACACGTTGGAAAACATAGGCTGAGACATCCCTGATGGTATGGCCACTGTTGTTTGAAATGACCCACTTGCAAGGAAATGGAGCACTGACAGCACCTGCACTTGAGGGTGGATTCCTGTGGGATGGCGGATAGCTGACATCAGGTCTGGCTCCAGCTGGGTACACAGTTCCTGGATTGTGGCACAGTCAAGCCTGTAGGTGATGATCACATGTCTTTCCTCCATTGTCGACAGGTCCACCAACGGTCGGTACACCGGAGGATGCCGCCATCTCCTCACATGTCCCAGTGGACGGTGCCTATGAAGGACAACAGCGAGCACAGAGTCAAACAACTCAGAGGTACGTACCCACAGCTTACACAGAACACCAATCATAATCCAAAACGTGGCCTGTATGTGTGTTGAGTCTAGGCCTAGGTATGTGTGACGCAGTTAAAAATGAAGCCATGTGGGCCCCTGAAATGGCGAATGCCTGACCTCTAAAGTGGGACAATGGGATTTGAGGTAACTGCACTGGCGTTGTGCACCATCCCGGTAGGCGGTCGAAGACCAAGGGCAGTGCTGCATTGGTTAACATTGGACCCTATGGGTCCCAGGAGCCAATGATGATGTACGCCGGCGGTGACGGTACGCACCGCCGCGGACGTGACCGCCATTTTCTATCTCTTCAATCACTCGATACCTGATCTTCAACAGGAGAGGACCTACACTGCAAGTGCTGCTGTGACCTCGGTCTGGAAGAGACAATGGCTCGAGTGTCTGGGGAAAGGGCCCCTGCCTTCAAATCGGAGGAGTTGGAGAAACTCGTGGATGGGGTCCTCCCCCAGTACACGCTACTCTACGGTCCTCCAGACAAGCAGGTAAGTACTCTGGGAGCATGCTGTATGGGCTATGCCTGTGTGGAGAGGGGTGGATGTAAGAAGGAAGGGGGTAGAGTGCGGCGTGCATGAAACGACAGTGAGTGCATGTGCCACATGCCAAGGGTAGGGATGGGGGCCAATAACTGTTACGGTGCAGTTGGTAATAGGTTTCTCTTCCCCCTGTACAAATCATGTAGGTCAGCGCCCACCAGAAAAAAGATATTTGGCGTGCCATCGCCAAGGACGTCCGGACCCTGGGGGTCTACCACAGACGGAGCACCCACTGCCAGAAAAGATGGGAGGACATTTGCCGCTGGAGCAAGAAGACGGCGGAGGCTCAACTGGGGATGGCCTCCCAACGTGGAAGGGGTGCACATCGCACCATGACCCCCCTAATGTTCAGGATCCTGGCGGTGGCGTACCCGGAGTTGGATGGGCGCTTCAGGGCATCACAGCAGCCACAAGGGGGTGAGTACACTCTCATCCTGCTGATTTAGCATGCAGTGGAAGTGTCTGGTGGGGGAGGTGGGCTGTGGGTTTCCCTAGGCCAGGGCGAGTTTAGTGGGCAAGGTCCCTCCGTAAGGCACGCCATGTGGCACCCCACCCCACCTCTGTAGAGTGCCAAGTACACCTAGTCATGCCCCTGTGTCATCCATGTGTGCAGATGTCGTCCTTAGCCTAGTAGGCCATTTCCCTGGAATTGAACAGTGAAGCCCAAGAGCGCGGCGTAGTGCAGGGGGCTTCTGTGTCTCTTGTGTCCACCAACGGTAGCGGTAATGCATGCACTCAACATGTCTTTCTTCTGTCGCCCCCTCTCCCCTTTTGTGGTCTCCCTGTTCTTGTGTGCATTAGCATCATCAGGCGGAGGAGCAGTGGCACCGGAGCAAGAGGGAGCTGCATCCCACATGGCCCTGGAGGGCGGAACTACGGACTCGGAGTTCACCAGTGGGACGGAGGGCGAGGGGAGCTCCACGGCAGGGACAGCAGCTGACACCAGCGACACAGACTTTTCCTCTGATGGGAGCTCCCTTGTGGTGGTGGCAACATCTGTGCCCCCCTCATCTACAGGTACAGCCGCCACCCCCCCCTACCAGCACCACCCTCCCAGAAGCCCCTCAGCCTTTGCCCCGTGCCCGCTCATCCAGGAGGGTGGTCATCACCTTCGCCCCAGGCACCTCAGGCCCTGCACCATTCACCCCTGCTGCCCTCAGTGAGGAGGCCATTGACCTCCTCAGGTCCATCACTGTTGGGCAGTTTACCATTTTGAATGTCATCCAGGGTGTAGAAAGGCAGTTGCAACAAACAAATGCATTCCTGGAGGGCATTCATTCTGGTCAGGCGGCCCTTCAGCGAGCTTTTCAGACTCTGGCCTCAGCACTGATGGCAGCCATTGTCCCTGTGCCTAGCCTCCCGCCTCCAACTTCCTCCACCCAGACCCAATCCCCTGTACCCCAGCCTATCCCAAGCACTCCTTAAGACCAGCATGCACACACGTTAACACACAAGGGAAGCTCAGGCAGACATAAGCACCACACATCCCACAGGCACTCACGCAAGCATGACACACATGCAGACACACCAACATCCACTGCCTCCACTGTGTCCCCCTCCTCCTCGTCTCCCTCCTCCCTCCCAGTCTCGTCTCCACTCACACGTGAATGCACTACATCAACAGCCACTACTGCAATTACCAGCACACACACCACCACACCCCGCTCACGTGCAGTCACCACCCCCACTACCATTTACACGTCCCCTGTGTCCTCTCCCAGTGTGTCTGTGATGCCCCCTCCCAAGATACACAAACGCAGGCCCACACCCAGCCAACAGCCATCCACTTCGTGACAGCCTCCAGCGCATGCACCTTCACCAAAAGTCACCAAACGAACACCTCCTACAACCACAACCTCTTCCTCCACTCCCAAACCCCCTCCAGCTACCCGTCCCAGTGTCTCCCAAAAACTTTTCCTGTCCAACCTTGACCTCTTTCCCACACCTCCCCCATGCCGTCCGTCTCCTAGGTCCCGAACTAGCACCTCAGCCACAACATCTCTGGGACCAGTGGTGCCTGTAGTCACTGGAATCTGGAGTGCACCGGCCACCAGGGCAGCCAGTGTGGCACGGAGCCACAGCACAGACAGTCCCCACCTGTGAAGCATCAAAAGTTGGCCAGTGACCGGCGGAAGAGGTGGTACTTTGTCTTCCGCCTGTCTGTTGGCAGTGAACGCCAAGCTGTTTGCTTGTACTGCCATGGCGGCCGGAGTGTTAAAGTGGCTGTCTTTGTTGGCGGTTTCCGCCACGTTCGTGATTGCACATTTTTTACTGCCAGCCTGTTGGCGGTCTTACCGCCGGCTTTAACACCGACCGCCATGGTTGTAATGACCACCTTTGTGTGTAATGTGTGTGAGACTGACTTTCTCAGGAGGAGAACAATGGAGAAACTGACTGGAGTAGAAGCTGCAACAATATTGTTACCTGACAAGCCGGATGATGAGGATATTGCAGGACAACCAATCAATGACATGTGAACGGAGTAATGGTGGAATTAATAGATTTTGAGTTTTAGTTTTATTGCCACACCGTCTTTGCTCATTTTCTTGCTGGCTGTCAGTATTTTGTTGTGCCTCTTGACAAGATACGTGCCTAACTTTATTGCTTAAAGACTATGGCCCTCATTCTGACCCTGGCGGATTGAATCCGCCAGGGCCGAGGGCAGCGAATGCACCGCCAACAGGCTGGCGGTGCATTCATGGGCATTCTGACCGCGGCGGTAACGCCGCGGTCAGAAACGGGAAACCAGCGGTCTCCCGCCGGTTTCCCGCTGCCCATGGGAATCCTCCATGGCGGCGCAGCTTGGATTCCGACCCCCTTCCCGCCAGCCTGGTTCTGGCGGTTTACACCGCCAGAACCTGGCTGGCGGGAACGGGTGTCGTGGGGCCCCTGGGGGCCCCTGCAGTTCCCATGCCAATGGCATGGGCACTGCAGGGGCCCCCTAACAGGGCCCCACATTGCTTTTCAGTGTCTGCTTAGCAGACACTGAAAAGCGCGACGGGTGCCACAGCACCCGTCGCACACCTTCCACTCCGCCGGCTCCATTCGGAGCCGGCATCCTCGTGGAAGGCGCTTTCCCGCTGGGCCGGCGGGCGATCTTTTGCAGATCGCCCGCCGGCCCAGCGGGAAAGTTGAAATGCCCCCCGCGGTCTTCTGACCGCGGGGCGGTGTTTGGGCGGTTTCCGCCGGGCGGGCGGCGTCCGCCGCCCGTCCGGGTCGGAATGAGGCCCTATGTTTTCTGAACTTTAATGCTGAATCCTGATGCCTTCCTGATCAACTAATATCCTGAGGATGAAGACTGACTCTGCTTGCTGATCTACATTTGAGGATAGGTATTATGAATTAGAATATTGATTATCATGCATATTTGCTTTTACTTTCTAGGTACCAACTGCACTGTTTTGATAGAGCCATAGATAGATGTTTTTCCAAATTCGTGTTACTAACTTGTTTTACATGAAGCCCAACATGCAGAAGCTAATCTGATGTTAGTTAACAATCCTCACTAATGAAAATCTGCTAATAGGGAATAATGCTTGATGAATTTCTCTGCTGAACTCGAATGTATGTAATCACACTGAAGCAGTTGATTTTGTTATTAATTTGCACCATAACCTTAGAATGTGTTGTAGTTCAAGCTTTGATTAGATTATATAAATATAATAAATACATTTTCTAACTTTTATTAAAAGGTATGGTTATTCATGGCTGAAAGGTCATGGTGTGTGACAATTACTGACTCTATTGATTATTACTGTTATTAATTGTTGTTGATTATTGATATTGTGTATTGGTTATTGTTCATTGATTTGCATGTACTGAAGTTAGGGTAAGAACATCTGAATTGCGAATCAAAAGATTCATCAACCTATTCAATCCAACAGGCCGGCGGAATAAAAATGCAATAATGACCATGGCGTTTACCGCCATGGTCATCCGGCATTTCTCCACTCCGACCGCTGGGCTGGAGACATTGGTCTCCAGCCCAGCGGCTGTCACCAGGCCGCCGGCAGTATCAGGACCCTGCATACCGCCATGGATTTCGGGTGGTTTTGAACCGCCACAAAATCTATGGTGGTAGGCACTACCTTCCCTGGCACTGTTAGGGGTCTCCCCCATCCCCCTCCCTGACCCCCAAGTCCTCCCACCATACCCCTCACCCCCCTGCCACCCCCCAAAGGTGGCAGGACCCCCCTCCCCACCCACACCCCCAACATGCACAGATACACACACCCTCCCCACCCCCAACAGACACACACCCCTACACGCATACATACCCTACAACAACACATACCCGCACACATACAAACAGACATGCACACAGACCGACCCACACACATTTACCATACACACAACACACCTCCTGCATGCATACACACACTAACACACCTCCTCCACACACTCACACACACCCCCATGCACGCACACAACACACAACACACAACACCCCCTCCCCTAACGGACAATCAACTTACCTTGTCCGTTGATCCTCCGGGAGGCGACAGGATCCATGGGGGCTTCTCCGCCACCAACTCCTCGTCACAAGAACACCGCTACACCGAATCATGGAACGTGATTCGGTGGGCGGTGTTCTGATGACAGGGCGGTGGAGGTGGAGCAGCCTCCACTTCCCCGCTGACCGCCAGTATGGCTGCTGGCGGCTCTCCGTCCGAAAAAGGACAGAGGGCTGCCAGCAGTCATAATACGCCACGCGGAAAACCACCTGCACTGGTGGTCTTCAGCACGGCGGTACCTCCGAGGTCGAAATGAGGGCCTTAGTGATTGGCATGTTCTTGGGCGACCGTAAACGTACATTTCTTTTAATTTCACTTTCACTTTACCTCCGAGTAGAAGGCAAGAGAGAGACAGACAGCATAAAGAGTGAGGGACAGAGGGGAAATATTTTTCGGAGAACAGGCTACAAGACTTTTTTCAGTGAAAATGTTAAACCACAAAATTCAACTCTCTTTTTTATTTTCTATTTAGAAGCTTTGGTCTGGGTATGCCTTTTAAATGACGACATTCAAATATAATGAAATAAACCAACATTTTAAAACAATGAAATTGAGCAAACAAGGTACTTTGTCCATGCAGCGAAATCCATTGTTGCATGGTAGGTCACAGAAAAAATAAGCAAGGACAAGGGTTAGCTAAAACAGTTGTGCTGTGTAATTTAATGAACATTGTGGAATACATGTTGAGCTGCACACATAGGAACAATAAATATTCCATTATGTGTTGTCATCTCAGATTTTAGGTGATTACAATCCAATAATGTGCTACAGAGGATCATATGATCAACAAGAGACAATAAATATATTTCTCAAAATCAAAACTTGTTGCTATACATACTTGTAAAACAAACAAGTTGAATATATATTATTATATAATAAAGGCCAAAATAAATTAGGAATATTCATATGTATTTTTGCAAATTGAAAAATAGTCTACTTATACGTTTCTGACTAACCTAATACATCCCCTACATCGTGGAAGCAGCTGTAAGGCCGTTTTCGTCTACTACTCTGAATAGTACATTGAAAGATTACATTAAGCATTGGCAAAGTCAAGAGGTCTTGCATGGGCCGCCAGTCTTTTGGCTTTGCAAATTCTTATTTTGTTGTCATGGTTGTGCAAAACTCTAATGTTAATGCAGCCCCTGGCCCTCATCAATACAAAAATGACTAATGGCAAAAATATATTTTTTTGTTTTAAAAAAAAGAACACATTACCAAAGGAGTCCCTGGCACAGAAGGGAAATATTTTGTGTGTGGGTGTGATCTTTGTGAACGAGAAGCATGCCACAACACACAGTGAAGTCAGCCAATGGCTGAAGTGGGCTGGCATCAGGTTGAAAACCCTTATAAGTAACTAGGCTAGTCACTTAATTTGTGTAAAATCTAAAGGTCATTGACTGCCATCTCTTGCCTTTGCTAATATTTTCGTGCAAATATTTATTACAAATACAATAGATTGAAGAGATAAGGGGAGAGAATTGCAAAGATAGGTAGATAGATAGATTTGTATGAATATAGGCCCGTATTTATACTTTTTGACGCTAAACTGCGCTAACGCAGTTTAGCGTCAAAAATTTTTGCGCCGGCTAACGCCATTCTGAAGCGCCATGCGGGCGCCGTATTTATTGAATGGTGTTAGCCGGCGCAAGCAGACCGGCGCTGCCTGGTGTGCGTGGAAAAAAAACACGTACACCAGGCAGCGCCGGCGTAGGGAAAAGTGGCGTTAGGGCGTCTTAAAAATGGTGCAAGTCAGGTTGACGCTAAAAAATCGCCTCCACCCGATTTGCGCCATTTTTAACGACGCCCAGACGCCATTTACATGACTCCTGTCTTAGTAAAGACAGGAGTCATGCCCCCTTGCCCAATGGCCATGCCCAGGGGACTTCTGTCCCCTGGGCATGGTCATTGGGCATTGTGGCATGTAGGGGGGCACAAATCAGGCCCCCCTATGCCACAAAAAAAATATAAAAATAAAAATATTTATACTTACCTGAACTTACCTGAATGTCCCTGGGGTGGGTCCCTCCATCCTTGGGTGTGCAAGGGTGGCAGGGGGGGTCCTGGGGGCATGGGAGGGCAGCTGTGGGCTCATTTTGAGCCCACAGGTCCCTTAACGCCTGCCCTGACCCAGGCGTTAAAAAGCGTCGCAAATGCGGGTTTTTTTGACCCGCCCACTCCCGGGCGTGATTTTTGCCCGGGAGTATAAATACGACGCATTTGCGTCGCAGTCATTTTTTTGGACGGGAACGCCTACCTTGCATCTCATTAACGCAAGGAAGGCGTTCACGCAAAAAAATGACGCTCTTTACTCCTACTTTGGCGCTAGACGCGTCTAACGCCAAAGTATAAATATGGCGTTAATTTTGCGCCGAATTTGCGTCGAAAAAAACGACGCAAATTTGGCGCAAACGGAGTATAAATATGCCCCATAGAGTGTTGCAAAGATCGGTAGTTTTGTATGGATGGATCAATAGATGTATGGCTGCACAGATAGATGACTAGAGACCGTTCTAAACATAAAGAGGACTGCATAGATAAACAGATATATTTTTAAAACGATAGATAGATAGATAGATAGATAGATAGATAGATAGATAGATAGATAGATAGATAGATAGATAGATAGATAGATAGATAGATAGATAGATCAGGAAATTGGGGTAAGAGGCATAGGTTCAAGTAGTTATATAATAGTTGAAAATCTATATAAGCACAACATACAAGCGCTGGTTTTATATAGCGGAAACTCAACCCAAAGGAATTAAAGCTCTTTGCATGCGCACCAATTACATTACACATGAGCATTTTTATGTAGGCACAGGGAGATTAAGGGCCTGATTTAGATCTTGACGGGAATACCGCCGCCTCGCCATGGTGGCGGTCCCAAGTACTCCGTCAAGTCAACGGAGTTCCGTCTGCCATATTTAGATGTTTTGCGACTGAAGGGCTAACAGCCTTGATGCAGTGCTCTTCCTAGCCAACAGGCTGGCAGGCTCCCACCGTCCATATTTAGATGTTACAGTTCTGCAGGTTTTGTACTGGTGGCGGATTGGTGGTGACGAGAGCCCACCGGAGGAGTCAATGTACAATGGCAGTGGGTATGTAAAAGGTGCAATATGTACCCCATGTACTTTAGGCATATGTGTCCAGCTGCATAACACACTACACAACACAATACATACACAACATGATACTTTGTCATTCTACCACAACACATTTACATGCAGAAAATGCACAATGGCATTCATCCTTAAATACAACATACACATACTGTTGATACTACACCCACATACAACAGTACCACAACTGTCAATACAATGACACACTGATTTACATAAACACACTCACTCAAAAGCACAACTACACACATCACAACAAAAAGCAGAACCAAACAACCACGCTCACCTGAATATTGCACACATCAACACAACACACAACCAAACATACACAACAAACACTGAACCCACATGCAAGTGGCACACAAACAGACACAACCACATCACCCACTCTAGGTCCAACTACCTCAACCACCAAATCCACTCCCTCCCCTCCAAAGTAAAACCTTTGAGGTGCCACATGGGTGCCCAATAGATGCCCATTCATGATGAGGACGCCCCTGAACTATAGGCAGAAGACACGTGAAGGGCAACAGAGCCAGGGGAAATTTTACCATCCATACATTTTACAATGTCACATGAGTTACAGTGCCAATGTAATATACATGAGAGTAGGACTACAAGTCTGATGAGTTGAGTCCAACTTTCACACAGTGTATCCCACATTATGTATTGCGCTACAATTAATTGTGTCATTGGAATGGAATTGTTTTTCCAGTGATATACATGTACTGACTTACATTCACAACTGGAAGCACAACATTTTACATACAGTTACCAATGCAATGTGCATACATGGACATAGTTTACAATTGTGATGAACTTTTTATTTTGGTGCAAGTGTTCATTTGGTAATGAATACTGTCATAGGCTCCCATTGTAGTAAATAGACTGCTAAATTTTGGGTGGCAGCACCACCATGTATAGGGGCCTGAGTCTGATCCCACACTGTGTGACAGCTGTCACCCTAACCATTTCAGCTAGCTAGAAGCACCTCACCAATACCAAAGGTAAGAATGATTTGTGGTAGCCTATCACATGACACTCAACTCAGACTCTTCAGGGAAGTTGGGGTGGAACAAATCATACACCTTTCATTCAGTTATACAAGTCTCATACATGCAAAGACAAACAGAAGCAGGACTTTGTTTCAATATCTATTTTACTGAAGCAGCTGTGTTCTATGTAAAAAGGCATGAAATGTGATTATTAGGATAATGAAACACAGTGTTATCACAGAAGTGAACCGGAAAGAACAGTCCCACCATATTGTCACAATAGCATTTCTAACATCCCTACCTACTCTACTAAGTTTCTACATGAGAGCATGTAGCGGTGATAGCCCTAATCTGCCCTTTTGGTCCCGGGAGGGAAGCCCAACCCCCATATAGGTGTTCAGAGGTGAAATAGAGGTCTGTTAGTCTCCTGGGAGTCCTCCCACTTAGACGAAGAGGAACCTCTAAGATGGTGTGGGCAGTGTGATGTTTTATAATAACATTTATGTTATTCTAAGAACTGCCCTGAAGTGACAACACATATTTTTCTATGTAGGGTAGGCAACGTACTCTTTGGACTGGCAATACCTGTTAAATAGCGTATACAGCCTGGATTGAGCGCAGGATGAAAATGTTGTGCAAAGAAATAAATAACAAGTTCTGTTGGAAGGGCAACTAAAATGAAGCTTTGCTAAAATATCAAAAGGAATAAAAGCAAAATGGAACTAGGTGAGAGGGCATGAACCTCAGGCCGTTTTCATCACAGAACTGTTGTAATTCGTGCAAGACAGTGACACGTTCATTTATGTCAAAAGGTGTGCCTGTCACTACTGCGACAGGTCCATCAAGATCTCGGACATACAAAGGTGTGGCAAACAGAACTTCATGTGTAGTGCACCCTCCCAAGGACCTTCTGGGCAGATTAAGTGCTCTCTGGACTAAGTACAGATGGTTAAGCTAACTACGACCTGAACCTAGTACTCTAGCTGTGAAAGATTGCTTTAATTCTCAGTTCTTCCACTCCACAACAGTGTTTCCCTGAGGATGATATAGAGACGAGAAATGTAGTTGGACCCCTATTAGATCGGACATCCTTAGGGTGGCCTTACCTCAGACTATTTGCCTTTATCTCCTGTTTTGTTGCTGTATCATTTTGTTGGCCTTAGGACTCTGAGCACTTTACCACTGCTAATCAGTGCTAAAGTGCATGTGCTTTTCCCCTAAACATGTTAACAATAGTTTATCCACAATTGCCATATTTAATTGATGTGGAAGCCCCTTGTAGAGTGGTATACCATATACACAGGGAATGTAAGTTAAATGCTAGTAGTGGACCTGCTGCACTAACTATACCACCCACTTAAGTAACTCTGTAAATATGTTTCAGGCCTGCCATTGCAGAGCCTGTGTGTGCAGTCTCACTGCCCACCAATTTGGCCTCAAAAACCTCTTGCCAAGCCCAGAACTCCCCTTTACTTACATGTAAGTCACTCCTAAGGTAGGCCCTAAGTAGTCCATAGGGCAGTGTGCCATGTAAGCAAAAGGTAGGACATGTACCTTTTGTTTTTATGTCCCAATAATGAAAAATTCCTAAGGTTATTTTTCATTACTGTGATGCCTGCCTCTCTCCTAGGCTAGCATTGGGAATTCCTTATCAAATCTTTGAGCTGTAATCCTGATCTGAGTGGAGTTGCTGCAACATGTTTAGTACCATCAGAACGGTAATAGTAAATCCTCTTTACTGGTAAGGTTGGATTTATTATTACCATTTTAGAAAAGCCATTTTCAGAAATTGGACATGTCTCTCTGCCCTCTGTGCCTACCTCCTATCTCTAATACAAATCTGGCTAGGGCTAGGTGACAGCTATACTTGCGCATCCCCTTCAGACACACACAACACAGGATATTCAGCTACATCTGCATCCATCTGCATACTGATGGGTCTTCCTGGAGAGAAGGTTGTGAGGGGCTCACACTTGCATTTTAGAAGGATAGTGACTAGAGTCCACACAAAGCGGTAGATTACCTCCCACTGGCTGTCATGAGCTAAGGCTGACTCGAAAGGGGGACCAGTGAACTTCACAAGGCACTTATGGGTATAACCATAGAACCTCTTGACCCACTCAGACAGTACACTTCTGGACCAAAATGACACTCTGCTAGAGTAAAACTGCTGTGCTGCAAGGATTGCCACTCTGCCAGGATTGACTGTTTCCAGGAACTGTAACTCTGCTTCATTTTGCTGCCCTGCTACCTGCTGATCTCTGCCCTGCCCAAGAATAACTCCAAGGGCTTGCTGGCTTACACCCCTGTTCTTTTGGAAATCTCAGGGATATCGAAGATTTTCTCCCCCTGTGGCTGCTGCAGGACTTTGCCAAGCCATGAGTCTGGCTGCTGCATTACAGCATTTCACTTCTCAGTGCCGAGGAGCAGAACTTGTTGTGAAGTGTTACTGTGTCTGAGTGCCTGAGGAGCAGTGCCTCCCCTTCCACTAGCTCCAACAATTACCTGCGCTCGGAGTTATAGAATTCTTCATCCAGGTGCCGGAGGAGTGGCAAGTTTTCCCTGTGGTGACTTCATTTCTGACAGAGCAATGCTACTTGCTTCCCCACCCCAATGCCCGTGTATGAGGCCCGCAGGCACCCGACCAACGAGTGCCTCGTCTGACATGGTGCAACTCACTCCCTAGCAAAGTGTGCCCCTCGGCTACAACTATTTACAGAAGTACTAGAAAAAAAGGGGTGTTTTGCATCCCATAGTCAATTCAGTGATTCAGTCACTAAATCAAATTACTGTAAAGGCCCTAAATGGAGCCACGTGAACTAAGCACTCCTCTTTCATTTCTTTTTGTAACAATTGTATTTCATGACTTACAAAGTGGATTTTTATCATATTGGTCTTATTTAAATCAGATAAACCTCATCTATTTTTCGAAACTTGTGTGAATTCTTTTTTGGTGTTTCTATTGTGTTGCTGTGGGTGTATGCTGCACAATATACTTTACACATTGCCTTCTAAGTTAATCCTGCTTGCTCTGTGCCAATTTAGCCCATATATATGACATATCCTTACTAGGATTGTGGTCCCTAGTTAGACAGGGTGCATACCTCTGCCAAGTAGAGACCCCAGTTTTAACAACTCCCATAATTGTCATGGCGTTTAACTGTGGACTCTCTTGTTTGTTGACAGATGTCACAACAAAGGACATACTGTTTGGTATGCTTGTAAAGACCTGGCCACCAATAGCGTTTTTGCAATAATGTTATTGTAGCCGCCTCAACTGCATGGGGCAGAAGCAACCCCTTCATGTACTGCTTTTATTAGATCTAATCTTTGGTCTTGGTTAGGGATCACACAATCACCCACCCCTGGTATTTCTGTGAATGCAACATTTTGGGCATTCAAATAGTTGGAATATTTGGCAGGATTAGGCTTTTGACAAGGGCTTGCTGTCAGTCAAAGCTTCCACAGCAGCCAGTGTTTCATCATCCAACTTCATCTTAGAATGGGTAATCGTAGCAAGAGAAGCTGTGGCTATTGCTGACTCAGCTGCATCATCCAAAGTGTTTCCTGCAATGTTTATACCTATGTGTTGATGGCCCATTTCATGTACTACATGGGTGTTTGGTAGCATCTCTTCTAGATCTGCTATCTTTTCCTACAGGAGTCTGTATCTGATGGTTTTTCCCTTTTGAAACTCTGAACCCATTCTGATTCCAGTAATGAAGATATTCATTAAAGGACTGGACACAATCATATAATCACACACAATCAGTGTTACGAGGTCAGAATCTGTGTGTTCCATTGCCAGTAATAGAGTCTTAAGCTCTGGCAATTGTGCAGTGCAGTCCCCTAAGGTCTGCATGTATATGTTTTGGGGGTGGAACTTGCCATCCCTCATGAATCCACTCAAGGCCAGGCAAGCGGCAGAGTATTGTTGTTTTGTGCTTATATCTGGTTGTGCTGAACCATCAGCGTAAATAAATTTGATATTGATCAAGAGGCAAAATGTTTGTAGGTGTTGGGTATTCAAGTTCATATTAAAGGAACTCTTGTATCCGAAGTTTTGGATCAAAAATATAATCAACATCAGTGGCAGTCAGAGAGGTGGCCCATTGAATCCAACATGGATGTAATGCTTTTGCATTTGGAACGCTTGCTTTTGTCACAGCTTCTAATGCTGTTATTGTGGTCACAACAACAATTTGTTTCCCCTGGGCTAGAGGTCTATCTTTTATGGAAGCAGTCAAACTTTCTCAGTGGAAGCAAAGAGTTGTTCAGCTGTTGAAAACAAATGCGATCGGTATGGTATGTTACATAGGTCAACCCAATGGCACCAGTTATAACTCTGATGAACAAGTTTGTTTTGTTATCACATGTGTGTAAGTGTTTTGCTTGAAGCATGTTCTGTTGTAATGCTCTAAAAATGTGTGTGTGCTCAACTGTCCAATATTTACTTGAAAAATCTGGATGTGTCAAGTCATAAAGTGGTTTCATGCGTTGTGCATAATCTGGAATGTATATTCTCCCAAAATTGAAAAGCCAACTAATTATTTTTAGCTTTTTGTTGGTATTTGGTGGTTGTAATTGTCACACTTTTCTGTAAAAAAAGGAATGCCAGGCTCTTTTCTTCACCTGATAAGTCATGTCACAGAAACAGGACACTGAGAAAGGCAATTTTTGCTTTCTTAAAGTTTAATTTTTAGCCTATTTCAGCAAAATACATCATTATGCAGTCCACCTGTCTTAGGTGTGTGACCAGGTTGTCATCTGTTAGGTGGATGTCATCAACATAGGACAACACCTCAGGGTCAATGTCGTGTAGTATGGATGTTACACATGCTGTGAACTGTCCAGGACTATTCTTATACCCTTATGGAAGTTGCCAAAATTTCCTTTGCAAGCCTAATGAGCTGAAGGTGTTCAAATCCCTGCTTTTAGGCGCTATATTTTGGCAGAAAAAAAACATTGGTAATATCCAAGGTTGTTTTGTATTTTTTGCACAATAAATTGTTGATGAGTTCTGTGCTGTGTGGATTTTGTATAGAAAATGTGCATGTGTATCTATTTAAATGTCTGTAGTCTAAGACTACTCTATAATAATGGTCCTGCTTGGCTAGGGGTAACAAAGAGTTGTTCATTGGCCATATGCAGGGTTCTATCACAAGCTGGTACTCAAGTTGTGTGAGCATTTCTCTCACTGGTGCTTTAGCCTCATGTTTAATGGGGTATTGTAGCTGTGGAAGTGGTGTCGATCTAACTGGTATTATGTGGTGTGGGGGGGTCTTTGTCCCATCCTACATGGTAGCAATAGAGCGCCGGGGTTTGTGCCAATGCCCAAGTTACTGCTTAAGCTTGTCTAAATTCTTCAGAATCAAGGCCCGAGAAATATGGCATAAGGACATCTTCCCATAATGGGAGTTTAGGGACAAATTCTGGTGGCCAATCCTTTTCGGCCAAATGATATCATACTATAATGTTAGTTTTTACCAGAATATGCTGTTAATTGTGCACTCTATGTCTTCTACAGTTTGTATTTTCACTTTGTAAACCCTATCTGGGGGTGGGGGAGAGACTCCCATGCCTGCAGTTTCGACTTCTAAAAAGCTGTCACCTCCAGAAGCTCTTGAAGATTCCAGCAAACTACTGTGACTCTTGCCGCACTGTCTAGCAGAGTCAGTGCCCACATCCTATTCTTCAGTAAAGTTCTCATTATATGTGGCATTTCTAGCCGAAATTGCTGCCTCTTTTTTCTTTTTTAATTGTGCTTTCTGTTGTGAATGTTTCTCTTTCTTTTTTATAGAAGGTTTAGATGAGTGTTGTGAATCTTTTCTTGGTGTCACATACTTGTTTCATTGTTCAGAACACCCGCCTCTCTCACTGCATTTATCCGGTGAGTGGTAAAAGGAACGAGATTGGTGTAAATCAATATATTGGTATCTATCAGGAGTTTTAAAACTATCTCTATTTCTCAAATTATAGCATTTCTCAGAGGTCTCCCCTTTGTTTTGTATTATCTTTATTTGTTTTTGTTTATCCCAGCATTTTTTAGAACCCTCTGCTGCTTGTGTGGTAGAATCCTTATTGGATTTACCTTGTAGCTGGGGTTTACTTAGTCTGGCCCCCAGACTATCCCAACCTATACTTGAATAGGTCTCAGCTATAATCTTCAGCAGCTCATGCTCCTGATCCTGTACAGGAACCTGACTGATCCATTAGCATACTGCCAATCTACTGCTTCCCCTTTAAGGTTACTTAATATGATCGAAGATACTGTGGCAAAATTGACCATTAATTGCATCCCGAGATCTAGGGCCAGAGCTGCCCCACATTCATCATGAATTTATTCAAACATTTCCGGAAGATTCGTAAGTGCCTATGTACTGTATGCGGTAGTGTAGGGTGCAGAAAAGACTGCCCCCCCCTAGTGGTGCAGTGGTCCTCTGAGGGAACCATCCAAAAAGGCAAGGACATTGTGAGAATTCTATGTTTATGTTGAGGTCCACTATGGAAAAATACTGTGTCAAATGTGCTAACTTCTTGTGCTAACCAAAATGGAATATCTTCATGTTTGGTGGGTAGCTTACCCATAATTGAATGCACAGTAGCAGAATTAATGCTGGCTTTGGCCACATATGGTTGCGCTGGAGCAGCCCTTGATGAGTCAGTATTCAAAATATACATTACAAATTGCATTAATTGTCTATATATTTTGACTACATTTTATATAGGTGGGGTACATCTGCTGCTGCCATTGTACCTATGATAGAATGTGGTGTATAGGTAGCCAACTCTAGCCATGTAGTGTCGTAGTTTGGACTCTTGCTCTAGGCAAGACTGCTGGTTAAGGGATGACAGTACTTTTGTGTGTAGTCGACTACGTCTTTCCTACAACAAGTCGCAACTGTTGTCCCAACCTTACCGGCTCACTAGCAGCACCTCACCAGAAACACAATAGTAAAAGGTGATTTGTGGCAGCCTTTACGCATGGACTCGAGAGTAAGACATCTCAGGGAGTGTTGTGGTTAAACAGAGATTACCCCTTTCTCACAGATATATCATGTCTCATACAAACACAGGCAATGACAAAGATGCAGTAAAGTTTAAATAGTTTTTATTCAACATAACTGCAATTTGCGATAAGTTGCATGGGCTGCAATGATCAGGATAATGAATAATGCAAGTAACAGAATTGTAAAGACGAGAGTCATTATTACCAAGACCCCCACCATCTTGCAATGCATAGAAAAGACATACAAGATGTAATATGCCCTAATATCCTAATGTGAAAGGCCTAACCTCCTACCTAAAGGAGAGCTGTGTTTGTTAAACCTAATCTGCCAATGCCATGTCCATGAGAGGAGCCCCAAACCCTTGTTACCTTGGAATAAGGTCACTATCTCAGACTCCGCAGGGACACGAAGACTGGGTCAGCGTTAAGACGACTGTGGCATCAATATCAGCGATGGTGGCAATGCCCTCTGGTCGGAATCCCTATGATTATGTGTCTAAAGTGTGATATCTTTATACAGATCTTCAAGGACCCCTGACGTAGGTGTGTTCCCAAACAATAGATAACAGACATGCTTGGGACGGCAAGTAATATAAAGAATCCCTCGAAAGTATGGAGAGGGAAAATCCCTAAGTGTGAACACCTACTGTTTGTTTGTCTTGGGTGCTTGTTCTTGACGCCTTAGCGCGGTGACACTGATAATGTAACTCATAACAAGTGGCCTAACTCTAAACAAGGCAGCCACTTTAGAAGAAATAAATAATTAAATGTGCTAAGACAGAGCAAGCTAAGTAGGTGAAAAGTCACTAGGTGACGGGGGCACAAGTCTGCAAGCCAAAGGCTAAGCTAACTCCTGTTATCCCATTAAAATAAACTAGGATTCACTACAGTAGTTCAATCATAACTTAAAGGACCTAGTCTAACTTTTTGTGGAACCTGAGGTAGGGCACCATTAAGCCAATTTTGGTGTGCTTGATAAGATAGTGGTATTTCTAAGTATGCATGTGGTCTGTATTGTGCAGGTGCATTTGCTGGGGTGTAGTGATGAAAGGTGTGTGTATTTCCATGTGCCGCTGGAAAAGTGACCCAAGAATAAAATAATTCTGTTCCGTATCTGTCGTGAGCCTCAACGACAAATGTAAACACTCCTCTCTCATCTATGAGGCCATTATTTAAAAGATGTGTTGTAAGGGGGAGTTTCATGTTTGCTGCAATTATGACCCTGTTTTGGTACACCATTTCTTAAAATGAAATTGAATTGTTCAGAGATAGAAACACCAACTGGGGAACCTACAGCGTCAAATTGGTACTACCTATCTAGCTGAAGAGGATATTCCCTAATACCACGGACATCTCCGTATTACATAGTTAGGGTGCCTTTGCATGAAATTAGACAGAGATACTTGGAAGAGCCATAATATCAGTGCCTAACCAACATTGGTGGTGTCATGTCGTAGATTCCTCTTGTAGTAAAGAGACTGCTGGATTTTGGGCAGCAGCACCACCGAGTATAGGGGACTGCATCTGGTCCCACACTGTGTGACAGCTGTTGGCCTAACCCTTCTGGCTAGCTAGCAGCACCTTACCAATACCAAAGGTTGGAGTGATTTTTGGCAGCCTATCGTATGACACCCATCCTCCTCAGGGAAGTCATGGTAGAACATATTGAACTCCTTTCTCTCAGTTATACAAATCTCATACATGCAAAGACAAACAGAAGCAGGATCTTGGCTCAATATATATTTTATTTAAGCAACTGTGTTTTACATAAAAAGGCATGGATTGCTATTACGAGGATAATAAAACACAGTGTATCACAGCAGTTACCAGGAAAGTAAAACACAAGACGAGTCCCACTATATTGTCATAATAGCGTGTCTAACATCCCTACCTACACTACTAGGTTTCTACAGGAGACCAAGTACCAGCGATAGCCCTAATCTGCGTTTTGGTCCTGAAAGGGAGGCCTAACCCCCACACCTGCATTCATCTGTGAACAAGAGGTTTGTCAATCTGCTAGGAGTCCTTCCACATAGACAAAGAGTAACCAAAGGGTTTCAGCAGAAACTGCAACAACGGGCAGCATGGGATGGCAACCTGGCTGCAGGCACTGTGCTGTTTTATAATAATTTATAATCTGAATTGCCCTGAAATGACAACGCATATTTTTCTGTGTTGGGTAGACAATGTACTCTTTGGACTGGCAATACCCAGTGTGAATAGCCTTGGATTGAGCACAGGATGAAAATGTTGCGCAAAGAAGGGAATAACAATTCTGTGTGGAAGGGCAACAGATAAAGAAATGAAAACCATCTCCAGTAAAATTAAGCTTTGCTAAAATAATAAAAGGAAAAAAGGCAAAATTTAACTAGATGACAGGGCACAGGCCTCAGGCCCAGGATGAACAAATTTGCCATGTAAATGCTAAAATAACCTAACGACAATACTTACACCAAAATAAAAATTGTGTATGTCATTGATTTATTTTATATTCAGGTGTATCTCCATTAATATCTGGCACAGATGGTTTACAGACATATGCATGTCACTATTTTTTTACAACACGTATATTACTTCACTAATTACGAGCTAATGTGAAGTGACCAAATAACGCTTACTAGTTATATGTACATACCTTTAAGTTTGGTGATGACACGGTAATTTTTCCTTCATGGTTTGGTGGCAGTTCTTGTCCAGCTGGGTCCTCTCAAAAATAGAAGTGGAAATGGGAAAAAGTTAGGATTTTACTTAATTTTCCTTCCAATTCACCAACTCAGGTATGGAGGTAACACCACAGTTGACTTGGCAGGAAGGCACATTGTAATTTGTTTGGTTGGAAAAGTGTCTGGAGTTTGCCACCACCCACTATATCCAATTGCGCCATTGACACTGGTGGGGATTCCTGGTGGAGTCGGCAGGACACGGGCAGCCTTTCGTCTATGGGATCACCAGCATCTAAATACAGTGGGCAGTTGGGAAATCCGATGGAAGAACAACGGTGGGACAGATTCCGGGCAATATCTAAATCAGGTCTGTTGGAGGCAGCTTGGTCTGGTTGGCTAAACCATGAGCCAGCCAGGTGGAGTTCACTACTGCTGTCCGGGGTGGTCAGACACACTTGCTAAATAACCTGTGCTCACCTTTGGGTAGCTTGGCACAGAGCTGTCAGGCTTATCTCAGAGGCAATGTGTAAAGCAACAGCACATCACATTCCCACAACACCCTGGCTGAACCGCCCCAAAAAGAGACTTCAGACAGGTTCTTTGTATAGAAAACTTGTATTCAACACAAGCACATGATCAACACAGTTCGATTACAATGTGATCTCAGCCTAGAGGTCAATGAGCACACAATGCATAATAATAGACAATGTAAACATGGGTGTGAGCCTCAATGAAGAAAGCAACCCATGACAATAGGCCCCACTGCGTTGAACATCAATTACTGTATATACATTGGAGAAAATGCTCATTCCTTCCCCACATCCAAAGAAGATGCCTGCCCGATGTCAGAACTAGGCCCAACCTCACATTCCCCCACAACCAGTGTAACACGTGTAATTCAGAGTATGACCCTGGGCTGGCAGTAGGTGCAAAAATGTATATCACAGTACCCACACTCTTCCACTGAGACCCACAGCCTCAGCTGTGCTAATAAAATACTTTGTAACCTTAGGACCTCCCTCGCAATACATTAATACCTAGCAACACCACAGTACTGATCCAGCATTCACTTGTTCTCACTCAGACTCACTCCCTCACATCAACCTCCTGCCTAGGCATGGGCCCACGTATCAGTTGGCACAGGTATCAGGTGTGCACGCACACACTCTCATATGCACTTGCTTTCGGAACCCTAATTTGGTGCCCTGATAACTAGCCAGTGGATCCCCATCTGCTTTAAAAAACCATGGGTTCCAATCCGCCTTATACTTGCCACCCAGCTCGTCAACTTCACTAAGGTGAGGGACAGGAAAATGTTCAGACTCCAAATTTGAGGCTCACTCAGAGGTCTAAAAAACATGGGGGGTCACCAGGACCAGCTGACAGACTTGGAGGTGCCCAGACTTGCCAGACAGTCCAATGTCAAAAATGTTAACCAAGTTCAGCACCTCTGGAATGGAGAGGTGCTGTTAGGGCGTGTTGTCTCGATCCACCTGAGATAGCTCAGATTGTACACAACAAGTTACCAGTCCCATGCCAATCCGAGGTAGAAAGTGCTCAGTGCTGTGCCCCCGCAAAAAGATGTCACTAGTCAGGGACACAATGACTTGGGGTTCCCTGATATCACAATGTTGCTCCAACCAACTCCTGGTTCTTGTACCTCTCTGGATTGAGATACTCTGTCCAGTACGCTATGTGACATTAACCGTACTGGACCCTCACTCCGGACGAACACACTAGATGCAAGTTCTGTCATGCGGTACTAGGCCAAGTACAGCACTCCTCTAGTTGTACCCACACCTCTGAGGGTTCCAACCTATGAATGGGCACAGCACACAATGATCATTCAGCCAAGGGTCACACGAGAGAAATGCTTCCCACTCGACCTCTGCAAAGCTCTGCAAAGCATCAGAAGGGTCCCGCAATAGTGATCCTGTAACATAACAAGCCGTCTCGGGGTGCAGTGCACTTTGAAGGGCCACACTCCAGCCATTTGCACAGTACTGTGCTATCCCACACCTGATGCGTCTAGTCTTTCAGACTTTTTTCTTAGGCCACACACACACTTCTCTTGCTAGGTTTAATCCAGCACAATTTATGCACAACAGAGGGCACTGCTTTCAAGATATTACCAATTATAATGTAATCTGCCCTCCGGAGGTCTTTGATGTCCCTGCGACCTCTGCAAAGAACAGGGGACAAGCCACCCTGCCCTTGGAGAGTAACTTTCCGGATGCCATGCAGCAGGTCAGTCTCTAATCTGGAAGGGTGTGAGGATCTCCTCCTCAGACTGTTCTCCTTCTGTGCACCCTATTCCTCTGACAGTGCACTGACACAGTCCAGCTGCAATAGAACAATGTATCCGTAGGTGGTACTCTAAGTTGCAGATGTTGAGTACCCCTTTTTATACTAGGTAAATGCTTTGAAGTCATGGGTGGTTCAAAAGGTATTCCTTTGAACTACAAATGTTTCCCCTAAATTTCTTCCATCTGCCCTGGGGTCCTGAAGTGCAGATCCGTATCTTTAAGGGTGCCAGTCAGTGGCTCCAGGAGGCCAAGTGTCACAACCTCTCCCCCAGTCTATCTGGCCAGGCCCAAAATGGCAGGGATCTGTAATTCTGGATGCCCGAGTTTTATATCATCTGGGGAATGTGCAGATGTGCTCTTCCCCCAGGACTGATGGAATGAAACCTCATTTATGGGGCTTGAATCCAAGGATCTTGGCAAGGAATGTACTCCTCTGAACTTGAATAGGTATTCAATCCAAAGTCCGAGCAAAAAGTCCTTCTCTTTTCACAGTATTGAGGACTAATTAATAAGCATAATGCTTCACATGGTGGTAAAAAGGAGTAACCGTCGAATTTTTTGTCTCAAGAGGCCACCAGGTCTGCCAGACCATCATCAGGACTCAGTGTTGATTTAAATAATCAACAAAACATTGATAAAGTCAGCCAAAAAACAATGTAAATAATTCAAAAAGGCTGCCTCCATGCCGCTCCAAACAGGTAGAGCTAACCTAGTGATTGTCATTGCCGTATTTGCCGACAACGAGTCATTGTTGCTGGTCGGAGTTGATGGATGCAGCAGTACAATGTTATCGGCATATGAGCTTTGTATTGGCAGTCGACACAGATGGTTGCCTTTGGAGCTGATGCAAAGAACTGGTTGTCGCTGGAGATTCACCTTGGCATGCGTGGCAGATGGCATTGGGCGATGCAAGTGGTCTGTTTGGGGTTGAGAAGAGCCCAAAAAACTCTGAATCTTCATCTGGAAATCAGGATTTGTGGCTTGAGGCAGGAGGAGTATACTCTGATGCTGAACAAGGGTTCAAGACCAGGTGGTTAACTCTGGGGATCAAAACTCACAATAACAGAAACAAGCAGCAGGACCCAGGTAGGTCCAATTGGTATTTATCAGCTGGGCAGTTGTTGGAGAGGCCTCTGGAAGATTTTTGTGTCCTTGTAGCTCAACGGGAGTCCAGTCAACTGATCGTAGTGTCACATCTGGATAGCCTGGGATTAAAGCAAGCACGTCTAGTCTTCCTTCTTCAGACAGCAAGTTAGTCCATCTTCTCAATTTTATACACGTCCAGAAGTGTTCCCACAAGAGCTACTGAGGGTGTCATTTTTATCCTGAGTGCCAGCTTCTGGGTGAGGCACTACCCTTTGTCTATCCTTCCCCCTTTTCTGGGATTGGCATCACACTGTCTAGGGCAACAAAGGACCGGCAGACCTAGGTGTGAACTGCATTTGTCGGTGGCAGAACAGGCAGCCCTGACAAGTCAGGAAGGAGGTGTGTAAACCCTGGGGCTATCCTTTTAACCTCATGAAAGTTGAGTACAACCCCCCACCCCCAGGACATCCTGACCAGTAGAGAAACTAACTGCCCCACTGCTGAGGCCTTTTTGTCCCCATGTCTTGAAGGAATACATATAACACCACAGGTGAGCCATTCACAGTCATGTAACCCTGGACACTGGCAGAAAGGCACATTTAGTTTAAGCAGAAAAATGCTGATTTTCTAATTGTGATATTTTCAGAATAGTAGCTTGAAATCTGACTTTACCATTAAAGTGGATTTTACATACCAATTTGAGTAAGAAGCATTCCTCTATCTGTTCCTAAAGTGGAAATGTCACTTCCTACTTGTAATAAGGCAACCCATTATTAGTCTATTGGAAAGATAGCCTTACAATAGTCAAAATGGCTTTATGAGTTTTTCACTACCAGGACACGTAACACTTAAATACAATTTCCCTACGTTTTAAATACTATGCACAATGTTCTCCCTAGGACTGGTTAGGATCTACGTTAGGGGTGACCTTATAAGTATAAAAAACAAAAGTTTAGACCTGACAAGAAGGTTTAGTTTGCCAGGCTGAAAAGACAGTTTTTACGGGGCTACTTTAGTGGGTGTCACAATGAGTGCTGCTGTTCATTAAATGCGTTTAATTTACAAGCCGTGGGTATATGTACGTGATTACAGGCCCTGGGTACATGGGTATACATAGCACCATTTACTAGGGACTGGAGAAGATTAAGTATATAATCCATACCAATCAAGTGCAAGACAATTTTACTGTGTTATCAATGGAGTGCATAAGCATTTTAACACTGATTAGCAGGCAAGAAAAGTGCAGAGTCCCAAAAGCTAATAAAAATGGGTTCAGCAAAAGAAGGAAAAAATCTGGAGTGACCCTTCAGAGAGAGTAAGGTCCAACCTGGGTATTATCTCTAAACATATTCTGTATGCACTCCACACATAGCATTTCCTACAGTAAGGCTATGCAAGTACTGGGCACAGGGCATGTCTTCTGCCTGTGTTCTGGAGGTATTGTATATAGGATCTTGGTCTCTGAAGATACCCTCTTGTGGCAAGAGATGCATGCTCTCTTATATTCTAACCTAGATGGGCCTTACTTGTGACTTTGCAAAGAACAAAACAAGCACAAGCATATGTTGTGCCGTACAAGCTACTGGGGATGTGGGAAGTTCTATTATAGAATCTATTCTGTGTTTTATTCCTGGAACTCTCCTTGTGACAGCTCATTTCCCCCGAACTGTCCATTGCACCCACTGAGGGATTTTTAAACATGTCTCTTCCTCATCCCTCACAGCAGTCAACAGATATATCTATGTGGGCTGATGAGAGCAGGATAGAAAGCAGAAGCTCGTATATGGAATAAACAGTAATCAGTGGGTTGAATTCACACATTTTCTCTATCTGGTGGTCACTACAGCCATTCAAATACACTTGTAAAGAGATTGAACCATCTGTACCCGCATGGGGACTTCTAAACTTCAGTTCGGAAGGAAGGCCTGTGCAGTGAGCGCTCATGTTGAAGTTCACCCAGTAGAGGCACAAATCACTTTTACTTTAAATGAAGCACATCATAGAAAACCTAGCAATTTATGACAGATGGTGGCTAGCTTTCATTAGATTGTGCATATTGAACGCGCAATAAAGGGGTGGAATAAAAATGGTCAATGAAAAAGAAAAAAGATAATGCAGGAATTAAACAAAAATTGGATAGGGAGTTGGAAAAAAAGGTGACAGTATTAAAAAGGTAAACAAGGCAAAATTAAAAGTAGTATAATAGGCAGAGGCAAAGTTAGGGAAATAATAATAATATTAAATATTAGGACATACATGGATGAGCAAAGCCCTCAAGATTGGTGCTGGTGGATGGCGCCTCCCCAGCTCATGTGGACCCGCCTCTGTGGTGCCCCCCTTCTTGCCCTTGAGTGCTGATGTAAGACATAAAGAAGATAAACAAAATAGATTAGTGGTACAGTTAGTAATCTCCACAAAATTGTTATATAACATGCAAATGCAGTAACATACTTAAATCAGAATGCCTATGGTACTAGTATGATTGACTGTCATTGAGTTGGCTATACTTCTAAAATCCCTATTGCAAATTTCCCTAATAAAATCTACATTTGGAACTAATGCATTGCAATGAATGATCTTTGGTTCCATTCTCATTTCTCAACCCCATTGATGGACCAACTCAGTCTCCTTTTTTGCAATGCATAGGTACATACTAGTAATACCCATCACTGTGAAATTGTTTGGGACTGTACGAGCTACATAAAGAAAATCACAGAGAATGCTAACTCACTGATATCACTAATTCACTATGTTGACAGGAGGACAGAGGAGTCTGCATTACAACGGCTACCTAATCAGCCAAAGCGAGAGCCTACAAGTACGATGATGTAGCACTGAGCACCTACCTAGCTCTAATTGGATCGAATAATGAATAATATTCTTAATGTAAACTTTTCCTCTGCACTGGACTTGCCATTGGACCTGCCACTTGAACCCAAGTCAACGTAGAGGCTGGGTGAGATTCTTCTGAGCTGTATTTGCTGGTGTTCTTGTTGCTTTTTTTGGCTGCTGTGAGACAAGACTGCCCTCTCTGGAAGTTGAAGGCAGCACCCCAGAACTGTGGAGTGGGACTCTAAGTTCCTGCCTTTCTTCTTCCAGTTCCCCAGCTTGCTCAGCAATCTACCTCTTATAATTTGAAACATCCCCTCCAGAAAAAGAAATGAAAGGGGTAATAATTTTTTGTAGCGTTGATCAAGTAAGGTGGCGCAGATGTACTCTTTGGATGAGATAATGTCATTTTGCAGCCTTGCTTTACAAGTCAAGCGATAGCTAAAGTTCTCAACCAAGGCATGCGATTCTGGTTTCTCGTTCACACCTAAGAGTGCGAACCTTTCAGACACCTTCTTTAGCTGATCCTGTAGCAGATGCAACAATGGGATAGCTTTGCCCATTGTACTGCCCTCCTTGCTTACTTCCCATTTGAAAACCTCAAAAGGGAGCAGCATCTGTGTCAGGCATTTAACTAGGCTCCATTTGTCCACATCCTTAGTCATAGCTTTCCCAAATGCATCCCTGCCTCTTAGGATAACATAGTCATTGATCTGTCTGTACTGCTCAGCCAGATATTGCAACATATAATAGGTTGATTTCCAGTGTATTGGCACCTCCTGTATCAGGGCTTTAACTAGTACTCTCTAACCACGCTGAATAATCTGTAACTATTTCCAGGCTTTAAAAGAATGGCTGAAACAAGTGAAGATTCATCTGCAGGTGGTCAGTATGTTGCTGACCTTGTCTTATTTTTTTAGAAAGTGTGGTACAACTAGTTTTATGCAGTGCACCAAATAGAGGACCCTGAAATAGCCACCATTTGCCATGGACCTGACTATGTTACTGCTATTGTCAGTGGCAGCAAATCCAATTTAGACACCTCTGGGTCACAGCCATTCAGACACCTTGCTGTTGAATTTGGCAAAGCTGTTTGCAGCTGTGTATGATTTATCCATGGCAAACATGGCTAAACTTGCATGCTGCTCAACGGTCTTAAAAAATTCTTCAGTGACAAGACCTGGAGATCGCTTTTGCTTTACCCTTACATAAAACAATCAAGTGTGCAGTGTTGCACATGCAATTTGTAGCCTGACAACTGGTCCACATGTCTGTCATCAGGTGGACAGTGTGGACAACACTTTGCTGCAAAGCTTGTCCAAGCAATTGCAGCATATCCTAATGCAGTGCTGGAACAGCAACTCTTGCAAAACAGGTCTAATTTAAAACCTTCAGTTTTGGGCAGATGGCTGCCACAAACTCTAAGAATCCCACTCCATCCACAAAAAAAGAGGGACGAGGTCCAGAGGTAACATTCTTGCCAGCTTCCCATTGTACAAGCGTTCCATAGGGTGGTTGCAGCCGTAGGGCCCCTCCTGCCTAAACATGCCCCGGATTGCAGCCTGGATTTTCTTCTTTTCTGGGGCCAACGACACAGGTGACTTTTGAGATGTAAGTGATGGTAGATTCAATGTGCATTGTGGTGACGTCACTGTATGCTGTTGTGTCTCCATCTGACTCTGAGTCTTCCAGTGCCATTGTGAGATTGCTGAGGAGGGTGATTCTGGAGCACTGCTGGGGACAGGGCTGCTTTGCATAAGGATGTCACTCTCTTCTTCCTCACATTCCACCATGATTTGACTCATTGTAGCTGATGTTTCCAGGCTCTCCTCAGCTTCAACACTGTGACAAAGTTCAGCCACTTTTTTAAGGTACTCCTCCCACCAGATGGCATGATGTTTTTTCATAATGGTCCTCTGGCCTCCAGTACCATAATGTAAACCAGGCTTACCTCGATGAACACTATCATGGCAAATGAAGCATATCACAATGTTCTCCTCCTGTTTGCTAATCTTAAAAAAGCCCCAAACTGGGGAGGAGTACTTTCTTTGTGGGCCACTGCCAATGCCTGAAAATGAACTGGAAGAAGGTGAGTGTGCCAATTGCGGTGCATTCTTCTACTGAGGTACGGGTTGGTGCAGGTCTCTGCTGTGGCCTTACAAATATGGGAGCTGGCGGTGCTGCCTGTGCCACATTCCTCAGAGCAGGTTGGATACTAATGTCTGACTCCTATATGCCAGCTTCCACAATGACTGACTTGTTGCCATCATCCTCCTCATCTTCATCCCCTTCCATGATTCTAAGGCTTTCTGGGACTTTTTATTTGCCTCTCCTGGCATCTCCCTGACTCTGCTAGAGTCCACTCTTTGTCCCTATCATCGTCATCAGAAGTGGTGCTTGGAAAAGATGGACTAGTACCCTTCCTTTTTCTTGCTGCATATCTGGGAGCCATTGGTTCTAAAAGAGGAGGTTCTTGCTCAGCAGAAAGATCAACCTCCTGCTTTGCTCCAAATTCAGGAAGATCTACTGTTGCTGGCTGCGACTGCTGTCCCCTTTCCTGTTTCCCAAAACGATTGGGTACTACTTTGCCAAAGGGACAAATCCAATTCAACGTCACTGCTCGTCTGCGTCACCATGATTGCAGTGGCTGCCTTACTGACAAACATGGTCTTGGACTTAGGTTGGGGTGGTGCTGTTGATGCAGGAGTGCTGCTCCAAGGCTCCTTCCCTGGAGGCCAGTGTGGCAGGCACACGCCTCCAGAAAAAGGTTGCGGTTGGCACGCCACAGGTGGAAAGCTGCTTGCTCTCACTGACCACTTTCATTGGAGCAACTTTCTTTGGGGCCATATTAAGATCTAAGTTGGCAGTAACATTAAGATGCACAAGTGGAAGAGTTTTGAGGACCAAAGTAACTGTAAGGCCTTCTCTTTTGCAGTACTGTAGGTAATGTGAGGTCTTTTCTCTTGTGTACCTAAAAGCAGCCAAAAAAGAAAAACATGTAGTCAATGAAATGTGGCATTGTTGCAGGTTGAAATAGTACAGATGAATGAAATCTTAGTGTGGTTGTTTACTTATTTAATACGTATCAAATTAATCAAAATAGTAAAGTCAAACCACACCATAAAAGTTAGTTACAAATCAGGCAGCACAGCATGCAGATATAGCTCTTTGCTTTATCTACATCTGTTTTAATAGAGAAACATGGGGTAGTCAGAGAGAGGTGCAAGGTGGTCCAGGGGAAATGGAATAATCATTGAAAAAATGAAATATGCTGCTGATCTGTCTGCAGTGATCAACAGCCAGGGTGTCCAGGAGGAAATTGAATTATTATACACCTAAAGAAATCGAATGCTATAGTGCGGCTATGAACCGTTGGAGGATGGATGGATCAAGGAAAAATGCAGAAAAAAAGTCAAATTAAAATTGAAATAAAAACATTAAAATTAAAAATTTATATGGATAATAAAATAAAAAAGGAAACAAAAAAATTGAATTTAAAATAGTGAAATAAAAAATTAAAATAGAAAAAAAGAAAAAATCAAAATCAAAATATGAACTTAAAATGATCAATGTTCGTATATAAGCCTACGGCAAAGACATACTGGGGGTCATTCTGACCTCGGCGGTCAAAGACCGCCGGGGTCGGCGGTAGCACCGCCAACAGGCTGGCGGTGCTCCGCCGGGCATTCTGACCGCGGCGGTACAGCCGCGGCCAGAAGCGGAAAGTCGGCAGTGTACCGCCGACTTTCCGCTGCCCATGGGAATCCACCATGGCGGCGCAGCTTGCTGCGCCGCCATGGGGATTCCGACCCCCTCACCGCCATCCTGTTCCTGGCGGTTCCGCCCGCCAGGAACAGGATGGTGGTGAGGGGTGTCGTGGGGCCCCTGGGGGCCCCTGCAGTGCCCATGCCAATGGCATGGGCACTGCAGGGGCCCCCGTAAGAGGGCCCCACTTTGAATTTCAGTGTCTGCTGAGCAGACACTGAAATTCGCGACGGGTGCTACTGCACCCGTCGCACATCCTCCACTCCGCCGGCTCCATTCGGAGCCAGCATCCTCATGGAGGGGTGTTTCCCACTGGGCTGGCGGGCGGCCTTTTGGCGGTCGCCCGCCAGCCCAGTGGGAAACCCAGAATACCCGCGGCGGTCTTTTGACCGTGCAGCGGTATTCTGGCGGTTCCCTCCAGGCGGGCGGCTCCCGCCGCCCGCCGGGGTAAGAATGACCCCCACTGTCTGGATGCAAAAAATGGCTGCCAACCACATGGCAACTAGGCCTGGGCGGAGTTCAGGGAGTTCCACTCTGCGTAATTCCGCAGAGTTGATTAAAAACTCTGTGAATTACTCGGATTTCCGTGACCCACAAAGTCCTGAATGTGCCCAATCTCGGAAGCACTAAGCAAACCTGCTTAGTGCTTCCAAGATCGAGTGCATTCAGGAGAGGGCAGTAGGCAGTGAAATCTGAATTTTCAGGCCTCTTGTGCACCAGCCTGTCCTGTGTGCAGTGCAAATGGGGCAGGCTCATGCACAAGAGGCCTGAAACAGCAGCTTTCTTTTGCTGCCTACGACCCTGGCCTGAATCCAGGCAAGGGCTGTAGGCAGCAAGAGCTGCCCGACCTCTTGTGCACCGGCCTGCCCCGTGTGCACCCCACACAGAAGGCCGCTACACAAAAGGCGTGAAACAGCAGCTTTAGCTGCCTATGGTCCAGGCCTGAATTCAAGCCAGGGCCATGGGCAGCAAAAGAAAGCTGCTGTTTCAGTCCTTATTTATGCACCAGAAAAGAGACAAAGACTTACCTGGATCCTCCAGGGGGTGCTCTCCTCATTGTCCTCTGCAGCAGCCTGGCTCGTTGCCTCCCTCTGTCCCCTGCTCCCGGGCTGTTGGCAGAGGGGGACCTGGCCCTGGATCCATTGCCGGTGCACAATGTAGCTCAGTTATGGGCTACACAGTGCAAGCGCTGACTGTCTGCAGTGTCCACCGGGTAAGCTCCGATCCGCTGGCCGGGCTAGCTGAGTTCTTGGATGAACTCCATGCTCCAAGAGGAGTGTGGACTGCCAAAACCTCCGTTATCTCTGCCAGTGGAGCAGAGCTCCCTGCCCACCCCTGAAAACAACAACAAGGAGCAAGGAGGCATGGCAAGCAAAGAATGCATGCAAGCCTATGACAAAGGGGCACTGGCTAAATGGACAAAGTGGCCGACAGCCACATGGTCAAACAGCAACAAGGAGCAAAGAGGCATGGGGAACAAAGAAAGAACACATGCGCGCCTATGGCAAAGAAGCTCTGCCTGCATGCACAAAATGGCTACCAGCCACATAGTCAAACAACAACAAAAAGGAGGAAGGAGGCATGGGGAACAAAGAAAGAACACATGCAAGACTGTGGCAAAGGAACACTGGCTGCATACACAAAACGTCTGCCAGCCACATGGTCAAACAACAACAACAAGGAGCAAGAAGAACAAAGAAGAATACATGCAAGCCTATGGCAAAGACACACTGGCTGGATGTAGAAAATGGCCACCAACCCCATGGTGAAACAACAACTGCAAACAGGAAGGCATGGAGAACAAAGAACACATGCACCCTATGGATACAGACTACAAAATATGGCACTGGGCATGGAGAACAAAGACAAATGGTTGATGATGACAAACACGCACACACACACACTGGTCATAAGGTGGCATTGTGGTAACACTGACAAAAACACTAACATTATTTCAGCAATGCAAAACCTGAAGATTATCTGAGCTATAACAATTTCACAAAAGTACACACATCCTCCTATCACCTCAAATATTACCACATGACATATGCACTTTTTGCAACAACAAAAATGAAATGCAAAATATAGCCAACATTTGTAATTTACTGTAATGCCACCTGTGCCCTAAATGAAGTTTTAATAACATAGACCACTTAAATATTTATTTAATGCACTAATTACTACTAGTACTGGGTCTACTGGCTAGATGGACCATTGGAAATCTAGGCCACATAGAAAAATAATATTCCAAATGTTTAAAACATGTAGAAAAGGACAGGAACTGAACTCTGTACCAATTTTCCTTTGCAAAAGATGGAAAATCAATTAAATGCATAATAATTAGGCCCACCCACCACTATACATTTTTAAAATCAAATTAAAGTACAAAGAAATATTGGAGCATGCCCAAGTAAACAAACAACACCCTTATTCAATAGTTTTAGAACTTACTTGTGTAATTTCACAAAAGAAAGTTCTTAAATACAAAGGATTAACCAGGAGACAAAGAGAGTGAACCTTCCACCTTGAAATCCAAGTGAAAATTGACAAAGAGATAGGCAAAGTACTGGGAGGAACCTGCTGGACAGGAATAAGAAGTTGGCGTCTCTGGGGCACTTCCACCTTGTTTGAGAGAAAAAAAGGCTTCTCACTCTAAAAAACAACGTGAAGGGTCCATTGGGGAAGTAAAATCCACTCAACAACCATTTTTGATTAGATTTATGTGTATCTGGCATAGAAAATCAGGTGCATTTGTGCTCACAAATGGGACTGTTTTGGCTGCCTTTCCGGGTGGAAGCAGTATGAGTAAACGCAAAGTCTCACGCGCAGAGACAGAAACAGTGCGGTTGAATGCAAAGTCTCATGCGCGCTTGCAAGCAGCCCGGGAGTATCATGGCACTTGCGAGAGAGCAGCAAAACCCATCCTAACGCATGCAGATGAACTCCACTCCATGCTGGATTATGGAATTTGGGAACTGAGCACTACTCCGCACGAAGTGCCTGAATCCTGTAAACTCCACCGGTGGAGCAGATTTCTATGCCTGGGTCTACAGTTTCAAGATGCGAGGTAGAGCAGCGATGCAGGTCTACTTGTGCTGGTTCTTACCTACGCAGGAGAGGGGATGCATCAATTTTCTCCATGCAACTGCAGCAATGCAGCGATTCAGCTCCCGCAGTTCCTCTGAAGCAAGCACCTTAGGTCAACTTCCAAGGGGCCAGGACTGGGGTGGCACTACTTGGCAGAACAGGCTTACAGGTGGCAGAGTCCAGGTGCAGGAGCAGGATGGTTGGAAGTCTAAGACTTCAGATCATGAGGCCAGTCTGAGACTTCAGATCAGGAGGCCAGCCACCGAGCTCTTGGAGTCAATTTGGGTTTTGGGTTGGAGAGATGCAGATCCAGTTCTTCTCACTCCCAGGCAAGAGGGCAGAAGGCACAGGTCAGTGCAGCAAAGCAGGGATCCAGGAAAACAGCAGTTCAGCAGAGTAGCAGGCCCTCAGCAGCACAGCAGTCCTTCTTTCTGGCAGAGTCCCGAGAGGTTCGGAAGTGTGTTGAAGTAGTTGTGTCTAAAGTCCAGTATTTATATTTTGGTGCCTGATTGTGGTAGAGGGTAGAAGCTGCTGGATAATCTCTTTAAAGCACAAGGAATCACCTTCCTTCCCTGCCCTGGCTCCAAGCTGGCTGGAGTGACAAAACAGGGTTGTTAGGATTTTTGCGTGTGGACAGGACACAGCCTATTCAGGTGTGAGTGTGGCTGTGCACAGTTCCTCCATCCCATTCTGTCCAGGATAACCCATTAAGTCATACCGAAGTTCCCACTGTGTGTGGCTGTCTAAGAGGAATGCACAAGTCCAACTGCCAACTACACCCAGTCATGTGACCAGAGAAAGGCTGCAGGCATCAAATGGCTAAGGCAAGAAAATGGCAACTTTCTAAGCTTGCATTTTCAGAATTACAATTTAAAATCTGACTTCACCATGAGTTAGGATTTTAATTTGTGGTTCCAGAGACGCAAACATGAAAGGGACATTCCACTTATAAGATGTAATAAGGCAACTCTAATGTTATCCTATGGGACAGACAGGCCTGGCAGTAGTGAAAAATGAATTTAAGAACTTTAAACTACCAGCACATGTAATACTAAAAAGTACATATCCTATTCTTTGAATACATAGCACCCTGCCCTCTGGGCTGTCCAGGGCCTAGACTAGAGACAAATTGTATATATTAAAGAGGAAGGTTTGGGCCTGGCAAAGGGTTTATTTTGCCAGGTCGACATTGCAGTGTAAACTGCACACAGAGGCTCTGCAGTGGCAGGATTGAAACGTCTTGAAGGTCTTCATTAGTGGGTGGCACAGTCAGTGCTGCAGGCCCACAAGTAACATTTCATTTGCAGGCCCTGGCTACATGTAGTGCACTTTACTGGGGACATAAAGGTAAACTACCTATGCCATGCACTGATTAGCAGTGTAAAGTGATCAGATTCCTAAGGCCAACCAAAATAGGTCCATCAAAATTGGAGGACACAAGGGCATGGTTGAATTAACTACAAGGATCCAAAGTGCAACTTTGCAATTTTGCTATTTACAGACAGCAGTGGCTGGACACAGCTGTATTGTTTTCAAAGAACAGCAGACAATTTCAATCTGTATTTCCATAATGTGGATCCATTGCAGCCCACATTCAATGCACCTACACCAATTGCTCCTTTCTCATTCAAACTCTTCTGTTGATTCTACTAATACAAATTCCAACCTGGGTGAAGCAGTTGACCTCTAGAACTGGAATTAAACACCCTATCTAGTCATCATGGCTTTTGAACCCAAGCAACATTAGCAGGACCAACATCTTACCAGATACACAGCAAGAACCGAAATCATTGTGTTAAAAATAAAACACAACACACTAACTTGCATCCAATGCAACATAGCAAGTGGCATGCAAAATAATTAAGAGACAACTATCATTTCAACTGACCAGAATTCTCCTTAGAAATGGGCCACTTAGAGCCTAATGCTAAAATACATACAAAATAAGGAGAATCTATGTAGGTTTTCTCTCAATACAAGTTTATGGAACCACATGATGGAAACTTGCTACTTTCTGCAAAAACAAGACCTCCTTGAGAAGAAGATAGAATCAATGGATGCAATACTGAGCTCACTGTTCTCCCAAAAACCTGTTTTCAGTTGCCATTACTGGAAATTAGATTAAGCTTTGCAGAAATGAGAAAATACACCATCCTCAAAAAAATACTTCATGGCTTACTAGAACCAAGAAACTTAGCAAGCTTATTTGAGGCTAAAGAAAACGTCAAATCAATAAAAAAAAAGGACATCTGTATTTGATTATAAAATATACCACTAGACACTGCACTATGCAACTGTATCTAAGTAAAAGAAGAACACTGTGGACAGGGGTGTGAAATTCCTATAACCTGATGCCCAGGACATATTGTCTGGGGTCAAGGACAACAAGCTTTATTGTTTAATTTGTCCTTGGGACAAGTAGGCCCAACCCCTGCAACACAAACCCTTTGGCTGTCAGTATACAGTAACATATTATGGATCAGGAAAGGGCTTTGTCTGCAGTTAAGATCATATTTGTGTTCATATGTGAATGCTGTTCTAACTTGTATTTGTGGTTCGTTAATGCAAAGCCTTTATTATGAGTCTGAGCTCTCTAAGGAAATGTTGTAAGCTCAGACTGCTTTACTGACTGTGGTTCCAGTATGAAAATGTGTACACATGTTTGCAAAGTTTAACAATATGAGGCTATATGTAATGCTACCAGAATGCTCTCTGATTAGAAGCAAATATGTGGAGAAGCTGAAAGCAAGAATGATGATTCTTTGCTTTCAAAATAAAATGTTTTAAAAAATGCAACTAGGATTTTTTTTTTGCTAAATTACTGTGAAATTTTAGGTATAATTTCTTCAAAGCATCTGTTAGTATAATGTGTCAAATAAAATCATAATGGAAAACCAATATAACTAGTTTCAACAAGATCATGGTAAACATGAAAATAAACAAGCATTGGCAAAGTGAATAGGTCTAACATTGGTGGCCAGACTTTGGCTTTGTTAATGTGTTTCCTGTTTTGACATGGGTTTTGTAAAACGTTATTGTTGTGGGAGCTGCTAGACCCTCTCAATTATCAGAAGCATTGACAAAAACAAAAAATATTTTTGGGGCTCAAAAAGCACACATTGTCACAGTAGTTCCTGGCACCGAACGATACTTTGTGTGCTGATAAGCTCTTTGTGAATGAGAAGAATACTTTCTCAGTGAAGCTAGCCAAAGTTTTAATAATTACAAAAGATCGTGGTAAACAGCAGACCAAATAAGATACCCAATTCTTAAAGAAAGTCACAAAATTGTACCCATGGTATAGGTCCTTGCACTAGAGTAGATTTACAGCTTTCATGAATTCACAAGAATATATGGCATTAGGTCAGGAAATTGTGCTGCTAGAAAAAATTTGTGAACTCCATTTTAGCACCAACAAGTATGCATGTGCAGATTTTCTAATGTGAAAATGTGCAGAGCTTTTCCAAGTTCACTTTCCCTCCAGACGGTTTTTTTCACCCCTGGAAAAAGTTTTACTTCTGCCCTTGTCAAGGGGGAAATTTACAACCTTTCTCAGTATGAGAAAAGATTAGAGAAGAACTAGTGAAAACCCATAGTACATACAAGTTAATAGGTTTGCAAAGACTCAAAAGGGCACTCCAACCCTGGAACTGCTGCTTACTGCTAACTTTGGTCCCTGTATGCAGATCTGCAGAAAGCTGGCAAAATAAGGAAATAGCTAGTATTGAAACCTTACTTTAGTATGCACCCTGGCATAATCAGAAAGGCTATTATCAGAGCTCTTATATGTTGACATTACTGCCATAATTTGTCACTGCACTGCATGGCACCAAAGGGATAAATTGATTTTGTTATAGGACAGGTAGAGTTTTGAAGCAACCTGTCCCATGGACAAGTGGATATTTCATTACATTCCACACCCCTGACAGTACATACAAATGTGCAATTAAATTTTCATAACTGTTTTTTTCAGGGAGAAAAATTCTCTAAAACTGCTCAATAGAAAGGAGCCTAATCACTTGTTTTTTTTATATTTTCATTGTCACTTTCTTCTTCATCCTCAGAAACAGCAAGTGTAAAAGTTTTATTAGTATTTTTTTCAAGATCACTGGATGATGCACATTACTAATTTTACCAATAAAGGGAATATACCAAGCTATGCCTGACTGATGGGCCCTAACAAGAGCACAGCTAGTCTTGGTTTGCTTGTATTCCGGGTACGGGAGGACCAGGGCTGGCAGTTTGGGCTGGACTGTTCGCATCAGAGCAATGTTTGCATATGGCTGAGTCCAAACTGAGGTGACATGGTGTGCAAAAATGATGGATTGGGATGCAACTCAAGCGATTACCGGTGTCTGAGATAAATTCAAGCCTTCAATCCATCATTATTTTGTATACTACAGTGTGTTGCCCTAAGAGGGATGGATTTGCTCAGACCTGGGTCACATGCACACTGTGCCACTAGAATCAAGTTATACCTAGATGATAATAAGGGCGAAACCAGTCCTGGATTGCTTTTGTTCCAGTTCAAGAAGGACCTGGCCTGGCAGTTTGAGCTGGACTGCTCCCATTAGAGCAGGGTCAAGACTGATTTGCATATGGCTGAGTCCAAACTGAAGTAGCTTGCCGTGCAAAATCAAACAAGTATTGGGATGTAGACCCTAGTGATTAGCAGTGGCTGAGAATGATTTAAGCATTCAATCCATCAGGTTTTGGAAACTACGGTGTGTCACTCTAAATGGGATGGGTATGGCCAGACGTGGGTCCCATTGACACTGTGCCACTGGAATCACGCTATACATGACTGATGAACTCTAATAAGGACAAAACTGGTCCAGGGTTGCCCGTGTTCTGGTTCAGGAACGACCGAGGCTGGCAGTTTGGGCTGAACCGTTCTCACTGGAGCAGGGTCATGAATTATTTAGATATGACTAGGTTCAAACTGAGGTGCCAGTGTGCAGAATAACGTTGGATTGGTACTTGATCTGATTGTTAACCAGTGGCTGAGAAGAATGCAAGCAATCCATCCATCATTTTTTGTATACCACAATCACATTTTCAGGCACAACAGTGAAAGCTTTAAGCAAATCTCTCCAAGAAATAATTAACATAATTCTCCTCTCCAGGACTCACATTATCTGCTAACTTATCACCTGCAACATTTACTTGTCCGGGGAGCTGTTATGGAATACTCTGGGATAGATCTTTGTGTGAGCCAGAATTGTGTTCTTTCTTGATGGCTACCAATTCCAAATCTGGCCCATTTAAAGAAGTGCCTCTTCAAACAACGTGTATCTCTAGCCACCTATGTGGGGAGTTTAAAATATATTGTATTTTGTGCACGTCAATAGGCATGTACTCACTAAAAGTTCTAGTGTCCGTGTGTCAAAGTGATAATGCTTTGCCTGGAAATGTGTGAATCACGACTACTCTATGTTGCGTAATGCTAATACATTTTTGTTTTAATTGAACACTTATGGGACTTTGCATTGTACACACACAGTTATGCCCACTTTATATGTATTAACAAGATGTTGGAGCATTGCAACTCCATACTTTGTCCTTAGGTCCTTACTGATGACTTTTCACAAAATTCTGCCATTCCTCCAGATAGTTGACTGGCACTACGTTTGTGCTTCTTTGAGCTGCCCTTGTGCAACCCCTGATAGTAGGTCAGGGACCGAGTTTCCCATCTATTTGTGACAATAACTTGCATATTTTTGCATTTCATATAGCGCTTAGTACCCCTTGGCCTTGAAGTAACGTAGTTAAATATTGCAGGGAACAAAGGAGGGGCTCCAAGTATTAAAAACAATGAAAAAAAGTCCTCTTGGTCAGACACAATATACACATTCGTACTAACTATATTTTCAACAACTGTTCAGGAAAAGGCAGGATTTTTATTCCTGTCTCCTAGGATATCAGGTTTTCGGTTTATCACATTTTCATATTGAATTACCCGACTTGTCTGCGGAAAAACGGTTGTTCGGCTCTCTTTGAGTTATTTCAATTCCCCTTTTCGATAACCTGAACAGAGAGGCAGACAAGAAGAGGCCGCGCTCATCTGCCTCGAACAAAGCGAGCAGATTGTGTTCGGCAAAAGGAAGGGAAGCACGCCTGGCTGTAAGTAAAATTTATAGACAGCGGAATAATTTCTCAAGTGGTACAAGCAGATGCAGCAAGAACCGAGGAAGGCCAGCCCGCGCCGAGGTCACGCGCTCTTTCAAAATGCAAATAGAGAAATCTGTCAGTGAACGAAAAGAGCGAAAAAAATAAAAATGCGCTCATTTCACACTGGCCTTCTAAAAACAAATTTGAGTATGCCAAGCGCCATAGGCGCCAGAGAGAGGTGCACCGTTCATGAAAGCAAGCATGACAGGCAGTAACTGGAATGAAAAATGTGCGGGGGTGGGGGTGCGGTGGCTACAGCGCGCTACACAGCGTGGTAGCAAAACAATATTTTTGTGCCTCAATATGAGTTTTATGTTATTATATCGAGAAAAATAAGACAACGGGGATACCCTTGAAACAAGTCAGAAGTATTGGTTTGCCAATGCTTCTTAGCAGTATTAAATGAGTAACAAAATTCATTTTGTTGTGAGTAATTAGAATTGAAGTTTGTTCAGCTCTGAAAATGAGATTGTGGATTAACATTGCTAAGACTTGGGAAAGAGGAATGAGTGGTCTTAGTCAGGGCAGTGCCTTAGTCACTCTTGAATTCCCCTAGATACCAATTTCCTCTCCAGTCTCCACCTCTGCTACATACTTCTGCCATTTTTCTCCCCACCTTTTCTGGTTTGCCTTTTCACCCCACCCTTCTGCAAGCTCTTCCTTTCATCTCTACTTCACCATTCCACTACACATTCCCACCCACTCACCTTTATGTAGTGTGCACGCTGCAGAATTGCCAAGGATAGCATATAGGCACTGTGAAAAACTCGCACTTGGAGGCAGCTCAGTTCACAGTATGCATTATATAAGAGTAACACTTGGCTATGATCATACCATTGGTCACCTTGTTGTGTTTGCATTTGCTGCCCTTAGTGCACCGAGTGTGCCCAGACGTGGGTCCCCGACTCACTGTGCTACTGGATTTAAGCTAGCCTGGCTGAAAAAGGGTTGATACCCCAAAACTGGTCCCAGGATGATTGTTTCCGGTCCACAGAAGGAACTTGCCTGGTAGTTCGGGCTGGACTGTTCCCATGAGGAGCTAGGTCAAGACTGATTTGCATACAGCTGAGACCAAACTGGGGTGGCTTAATGGGCAAAATAATTATGGATTGGGATGTGACCGGAGCAATTACCAGTGGCTGTCATTAATTCAAGGATTCCAGCCATAAACTTTTTGGTTTCCATTTGTCGCCTTAAGAGTGCCTGGTATGCCCAGATGTAGGTCCCAAGCTCACTGTGTCACTGGATTCAAGCTAGCATGGCTGATGAGGGGTGATACCTCATAACTGGTCCTAGGATGCTTGTTTAACTGTCCAGGGAGGACCTGGCCTGGCAGCTCAGGCAGAACTGTTCCCAATGGGAGCAGGGTCAAGACTGATTTGCATATGGTGGGGTCCGAATTGGGGTGGCAAAGTGGCCCAAAAAAACCAATGGATAACGATGTGGCCCCAGCAATTGTCAGTGACTGTGATTAATTGAAGCATTCCATCCATCACCTTGCTGTGTTTTCAATCTAAAAAAAACACAGACATAGCATAGTGCAGATATGGGGACAACACCTTTGCTTTGATTTTTCCCTTCCCACATTTTACAGCAGTCACTCCCTTCCAGCAAATAATCTGCTAAGTGAGTAATCAGTTCAAAGTGTTCAAAAGATTGCACTAATAATGCTAAAAATGGGCTGCCCTTGTTTCTTTGGAAAAACCTTAAAGGATATACACAAATGACCCCTTGTTAAATGTAGAATTTTGTATAGTTTCCAGAAATGTATAGTGTTTCTGGGATCCATCATGGGTTTTACACCCATTGCTACCTCAAACTGGAAGGCGGTTGAAAGCACAAAAAATAGGAAAAATGGGCTATCTCCCAGTAAAAAGCCAAAACTGTGTTAAAGGAAATTTGGTTTTCTGAATCAAATCTCCTGTTTCTGAAAGCTGTGAAGATGGTTATTTGAGCACTGCAAACCTTTCATTGACTCCATTTGCAGAAAAAAAAACTTTCTTCTGCAGCACTTTTTTTCCCATTTCCCCCAACAAAACAACTTTTGCTATATTTTGGTGAATTTCTCAGTCCTCTCCAGGGGAATCCAGAAACCCTGGATACCTTCAAAATCCAGAGAATGTTGGAAAAAAGGGCCCACATTTGGCATGGCTAGCTTATGTGGATAAAACAATGGAGGCCTAAGCAAGAACTCCACCAAATAGCCAAAAAAGGCTTAGCAGTGGGGTAAGAAGGCCCAGCAGCGAAAGTGATAAGAGGGACAGGCTGAAAATATATATCGCCCCACTCTCACACCCCAGACCTTACTAGTTTTTTCATGGTTTACTGAAGGAGAGGGCCCAGCTGCTTTCCATATTCCTCTTATTTCCCCATAGTGCCTTCTAGGTAGGGGGCTGTAATTCCCCCTCTCTTTGGGAATGCAGACTGCTGTAAGATCCTGCAATGGGAACCAGCCCCTCTGCAGTGCTCTCATGCAAAGAACATTAAGACCCTCATTACGACCCTGGTGGTAATTTGGGGAAAGGTACTGCCAACAGGCTGGTGGTACCTTTTCCCAAATTATGACATTGGCGGTTTGTCTCAAGCCACCCTCCCTCTCCCCCCCACATTTACACATCCACACAATCATACACACACGTATATCCACATCAACACACACATGCACGCAAACACACCCACACACCGCAACACACACCAACATACATTGTCACAACCACGCATTCACATCACACAACATACACGTACACTCACATTCAGTCATTCGCACACGCATTCACGACTCACACCCGCATGCACGCATACAAAAACAGACACACACCCCACACACACACACACAACGCCCTCACACATGCACATATCACCCCCATCCCCGGAGAACCCAACTTACCTGCTTGCAGGCGGTCCTCCGGAAGGAGACAGGACGTGGTGCTGCTGTCAGCTGCAGCGTCCACCAGCAAAACACAGCCAGGCCGTATCATTGCTCATGATACAATAGGCGGTGTTTTGCTGGTGTGGCACTGCTGCTGACAGCAGTGCCACCTTACCGCCATCCGCCGCCATGACCGTTGACGGTATTCTGCCAGCCTTCTGGTGGAATTCCGTTGAGGGTCATAATGCAGGTGGGTGGCTGGTAGTCACCGCAACAGTATGTTGGCCGCTGTCACCATGGCGGTAGGTGGCATTTACCGCCAATGTCTTAATGAGGACCTAAGTTGCTTGTCTGTAGCAGAGAAACTGAATAAATCACCTTTGCATGCATTGACTAGCACTCATATAATGAGTCTTACAATTTCTCTTCACATTTCAAAGGCAACACATGTACTGAGAAATCAGTTAGTGGTGTCAATGCGCTGAGTCAAAATACCAGCAGTGTATGGCAGAGAAAAAGACAGGGACCAGGCAAAAAAACACATTTTCTAACTTAAGTAGATTACTGTCAGGGTTCTTACAGTCATTGTTGAGAAATTTATCAGTATTGTTTGTGAAGTTAAGTGCATGAATATAAGGGAAAATAGGAATCCATTTTGATGTAGTTTCATTACTGCTCCGTCTGACTCCCGAGAGGACTGGCCCCACTTAAAGTCCTGGATACTGGTCTAAGAATAGGCATGTCCCTCCAGATAGTGCACTCCCAAAAATTAGGTATTTTGACACACTCATATTGGTGCCATATCCTGAGACCTTGACAAAAAAGTATAATGGGCTGATGTCACCCCTCCAGGTTAAGAGCAGATTCTCGCTTACACAGTGACTGCAGCTTCCCCCAGCAGTCTGAAAAGAGCAAACATAAATAGCTTTCCGAACTGCTCCCTAAAGCAGTTCTATGTTCAATAATGCAAGGCCAAATGCTTAAGTGTGCACCCACTGCCACCCACTCTTTCAACACCTACCTGGAAAATGAAATCAACAACCCTTTCCTCTGTAACTCGGGGAGCGGGTGGTCTTTGGGTGTTGCACCCCTCTAATAAATGTATTTTCTGATTAACAATTTCGTACAAGTCGGGTATTTTGAGGTGTCGGCTTTCATCTATGATTGTTGCATGCACACGCTGACAAACACACACACTGTCTCTCATTCTTTGTTTGAAAGTCCTAAAAATTTTGATTCTTTTAAAAAATAGGTTTCTCTCACCTAGTACTCCTACGAATCTGCATTCCTCCCATTTCCACTGCCTCTTAAGCCCCTCTCTAGCAGCCTGCTTTTCCCATAATGTATTTGAACATTACCATGCCACCAAACGAAGGCACAAATACCATTTTTAATTAAAAACTGCCAGGACCAGATAAATGATTACACATAAAAGAGACAAACCAGAAGAATTTATATTAAAGGCCATACAAGATCCACACACTGTCCTACCTACTCACGAACTCTCAACATCCGATATCTTAGTATGCAGACAAAAAAGACCACAGCGTTGCTGTTCACCCAGTTCAACTGGAACAAATTAGTGAGAGGCCATTATTGTTGCTCTCACCTGCTGAAAGAGAAAACCTGTGGCTGTCGTTGAGTCTAGCTGCTAACAAGTTCCCTTCAATCCATTACAGCAATCTATAAGCCTCAGAAAGAATGTTAAGTTCCACCGTTTGTTAGGGGGGATGGTGAACTCCGCTCCGCTTGTGGAGTTTGCAGAGTTTTACCCACTCTGTGCTCTGCTCCGTAGAGTTCCAAAACACTCTGTGTAGTGGAGCAGAGTTTTTTTCCTCATTTAACTTAACGTTGGTGAGCGGGAGTGGGGAACTTTTTACTCAGGCTACCTCCCAGCGAAATTTCTCAACACAGGTGGTCGCTATCTCTCACGTTGAGAAACTTTCAGTTCGCGTTGAGGAACATGCTGCTCTACTTGAGAGGCAGAAAAGAAGCAGTGTCCTCTTGCGCTGCACGTGGTGCTGTTTGTGCTGATTTTTGAGCATGGGACAAACACCTGGTGCTAAAAAGCAGAGCTAATGGCAAGACCTAATGCAGTCCGTCACTTGCAGAACTCTGCATAGCGCGGTGTTTTTTTTTTTAATCTTTGTGGAGTTCCACATAGCGGAACTCCACAAACTCAACCCAGACCTGCAGTTTGTTAATTGGCAAGTTAGAAGGACAGCGTTCTTGGTGCTCAACCAGAAATTAACTTTATTGTTTTCATAGTTCTTAACCAATGTGTTTTCCTCACTCATGAGAGTGGATCCTTATATTTGGTGGAAGATTAGTTTTGCAAGAGTGCTGTGGCAGCTGTTAAGTATTTCATGAATATATATTTATTCTGTTTAAAAAAGAAAAACACAAAAGTTAATTTAAAAACATTAAAACAGCAGAAAACAAACATATTACAAACGTTTAAAAACATAAAAATTTAAGCATAAAAATTACTAATAATCTAGGTTGCATCTAAACACAATACAGCAGCAAAAAAAAATACTTTTACAAAACATTAAAAATCAGGCCCTAAAGTGATTTGTGCATTAATCTAAAAATGTAATGTTAGTAAAAAGGAGCTTAGCCATGGGCCTTTAAAATCTGGCCATATCCTCTCTCACACACCCACAGTTAATACATAAAACAGTAGCATGGATTGCAGCAACAATTAATCACGTCTGCAAAAACGTATACCTGCTCTGTATTACTTGCCTGACATATTTCTCAGCCTTACTGGAGCTGAGATGAATCTATACACCATATAGATGACCAATTCAGATTGGAGAAGTTGTAAGTCAAGAAGGGCCGGCCTAAATGTTCTTATATTGAGGGAGCGAACTAAAGGAGTTAGGAAGAGTTTCTGAGTGGTTCATGAAGCTTATAAAAAAAGAAAAACTGTAATGTAGGTTGAGCAGATTCAATGTCACATGGACAGGGCATCAGTTCTGTTTTGTCAAACATATTTTTAGGATACAAAATGAAGAAATGTGCAATGTTGAAGCGAAAACTGATCAGGTAGTAGCTAGATTGATCATACGGTACAAAAGGTAAATAGGGTTGGTGGAACTAGCGGTCACTAGGAGTTAATAGGTCACCACCCTTCTGTTACAGCACTCATGGACTTCTCTTCTCACTAGCATTGCCAGAAATTCAATCTTAAAACAGATTTTAATTGATGAGCTAGTACTCTGAGGAGTGTTTCAACGTTCCGGGTGCCCTATCAAACGAAATTGGTCCCTTACACATGCCTGCCATGGAATATTACATTGTTTGTCAAGCTTCAAGCAGTCAGTGATCACAGCTTGGTTAAGTATGATTTCTGATTTGGACCACACAGAGATCCATAACATTAAGGGTGCAAGTTTTATCCAGTCTTTGATAAATGTTAGCCTCAATTCCATATGACAAGCATAGGTAGGTACACTAGTGAAAACTGATAGCAACCTTCTCAAAAAGGCATTTTCACTAGCGTGTATTTGTATCATACCACAGACCCCCCCAAATGACAGCACCATACGTGGCCCAGAGATACATCTAGCATTGAAAATGTCAATCATTGCATCTAGAGGTTTGGATCCCAAATAGGCAGTAAATTTAAAAACTGCAGTAAGGGACTTCTCAAGTTGGGTCTTTCTCACTTTCGCCAGAAGCACCCAGGTGCCTTTATTACCAAAGGGAACCCAAGACATGTGAAGCTCAGTACACAGAGGAGTTTAGTCTTATAAATATAGAGAGATTTCACTTTGCTAAGTGATCCGACACAAACCATGGTGACAATGTTACCCAGTAACTTCTTTAGTGCAACACCAGTTCTAGACAGAATGACAGTCATCAGCATATATTAAAGCTAGATGTTGCCTAACACCCACAGTAGGTGCATCTGCTACTACGTGTAACAGAGATGCATCAAGGTCAATGATGTAAAGGCAGAACACCCTACCTGATCTTAATATGAGAAGTGCACGAGCCTTTGGGGTCATACCTAATGTCACCTGTCACATTAGCATGTAGTTGGTTTACAGGTGCATAGTGGGTGGGTCCACTCCTAATGCCAGCATCCTCCCCAATAATTTGCCTTGGCTGACAGAATCAAACATGGAACTAAGATCCATAAATGCTAGATATAAGCAGCCTTGAGACCCTCACACCCAGCACCTTAAGACCCTCACGGGTAAATAGCCGAGCTCTACAAATCCCTGATTGATTGATTGATTAAGCAGCGTCTCTTTACCTTAGTGTATTTACTTACTAAAAGGTGAAGATTCAGGCATTATTCTATAGTCCACAGCCCCTGCCTAAACTCATACTCTGCAGCTGAGTGAATGACTTCCTATGTAGCCCAGGCCTCCAATCGATATAATAAGACTCTACTCAGCACTTTGGGCTAGAGCTTATCAGAGAAATGGGGCGATAACAAGAGGGATCAACATAGTCCCCTTTCCTGAAAGAAGTGGGGGGGGGGGCAGTGTATACTGCATTCGTCAATACGTTGACTATTAATGAGGCCCAGAAATCTATGCTGTCTTTTAACAAGTCAATAGGGACCCCATCTGGGCCTAGTGCTTTGTTTCTTGGGCTCCGTTGAATTGCTGAAATTACATCCTTTTGAGTAATTTTGAGGAAATCACCGCTATGCAAAGCTAAGTCACTCATATTTATGCTGCCTGGTGTATCTATTATCTTGGTGCTGCTGAAAAGTGTGCCACCCATAAATGGGGTGGGATAAAAGTGTCCATACTTGTACTATGGGCCTCTTCAAAGGGAGGTGCATTTACAATTTTCCAAAAATGGGGTGCATCGTTCCTGTCAGTAGCCTTCCGTAATTGCTCCCAAACTTCTTGCCTTCTAGCTTACTTTCTTGCCTTTAACACCTCCTTGTAGTGTAATCTGCTCATCCTCACCTTCACTACCACTCTTGGTGACTTTTTTAGGACCCTAATTAAGCTACTATGGGCAAAAGAGCAGCCCGTATCAGACCATTTGTTTTTATTTGGCTCCCTAGAAGACAATGGCAAAGGTGGGAGTTCTTTGACAGATTTCAAACTTCATTATGGTCTCCAAGCAAGTGAGAAGGGTCTTCTCCAGACCCAAGCACACCATCAGACGTCTTTGATTCTTGGCAACCAGTTTAGTCAGTAAGTATCCAGGAACTATAGCAGTCCACTTACCCAAAATGCCTCTACTCTTAGTTTCAACTACTGGGGGGGGGACAACATAAGCCACATGCCGCACTACACTGCATGCAATGCATGTTACCCTCACATACGCCATATCTACAAGTCCCTGGCACCATCTGACTAACACATCACTTGACGGACAGGTGGAGCAATGTCCCCTATAAATGCAAAAGCTGGACTCAAACAAATACATGTGTCCACAGGTTCACAACAAAACACAGATCCTACACACATAAAACAGTAGTCCCATCACCATATACATTTCAATTAAATATAATAGTAATATTTATTGTGTACAACTTTCCCTTGTGTGGTGCATAGTGCAGCACACACTGAAATGCAGCATCACCATCAATGAAAGATCGTGTGCAGGAATAGACACCTCGCAGCACAGCAACAAACAGACTTGTAAATCCCACATCTCCATACCATGGTACATGGGTACCAACAATAGACTGTGACAGATGTACTACTGACAATGTACAGGGAGAGGCCAGAAATGCACATGAATGAGGATACATAGAACGTAGCAGGGCTGGCCTCCTGATGCAGGGCATTGCTGAAAAGCACAGCATGCCCTTTTTTGTCCCACAGGGGTTTGATAAATCATGCATATATCACAAAACATCCCATATAACTGTCCGACACTGGGTATATGAACTTCATGCACATATGTATGCCAGCCAGCAATTGCCAACACCAACACTTTGTGGCATGGAGGTATTCCTAGGGCAAAGATATGGGAATCACATGCAGCACACAGGGCCCTATACCTGTTACATGGCACACAACACACAACACACAAAATAGGAGCACATGTCTACTACATCACTCTTCTACAGGTCTAAAGTGAAGGCACTGTGGGCCACAGGTCAGAAAAGTTGGACAGCAAAATCAAAACACCAAGGCTCTAGCCATGGACCTGTTTGTGGACAATCTGATCCTGAAACAGATGCAAACATGTGGACTCCCAAAAATCTTATAGGTGGAGGGAGCCCACAGCATCACAGGTGCACCATAAAAGTCTGGAGCATACCCTTGACCCATCATAGTAGGACTCACAAAGTCCGATACCGGGCCATGGTCATGATGGGCTCGATTGAATGTGCGCCAGAGTGGCGGCATGGCAAACACTTGAAGTGGAGGTGCCAGTCAAAACATTTAATGCGTATACTGGGGCATTGTCAAGAACACTCAAACGAGTCTTGGGATCCATGGGGAGATGAGAAGGGCTTGTGGGATCGTAAATGTGGCACTGGATATGCTCTCAAAGCATTTTGAGGGTGGCCTGGGAGCAGGTTGCAATGGTCCTAAATTGAAAAATTGGCAGCACGATTAAGACAGAGGATATGAGACACCAACTTGGTAAAGACATTCCAGTAAGGGGCTGGGTGGGGGCCCGAAGGCGATAGTGATACATACAAGTAAGCACTATATTTGTTTGGGCCAACAGGCATTATGCGCAGTTGGGAAGGTGGGCAGTTAGGAATCTGCAATGCAGTGCAACAGGGAAGGGAGAGTGATGATTGCAGAGGGTTAATTGGATAGTTGTTGTGGTTGATGTTCAAGCAAGATTCATACGGCCATTCAACATAGCTAAGGCACACAGGATGATCACTCTCACAGTCTGAACCCAAAACAGCTTAGGGCCGGCACCCCGTGTGTGGTCCTTTAACCATACAGTGGGATGTCTAAAGTTAGTATGTTAACCCTAAGGATAGATCCTGGAACTTTAATGGCCTACCCGACAAAGTCAAACGGGGAGTAGTGCCTCAGTACATCATACCAGAATCTCCTGAGAAGGTTCTCCTACAAGAGACTCAGCCCCTGGCCATATGTGTAATGCCCTTCACCATTGGGAAAATAAGAAGGCTGCTAATGTGGGCCATACCACTTCCTCTAGAGGAGTACCAATGTTTGTGAGGAGAACACTGCCTCCTGTCAATTGGCAAATATACCCCAATCTGCTAGGTACCCATGTGGTGCAATCTGAGACCTGGGAGGGGGCATCTTAAATACCTACAGTGGATATCACAACATAACTTCATGACTCCGTCCTACCAGCCCTGACCACTCTGCTACACAGTTTTCCTGATAGGGAAATGATCATGTGAGGGGACCTCAACACAATGCTGAGTGATAGCATACACCTACATCCCCACAGGCCCCTGGACTGGTCAGATGGCCATTAGCAAACTTCTTCAGTGCCGGGGGACTGGCATATGTGTGGTGCACCCTTAACCCAGCCAGCAAGCACTCCATCCTCTTACTTGGGGATGCATGATAGTCTTTCCTGAATCACTTTCTCATGCCAACTCACCAGCTGTTAAAGGTCAGTGAGGCCACTAACTTAACCAGGAGTCTTTCTGACTATTCTCCCCTGCGGCTGGTGTAGGGTGGGCCCAAGAGGACAAACACTACCCACATCATATTGATGCCTTGGTACTTTAAAGATCCAAAAAGTTGAGAATGGATGTTAGACACAAATGACCATCATTTACAGGAAAACAGCACATCTGTCGAGTCTCCACTCACTTTGTGGGTGGCCTATGAGACAGTAGTCAACAAGGTGGGTCTCACCATGATGACACAAGGGAACCAACTAAAAAGTGATAAATTGAAGGTGAGTTTTTGTCCCTTGAGGCCGGCATAGCTCATGAGGAGGGATCAAAGGGAGCCCACATTCTAGCCCTTAAGCAAAATCAAAACCGAGACGTGGCACAGGAAGCTGCAAATATCCACCATAGGGCAATACAAGCATACTATCAATGTATTGGGGCACACAACAGGAAACAAATTGGTTGGACAGGTATGTGGCAGTGGATAGATGGGTACTTGGGATCCAGAAGGAGTCAGGGGAACTTGCTAGTAGTGGACAAACCACAGCCCAAATATCTGGTCACTACTGTGGGGAAATCGATTATGCAAGGAATTTCGCCACAAAAAAACAAAGCAGCCAAGCTCCTGGGTGACATGCCCCACCCAAGCCTCACTACAGACGATAGGGAAGCCTTGGAAGATGCACTTTCGCTGGAGGAGATTGTAATAGGCATGAGGTATGTGAAGCCTATCAAAGCATCAGGGCCCAATGGGGTAGCAATGGAACCAACAAAGTTGACAGCCACTTAGCTTGTCTCACAGCGGAAGCAGATATATGAGAAGAGACAGAATGAGTGAGTACCCCTGTTGGACCAGTGCCAGGCTTCCATAGTGGTCATCCACAAAGAAGGGAAGCCCAGGAAGGACAGGATCTGTACCCTGGTCTAGACACAGTTCAAAAAATATATCAATGACCTGACCAAGCATCCAAGGAATAATCACACAGATTCTTGGCAAATCATGTGAAACAATGGGAACTGATGAGACATGTCCTACACAAACAAGCTGCCATTCCGCTGTATATGATAGGGCAAGCCTGACATCAAGTCCCTCAAAGGCAACTACACATACTTGGCTATGGGATCACAAATGTGCAGGTGTTTGTCTGAAGGGACTGTGCATTGCAGAGCAGATGAACCATCACGAGAATGGGAGATCATCAACCAACGCCCCCTCAGAATTCTGAGTAGGCTACATTGATCTTTAACACAGTCTGGGGCCCGCTGATTGCGCAAAGTGAACTGAGCTAAGGTGACCACAGTCAACTGGTGTTCATACATGCAACAATAGCCCTGTATGCCATTCAAATTGCAAATTGATGACTACGGTGCCATCACTGCATGAGAGTACCCCTGCTGTACAGATTGTATTCAATTTCATCAATCTGCCAATAACATATGTGTTTGAGTAATTGAACATAGAAAATGTATGTTCTGTTAATTAAACTAAATATGTATCCACACATGTCCCAGCTAGGTGGACCAGGCTTGTTGCTGTCAAATTGAGGATGGACAAATGTGTACAATTAACATAATTAAATGTGCACATATCATATGATTACTTACAACTGATCATGACCAGTACAAATGTCCCCCCATTGTGAAACATGTGTTACACAGATATGAGTGCACATCTTTGGAACAATGGCCTACATATAAGATAGCTGTATTTGAGATTTGGTACAGATCCAATCCCTAAACACACCACTGTATCATGCAGCACTTGTCAGACATGATATATATAACTATATAGTTATATATATCATCACACAAAATACATGTCAGATATATAACTACAGTCACGCATGTCAACACACTATCTCCAACATTTTGATTGCGTGGGAAACCATACATTACATGTGTTGCTCTGCATCATTAACTCTGCTCCGTACAACACACCTGAGTGTGCACATGGGTGCACTTACATTGACATGGCTGACAGGATCTCATGCAACCTTAGTCAACAGCATCCTTTACGAAAGAGTTGTTAAGGCTATGATATGACAGAACATGTATTGCACATGAGCCTTCCCATCTTATGTTAGGTACAGTAGCGTACAGATGGAATTCTAACATTACAATGTGGTAGACCCAAAACGTGA